>NC_080088.1:59584841-59897149 GCF_950005125.1 Chionomys nivalis | reverse complement strand
CTATGAAGTGCTAATCACAGGCTCATATAACTGGGGAATCGGTTACCAGGTGACAGGCTTTTGGGAAGTGATGAGGGGTGGGTTTGGGGGTCTCTTACCTCATCAGTTAAATACCCCCTTGATGGCTTCATTGCATAGCATCATTGGGAGCTTGTAAGAAGTGGGAGATGGGGCACAGATAGGAGAAAGAGGCCACGGAGGCTGTGCCTGGTGGACACACCTTGCCGTGGCCTCCTCTCGTCTGCTGCTTGCATTCTCAGCTGCTTCCTGGTTTCTGTGATGGAGCCGCTGTGCTCTGCCACGCCCTCTCCGCCATGACCAACAGAAACTGCAAGCCAAGGCTCATCTTTCCTCCTCCAAGTTGTTTTTTTCAAGTATCTGGTCACAGTGAAATAAAAAATTGAATACAATAATCGTAACCAATATTTATTCTTCATTTACCATGTACAAAGAAACTATAGGAAACATGTTTAAGCATATTCTCGGATTTTTTCTTTGAATCAAAAACTGTATAAAAGCTGTGCCATTATCTCATTTTATAGATGGGAAAATTGTCTTAGAACAAGTAGGGTTTTCAATGTGTTTGAAAAGCAATTTGAATCTGTGTGAGTCTTAACCTGTGTTGTTTTGCTTACATGCCCTGGGCCTGACTACATACAGTACCTGCCTGGAAAGGATTCTGAGATACCCCTGTATTTAAATCAGAGTAAGTTATAAAGGAGACAATCCTAGGAAGCATGAGGAGGGGATAGAGTGAGAAATTGTGAAAAGAAGTCAGTCATAAGGGTGAGTTATCTCGCCTGTTAGCCGTGAATCCCAGTTCTGCCGAGGACCTCTGGCAGACAGTGTAGAACATACGCAGTTGTCCCAGCCTGGAGCACGATAAAAGCTCTTCCCCTACCATTGTTGAGGGCCGCATCCTCACCAAACCCCTATCCATAATTGTCTAAAGGCTTAACTTTCTCAGGTTGTTTGTCCAGGCTTGCTCCATTTGTGGCAGAAACTGCGCTCAGGCAGGAAGTCACAGGTATACACAATGGGCAGCCATCAGGATCCACAGCAGGCTTTACAGAGACTTAAATGAAGTTTTAATATTTAATTGTTGTTATTGCTCCTCCATGGGCCTGACGCAAGTACCTGGAGGCTGTAGGGCAAGGTATGACTGATGAGGAGATGTATCAGAATTCACACATGACCCAAAAGGCTGGCAGTACCCCGCCCGGGCGCCCACACTGCTTAGGTTGATCCCTGCTGCCAATACCTGTGTCAGACTTTTACCTCGGGCCTCTCTTTCACACTCAGCAGTTTCGGAATCCTAGCATGACCCTGGCTAAGCTGTCAAACAGCACTCCTCAGAGCAGATGGTATGTGTTTCTTTCTTAAAAAGAAAAAAAAAATACATTCAGGAAGTAATAAACTCAGGATTTTATAAAGAAAAAAGAAGTGGGTTCTTTTTCCCCTAAATTAAGCTATTTTGATTAAAGTGAAAGCTGCATCTAAAGATATACTTAAAACTTCAGTGGAAAATGCAAAACCATGGTTTAATTTCATTTCACTGTACTTCATGCCCTGCCAACTCTTTGATGCTGTTCAATCGGGGGTTCTCCCCCTACCATCCCTATTTAGCTAACAACTTTCAGGGTCACCTTGCTAAACAAGCAGAGCTGGACTCTTGACTCTGGATGGCTGATTTTGAAATAGGTTAGAATAATCTTAACTGGAAATTCTTGGAGCGGTTCCCGAATACCTCTGATGATATTCCAGGCAAACGTGTTGCAGAAATGTACACATTAGCATTTTTTCCCCAAGGGGGAAAAACTTACAAAGTTTTTAGTGAATCTCGAAGTTGTAAAGGTCAAAACCCTTTTGATTGGAAATAGTTCCAGAAAGCCCCAAATGCCTTGAGGAAAGGCAACAAAATAGTCCTCAAATCTTTTCAAGCCCAACAGAGCTCACTACGCACCCAGAATGTGACACTATCCACAGTCTCTTGGGTTCTGTATTTGGTTTGAAACCTGTGTTTTTAAATTCAGACCTTCACATGCATGCAACTTGGGTTTTCTTTGGAACACGGTCAAACATGAACAGACTTAGGCCCTTCAGAAATGAGTCACCTGGAAAGTCATTGGTCCAGTGTGCTGAGTCACCTGGAAAGTCATTGGTTCAGTGTGCTGAGTCTCTGGAAAGTCATTGGTCCAGTGTACTGAGTCATCTGGAAAGTCATTGGTCCAGTGTGCTGAGTCACCTGGAAAGTCATTGGTCCAGTGTGCTGAGTCATCTGGGAAGTCATTGGTCCAGTGTGCTGAGTCATCTGGGAAGTCATTGGTCCAGTGTGCTGAGTCATCTGGGAAGTCATTGGTCCAGTGTACTGAGTCACCTGGAAATTCATTGGTCCAGGGTACTGAGTCACCTGCAAAGTCATTGGTCCAGTGTGCCGAATTATAAAAAGACTGGATAGAGAAAGTAGAGCCATGTACTCGAATAAGAAGAGGAACTAAAACTTCCATGTCAGGCCCACAGGATTAGCACTGGGTGGTCCTGAATCTTGGACATTTAAGTTGCTGGCAACTCTGGTTTACCAGAGCAGTCCCCCAAATAATTGACTAATCTATTTACTTGAATGATTTTTAAATTCCTGCCACATGCAAGGCATTGTGCTAAGACAACAGAGATTTTCACTGAATACGGCAAAGTGTTTGCATTCACAGACACTAAATTCTACGTGAGACCACAGACATAGAACTAGCCATAAGATTATTGTGATGAGAACTGCTGTTAGTTCATCTTAGCCTGGAGCACACAATCTCGTATTTGGGAGCAGGGCAGAGATGGAAGGAAAGCTTTCCTTGAGCTAACGTGAGAGCAAACACAGAAACTTCCATATGAAAGAGATGTGTTTCAGCCCACACCTTCTTCACCAAGTTCCAGATTCAAATACCTACCAATCGCTGACTCAGTCCTCTGGAGTGACTCCAAGGCTCTCCATAATTCAACATGCCCCCAGACACATCCTATTTGGCATTTTCCCACAACAAAATGGGGGCGAGTGAGTTCATAAGCATCCCTCCTCATTGTTGATTGTCCCTGCATAAAAGCATGAAAAACAAGGGCAAGGAAAATACCTACCCTTTGCTTTCCCAAATATCTCCCCAAATCCTCTCCATCTGACCTCCCATGTGCTTTCAAGTGTGTCCTTTTTATCCCTCCTCAGCAGTTAGACCTCCTCCCCGTCCTTCTCAATGCCATCATATTGAACATAGACTTTCCAATCAGACTGCTTCAGATAGGAACAGAAGACAGCCCAGTCTTTACAGAGTCATGGACAAGGGAACCATAAAGGAATATTGAGGAACTCAGGAACTGGCAAATCATGAACATCCTTAAGACTGAAGAGATGAGGGGAGACAGTATTTATTGAAGGCTAGAGAGACCTGGAGCCCATGAGCCCAGAAGGATCTATATTTGTAGAGGTCCAGTGCACCAGCCGGGTGGTACTGAATGGAGAAACACCTCAATCTCACCCTTTCTCTCCTGTCTTTGGCTGGCTATTCCTGTGGACTAAACAAGACCTGAAACTGGAGAACAAGTCTGAGTGATGTTGTTCTTCAGGTCAGTCCCTGAGACAGGGAAGGGCGGAAACTGGAGGTGGGAAAGAGCTCACACACGTGTTTGCCTTTCTCCTGAAATAGTGCATCCATCACAAAGAGCAAGGCAGGAGACCGTTTAAGCTTTGAAGGACATGGGGTCTCTTATAGTACTCAGCTCATTTGCTGTGGCAGGAAAGCCGATCCTGACTGTGCCAGCATTGGATGATGCCCACCAACATTGAGGGTGGGTCTTTCCTGCCCGCTCCACTAAGGACACACACACAGTTCCTCCGGGAACCATAATCAGAGGCTGCTTGTTCGTTTCCTGGGTGCCCAGACCCGAATAATCACACAAAAATTATATTAATGACAACACTGTTTGTGCATATTCCTATAGTTTAGGCATATTCCTAGCTAGCTTTTACATCTTAAATCAGTCCATTTCTATAAATCTGTGTATCACCACAAGGCTGAGTAAGGTCCCAGCGGTGCCCTTCTCCTTCGGCAGCTACATGGTGTTTCTCTGACTCTGCCTTCTTTCTCCCAGAATTTCTATTAATCTGTGTATTACCATATGGCTGTGACCTATCAGTAAGGTTCCAGCGGCATCTTTCTCCTTTGGCAGCTGAACAAGACCAAACCAATCAAAATTCCACTGTGGATAAAGGATGGGCTCACAAAGGTCCCACCTCTAGCTCGGGAGCAACTGAGAGCTGATGGCTGCTGGAGGAGGGGGACTCTTCTTTGGGGCTGTGGCCACTTGAGGGTGCCTCTGCTTCTGGGTGTATGGAGACAGTACTAATGGACTCAGGGGGATATTTATACATCAATATCTATATCAATACATGACGGGAAGTTGGGATGTGTTTGGAGGGAGTCCTGGGAGAGCTGGAATGTGAAGTGGCAGATAGATATGACCAAAATATACTGTACGCATCTACGAAATTCGTAAGGAATAAAAAATTTAAAATCAAAACATGAAACCTGAAACAAAAAGAATATTGCTCTCCCCTCTTCAAATTCACTTTGACATCTTTCCCTACTGCTTCATTTATAATATCAAATAACAAACCAAAAATAGAAAAAGCAAAAGGAAAGAATAATGGAACCGCACACAGCCATTCTGTAATTGTGTGTGAATAGAGACACGCTAATGTGCTACTAAGAGAAACATGTTAATACCTATCCAAGGTGTATTTATAGATAAATATTCAAGTAGAAAAAGTCTGGAAAAAATGTGCCAAGGAGTGGTATGAATTATAGGTGACTTCTCTTTTCTTTCCTTTTTTCCCTCTTCTTACATATATTTAAAAAGTAAGTATGTACAAATTAAGAAAACAATGTTTTAAAAAATCAAATTGAGAAAAACATCTGTGGGGCTGGAGAGATGCGATAGTGATAAAGCACACTTCCTGCTCTTTCAGAAGACCTGAGTTCAGTTGCCGCCACAGACAACAGGAGGCTCACAACCACCTGTAACTCCAGCTCCAGGGATCCTGAGGGGGTCCCTGCAGGTGTCATATGGGGAGGCAAACCAGGTCAAGAGATGAGAACTAAAACCTGGTGCAGATTGACTTCACCAACCTGGACCAGATTTTGGGGAGTCTAATGCCAGGCAGTTCATTGTTAGCATACCTAAAACACAGTACAATTTCGGAAAAAGTCTCCAGGCAACAGTCAGCCCAATTCCAGGTACACAATGAAGCTTAAGGCGTGACTACACAGAAACTCCTTTACAAAGTACATGTGACCACAAGGGTGGGTTCTGTAGCTAAAAGGCCTAGAATCTGGTGTGGTCTCTGACCATAGCATAGAGGTCAGCAGGCCATAGAGTACTTGTGACACCTCCCCCAAGGATGGGTGACAGTCCAGGGAGGGAAGAGTCTGGGGTGATCATTCTGGGGAATTGGGGTGAGGTCTGTCTTGATATCAAAAAGTCACCAGGTCGTTATCAAAATTCACTTCCAGCTTTCAGGATGGAATGCAGGTATTTGATTTTTATCTCCTCCACTGAGAAGACACCCCTCTGTGATTAACATTGCTGTTTCTTCTAGCTCTGGGAGTACAAGGACCTCTGTGCCCCCAACAGGATTCAGTGCCCTCTTCTGACCTCTGCAGGCATTGCACTCATGTGCACAAACTCCTACACAGACACATATACATAATTAAAAAAATAAAAGAGAAACATTTGTAATTTCAGGGGAACACTTACCAGAGGGATGGAGAAAGAAAGGAGTTTCAGGGGTATATAGGTATACCCAGCCTTTTGAAATTGAGGCATAAGGTTGTCAGTTATAAAGTTCACACTGCAGAACTGCAATAGAGTAAGAAAAATAAATAAAAGCAAAACCGTCATCTCATAATGTAATAAGTTTAAGGTTTGTTTTGGGTGGCATTCATAGGTATCCTGAGGAACATGCCACCTAGTGGCCAACAACAAATACATACTTCCTAAAATCCTCCAGTAGGAGTGCGAAATACACAGGAAGAAAGATTTTATTTGTAGACTATGTACATATATAATTTTATATACTTACATTTTAATTTAATATGTTAATTATTATGCATATAAGTGTTTTCCTTGTGTGTATGTCTGTACTATGTGCTGTGTGGTGCTTGGTGATCTCAGAGGCCAGAAAAAAGCATTTGGTTCCCTGGAACTGGAGTTACAGGCAGTTGTGAGCTGCCACGTTGGTGCTAGGAATTGAACCAGGACCCTCTGTAAAAGCAGCCAGTGTTCTTAACAGATGAGCCTTCTCTCCAGCTCCATTTTAATGAATTTCTTTAAAAAGATTTATTTAAGTAGGGTGTTGTAGCACACACCTTTAGTTCCAGCAGAAAGCAGGCAGAGGGAGGAGCATATTTGTGAGTTCTAAGCCAGCAGGGTCTACATAGTAAGTTTCAGGTCAGGCAGTTACTCACATGTGTGTATGAGCACCACTTGTATGCCTGGTGCCTGAGGGACCAGAAGAGGGCACTAGATCTTCCGAATTTGGTATCAGGTGGTTGTGACCCACAGGATGTGGGTACCCAACCTGAGTCCTCTGAACGAGCAGGAAGTCATCCCCAGGGTTTTAAAAATTAATGTACTTAAAAAAAAAAACAATGGTAGCTTTTAACCATAGAAAGAAGAATCAACTGAGTTAATTTCTCTCCATCTTGACTTAAAATGATCCCAAATACAGTGTCTTAAACCTCATTCTCTATTTAGCAAAGCTGTCAGTGATAACAATACTGTCATTTTCTCTTTTTTAAAAATATTTATTTATTATGTATACAATATTCTGTCTGTATGGCTGAAGGCCAGAAGTGGACACCAAACCCCATTACAGATGGTTGTGAGCCACCATGTGGTGGCTGGGAATTGAACTCAGGACCTTTGGAAGAGCAGGCAATGCTCTTAACCTCTGAGCCATCTCTCCAGCCCCAATACTGTCATTCTCTATCAACAGCAATGATCTCAATAGAAGAGTAGCCAACCAAGACAGAAGAAACCCAAAATCCCAACTATTGAACACTGAGCAGAAAGGCCACAGTGAATAATTCTGAAACTGCCATCGGAACCAAAAGTTAATGATACCGAGGTTTAATTTTTTTTATTAATTAATTTATTTAATTATTAAAGATTTCTGCCTCTTCCCCGCCACCACCTCCCATTACCCCCCCCTCCCCCAATCAAGTCTTCCTCCCTCCTCAGCCCAAAGAGCAAGCAGGTTTCCCTGCCCTGTGGGAGGTCCAAGGACCACCCACCTCCATCCAGGTCTATTAAGGTGAGCATCCAAACTACCTAGGCTCCCACAAAGCCATTACGTGCAATAGAAACAAGAACCCATTGCCATTGTTCTTCAGTTCTCAATAGTCCTCATTGTCCGTTATGTTCAGCGAGACCGGTTTTGTCCCATGCTTTTTCAGACCGAGGTTTAATTTTTTAAGGCGTATCAAGAACAAATACATTTAAAACAGCACACAACACTTCAGGTCACTTCTGAAAACCAACGATAGAGTCCTCTATGCCGGGCCCTTCCTCTGGCGCTGGCTGGTTCCCATTGCAACCAGTTGAAACAGGTCCTGTAGGACCAGTGAGTTCCTTCTGTTGCCTGTGGTTCCACTTAGAGCAGAGCCTCAGCTCCTCGCCCCGCCCCTCCCGCCGGGCCCCGCCCCGAGCCACCCCCCCCGTATCCGCCCCGCCCCTCCCGCTGAGCCCCGCCCCGAGCCCACCCACCCCAGCATCTGCCCCGCCCCTCCCTCCGGGCCCCGCCCCGAGCGTGACGAGATGGAGTAGGCCAAGTCTGTTGCGCACGCCCCGGTGGCCAGGTCCGGACCGAAGGAAAGACCTTAGCGCCAAGGAGGCCATGAGGCGCGGCGTTCGGCGGGAGCCTTCCCGGAAGCGGAAGCTTGGGGGGCGGGACAAGGGCCGTCGGGACGCCTCGGCGGTTAATTCTATTTTCCTGACGGCTTCGTTTCCCTACGTCTGGGCGGTTCTGAAGTTGAGAGAAATGGTCAGGTCCGGATCTCGCCCGGGCCAGGTGAGGGCTGCGGACCCGATGAGTCCATTCTGGGGTGGCGAGGGACTAAGGGGACTTAGGAAGGTGCTAGACAAAATAAAAACAAAGACTGAGAGTGGTGAGGACGTCGCTAGGTGAATGCATTATTTTAGGCGTCCCAGCCTAAACAGAGTGCTGGGTTTGGTGTCAGATCCCGGGTTCGAACCCCAGCTCTTATCACCGGTACAGTGACTTAGTTTTAGTTAATCCTTGCCCCCAGATCCAGCTTCTCGGCGCTGACACCGGTGCTTCAGTGAGCTGATCTCTGTACCAGCCCTACCGTTCTCAAATGCATGACTCTAGATGTACTCTAGTAACTGCCCAAAGTACGACAGGAACCCTATTTCAAAGTAAATATTCTTTGCCTTGGGACGGAGCTGTTTTGGATCCTCTTCAGCTCCCGCCCCTGTCCAATCAGGTCCAACACAGCTAAACTAGCTTTGGCCCTTCAAGTCCCTGCATACTTCCATGCCTTTTCACGCTGTGGTAGTTCCACTTTCTGTCTAGCCCTCAGCTCAAGAGCTGTCTCTAGACTCTGTTTAACGCCCCCACACCATTCATTGGGTGTGCTTCAGGCCACCTTCCATATCTTGTACTAGAATATTACTTCCCTATCTTGGAGATTTAGAAAACTTGGCATATACGATAGATTGGGGTTTGGTTTTGTTTTCCATCATTTATCAATATACCTATAATGTCTTTCCTACTAATGTGAATTTTGCACTCTTTTTTTCGTGACCTGTCTTGAGACCTCCTTTTTTGAATGAATGCATGTTGCCAATATGTGCATGAATATATGCTCTAATAATCAAAGAAATGGAAATTAAAACCATGTGATAGTTTCTAACACAAAATAAGTATTAATGAGAATGTCGGATAGTCTTGTATACAGTCCTGGTGGGAATATTAACAGTAGAGCTGCTATGAATAAGTGGATGAAATTTTCTCAGGAAATAAGCCAAGCATGGTGATACACAACTGCAGTCCTAGTACCTGGGGACCTGAGGCAGGAGGATCATGAGTTTGAGGCCAGCCTGAATAACAGTGAAATCTTGTTTCATAAAATCAAGCTATTTAAAGTAGAGCTGATATGACCCAGCCAGATCCATGACTAGGTATTTATTCAAAAGAATTGAAGGCAAGATTTTGAAGAGTTGTTCACGTTTTCTTTCGTTGTGGAATTATTTACAATAGCCAAGCATAAAAGTAACCTAAATATCTACAAGTGACTGGGTAAAGAAGTGAGCGGTTCTCTAACGGAATATTATTCAGCCTTAAGGAAGTTCTGCCCTATGCAGTAGCAAATGTGATGTTTGAGACATTCTGAGTGGCAATGAGCTAGTCCTAGAAGGACGATACCACGTGATTGTACTTTGATGTGGGACCTGAAGTGGACGATTCAGCAGAATAGAATGGCGGCTGCAGAGGCTGGGCTGGGGAGAATGTGGGGTCTACTCAAGAGGTATTAAGTTTTAAATGTATGATAAGAAATCTAGAAATCTGTGCCTGTAGTTAGCGAAGGGACACTAGCTCACTCCAGCATGACTGGCAGGCCTGGCCTTCTCTCCTATTCCCTCTGCCTTGCTAAAAACCAGTAGACTACAGTCTTAAAGGTCTCTTCCCTTGTTTGGCCAGTCTCTCCTCCTGAGGCTGACAACCAAGGTCCAGCGATCAAACTATTGAAGTCTAGCAATCAAAAGCCCTCTTTGGGCTGGGCGGTGGTGGCGCACGCCTTTAATCCCAGCACTTGGGAGGCAGAGGCAGGCGGATCTCTGTGAGTTCGAGACCAGCCTGGTCTACAGAGCTAGTTCCAGGACAGGCTCCAAAACCACAGAGAAACCCTGTCTCGAAAAACCAAAAAAAAAAAAAAAAAAAAAAAAAAGCCCTCTTTGACTGCTCTAATTAGCTTGCCCAATTAAAATTACACACCTCATCCTAATGGGGGGTTTCCTTGTACCTTCATTAGCTGCCCTTCTCCTGTGCTCCACATCAGTCTCCTCTGTTCAGAGATAGCCCTTTGTCCTCTTGGGACAAATACTCTGGCCCCCTTTCCCTTGTCCCCTCCCCTTCTCTATCTTCTATCTTTGTTTCTTATTTCCTGTCCTCTGTCCCTCTGGGGCAAATAAATCTCCTTTGTGCTGAGAACTTGGTCTTGGGGGTCCTGAGCCGATACTTTTCAGTTGATACTTTATTTGTTAAGGTAGATGAAGTATTAAATATTTTTATAACAGTCTTTATAAAAAAGTAAGAAACAGCTCAAAAGATTCTGAGGCTTGGTTAAAAATGATAAAGCATACAACTTGGTGGTGCTTCCTCTGATTGACTCTGGAAAAAATTGACCATCAATTTTTTTGAAAAAAAATGTTTCATAAGCTTTATTATTAAAAACCTTGCTAATGGAAAATATCACAAAAGAAAATTATTCAGTCTCAAAGTCTATTTAACTCAGTGAATTCTGCATAGTTAGAACAACTCTGCTGAAGCTGTGAAGCTTCACATTGTAGTTTATACTTTAGCTATCAAATATATTTTTATGTACTTTTCCATCACCAGAAATGAAAAGCCACGGCAAAGAACTAGAAAAACAATGGCTTTTATAACTGTCCATTATCTGCATTCAGTCCTTCTTCATCCCTAATGTTTATTCTTTCTTGTTTTTTTTCACTTTTTATATTGTATCCACCTGTATATTTGTTTACATATCAGCATCAGTGTCAATGATAATGAATCATATTTGGTGTGTTGACTAGATAGGAATCAGTGTTTTCACACTAACCAATTAGCAAGGAAGAAAGAAAGGTCCTGTCCTAGTTCTAATTTATTAGTTGAAATTAGCTAATAAATGTAGAACCAATTGTATACCGAAATGAATAAATCAACTTTTGATAGCATTGACTTAACAGGAGTCATAAATGGATGTTCAGACTGCCTAGCGAAAGTCTGAAGATATCCACATTGTGTCAGGGTATCTTACAAAACGCTTAATTAGAAGAGTAAAAATAGTAACCTTAATGATGAAAATCCTGGCAGACACCATCTTAAATCCATTTATATCACCAGTAACAGGACAAACTAATGTCATTTGCCTACTTGTATTGAAAATGACACATCTCTTACAGTGTTCCTGCCAGAAATGGATAGCCTGAGTCTGATCCTGAGAAACAGTCCATCTAAATGTCCAGGGGGCCATTATGCAAAATAACTAGCCTTTACTTTTTAAGTATGTCAAAGCTAGGGAAGATAGTGACAGCCCAAGGAATTTGGATCTAAGGAGATTCAAGGACCATAGCAATTTAGTGGGGTCCTGGACTAGATACGGACTACTGTTTTGAAGGACAGTATTGGGATAAGTGTAATATGAATCAGGTCTATTTAGTTAGATTATAATCCCAAAGTTTTGAATTTTTATGGCTATATTAGGGAATTTTGTCCTTAAAAAATATTTAAGAATATTATGATTGTGACTTATTTTGAAGTGGACAGACAAAAAAATGATGGTCTTTGTTTTGAGACATGATTGTGTCGGGTAAAACAGTTTTTGTTTTTGTATGATAGTGTAGATTCATGACACTACATCAGATTCCAAGGCATCTCAGAAAATGTAACTCTAACCAATCCAGTTTTGTAAAAAATGTATTCTCAATAATATTGGAAGGGGCAAAAAATACATAATGTGTGCATGAGTGTGTGTGTTTGTGTGTGTTTCCAAATAGAGAACAGTAAGCAACTCAGGAAATTTGGTAGTTACTCTCTAAAGTATGAAATATGTAAATGTGCAAAGAATTGAATGGATGCCAACACTGAGTGGATCCAGGAGTGGAATGAGGAGAGGATTATGGGCTTTGGTGTTTTAAGATTTTGTTTTGAGTGGAGATGCTATTATCAGATACAAAGTTATTAAGATATAAGGGTATATATGATATAAAGTTTCTATTGTCCTGCTCTGCAAGTAAGTCTCTCTAATCTGCTTCTCCAGATACTCAGTTTTCCTCCCTGAAGACAACCTTCTTACACAGCTTCCAAGATGCTGAGTGCATGTAAAAGCAATGAACATCTTTTCTTTAGAAAAGCTAGCCCGCCTATATTAGTAAAATGTAGACCTAAAATGTTATTTGAGTTTAAAAAGAATAAGAGAAGTAGATCTAGATAAAAGCAAGGTTTGTTTTTCCTTTTCCTTTCTTTTTTCTTTTCTTTTTTTTTTTTTTGTTTTTTTGTTTTTTTGTTGTTGAGGCAGGGTTTCTGTATGACCATCCATACGTGGTTGTCCTGGAACTTGCTCTGTAGACCAGGTTGACCTTGAACTCAGAGACCCTCTGTCTCTGCTTCCTGAACGTTGGGATTAAAGGCGTGCACCACCACTGCCCAGCAAGGAAGTTTTTAATATGCTAGTTTTGTTGAGCCGTCTAAGAAGTTAGAAGACAGAGCCAGGGTTCTGAAGAAAGCTTTTACTTTTTAGTGCATGTGGATAGGTGTAATCACCTCTGCATATGTGTGGGGAGGTCAGGTCAGTTTTCTAACCCTCTTCACTTTATTTTTTGAGACAGGATCTCTGACTGAACCTGGAGCTCTCCACTATTTTGGTTCGACTGGCTGGCCAGTGGTCCCCCCAGAATCCAGGGGTCCACCCTCCACTCCATAGCTAGGGTGATGGACAGGGACCCTAGATCCTGGCTTTTATGTAGATGCTGGGGATTTGACCTCAGTTCGTCATGTTTGCACTGCAGTCAATTTGAGCTGTCTCCCTGGCTTTGTTGTGCTGGACGAGCAACGCGCACTCTTCCCCTAAAGCGCCTTTCTGACCCCTTAGTCCTGTATTTGGATTACATTATCAGAGAACTTGGAGACTTTAGAACATGCTCAAGGAAAGAGTATAGTCCTAAAATAGTAGTAATAGGTCCTTTTGACGTAAAAATAATTTGTGTTTTCTTTACAGACGTAAGAAGTAGGCTAAAGGAACAAAATGCGTGTGCTGCTTTCCTCACATTGCTTATAGAACACATTTATTGCATAAGAGCTAAATTATAATTGTGCAGTTTTAAGATATTTCCCATTTATAAAAAGTAAGTGGCATGCTACCTACATGAAATGGAATAGTCAGCCTCATAAAAGAAAGGAAGTTTTGGTTTATGCTGTAGTATGGATGAAGGTTAAAGATACTCTGCTAGTCACAGAAGGACAGATATTCTATCTAGAAGTGGTTTCTAAAGCCAAATGTTTTAGAGAGTAGAAAAGTGGTTGCCAGGCAGTGGGGACTATGATTCAATTTGGCTTTGTGAAAAAAAAAATATTTCAGGAATGTCAGGATGCCAACCTAATAGAACAATAAATATATATCTATTGTAATATAACTTATTATGTCATAGGTGATATCTTCAGGAAGGTACCCGGGATCTAAGTTAACACATGGAAAGAAAGGGTGAGTACTTCTCAAAGTTTCTAAGTTCAGGAACTCTTAGGTACATCTTCAGGTCTTAGGGCTTGACTATTTTGCCAACCCCAGGAAAATAAGTGGGCTGTGCCTCTACAAGTAGTTAGTTGTTATGCAAATTATAAATTAAGTCCAATTCACTAATAATGCGTCAGTGTCACACTGAGAAGAAAAGCACCAAGAGTGAGTCCAGATTTGAATTCTCTACATCAAATTCCCTGTGTCTTCCATCCTCTGTTTTATGAATCTGAATCTGTGCCTGCCTGAAGGCTGTCTTGTGAATGTGTCCCCGTGTCTGTATGTGTCTGTCTGTTTTATATGTCTGTGTATAAAAACAGGATTTGCTCTGAATTTCTTGAACAGTACAGAAATCATCACATGGGGGAAGGAGTAGGATACTTTATGGAAATCTTTAGCAGAGTTTTACAAGGGATTATGTCACTCCAGCTGACCAGACAACATTGTTATCAGCCAGCATCCATAATAGTTGCTTCCAGCCTTTACATGGTGGATTTTAGAAAGTTGCTTTCAACTTCTGTGTTTTGGGTTTTCAGCAAATGATACACACGGGCACGGGTCAGGGGCATGGAAGAGGGCATAAGATTGCAGCTGTGTATTCGCTTAGGTTGTAAAAGTTGATTACAGGGAAATCCAAGGCAGTTAGTTTGGGTGCTTCTCTTAAAGGCAGGTTAGACAAACGGTCTGCGCACACAGTAGGAGAGCAGTCTTAGTCTTACGTGACCTCAAGGTTTATTATTCACTCTGGCTATGAGGTCCAGCAAAAGTTCCAGTCTTTTAGAACAGAAGAGATGTTCTCAGAATATTACATCACCACGTGGGTCATACCAACCTGACTGAGCGATTTTAGTGTCTAGTAGTCCTCATAATATCCACAGTGTGTTTATTTCATGTGTGGTTAGATGAACTTTACTCTTCAATCTTTACTGGAAAGGAAGTGATTAATTACATATTTTGGGTTATCTACTTTGTTTTCTAGGACCCACCCAAGGAAAGTAGCACATTTTAATGCAGATTCTGCCTGTCCTGTTTATTCTGATTCGGAAAGTCAGGTAATGGATACAATAAGCCAAGTGAATGGATACAATATGCTATTTTAATTAGTCCTCAGGTAAAAGCTAAGAAGCGGGACTGCATACAGTCCAAAGGTAAAGTATGGTTTGCACCAAGGAAGTATGTCGGCTGTTGAGAAATGTATTTGAGCCAGACAGTGGTGGTGCACACCTTTAATCCCAGTGCTTGGGAGGCAGAAGCAGATAGATCTTGGCCTGGTCTATAGACTGAGTTCCAGGACAGCCAGGGATACACAAAGAAGCCCTGCCTTGAAAGACCAAAAAATAAAAAGAAAAGAGATGCATTTGAAGTGGCAGGGTGTATTTTATCTCTAAGCGACCCTCTTCTTCCAGACGGAGACTGTGCAGGGACTTGATGGCTGTGCTTCTTTGCTGCGGGACATTTTGAAAAATGAAGATTCAGGTTCTATTTTTTAAAGTTCCTTGCTGATCACCTTTTATCAATGAACTTGTTCTTCTTAATGTTTACAGAAGTTTGTTTTTTATTATTAACAGGCTCGGAACTAGTATATTCGGAACATAGGTGCAATGCCAGACCTTTAGAAGGCAAAACCTGCAGAGCTAAAAAGAAAGGACCTGGAAAACATACTCCTTCAGTGGTTCGAAAAGAGATATGTAAGCATTTCCCCCATATTTACTTAAAGGTTGTGCATCTGAGAGTGTGTGTATGTGTTTATGTAGAATGTGTTTGTGTGTGTGCATGTGTGTGTGCGCGCACGCGTGCGTGCAATACCAGGCATGTCCCTCAGTTAATCTTCACTGTTGCAACAAGGTCTCTTTCCTGAACCTGAAGCTTACTGGTTCTGCTAGAGGGTTGACCAGCAAGCTAGGGATCCCTCTGTCTCTGCTTCTCTAGCACTGGGAGTGCAGGCACCACTGTGCTCAACTTTTCACACGAGTGCTGGGGATTTAAACTCATACCCTCGTTCTTGGGCAGCACATACTTTATTGACTGAGCTGTCTCTCCAGCCCTTAAAGATAACTTAATTCTGGGATTTCTATAAATTATCAGGATGAAGCAGTTGTCTTTGATTTTTATTTTATTTGGTTTAAGTGTGTACTTGTGCTTGTTTTTCTGTAGTCAGCTCTTCATTGCCAGATAGTCACTCTGCTAGCTGTCACTTTCTTCAAAGCGGGGCCTGAGGTTCTTTTCTGGGTGTGCAGTATAGAAATTTCCAACCGAATGATGTTAGGAAGTGTACAGTCAGCTTTGTTTACACTGCCATTGTTTGTTTGCTTGATTGTTTGAAACAAAATCTCACTGTGTAGCCATTGGCTGGCCTAGAATTCATTTGTAGACCAGATTGGCCTAAACTCAGAGATCTGCCTGCCTCTTCCTCCCGAGTACTATGATTCAAAGTGTGTGCCACTATGCCTGGCATATTCCTTGTTTTCATAGCTAATCACAAACTGGTTGCATTTGGGGTATATACTTACATAAATAATTATTTTAAAATTAACTTGTGTGCATATAATTTAAGTTAGTTAAAGAATAAACTTGTTGAACTGTGCAGTTAGGATATATGGCAAAACCACCTGCCAATGATTGACATTGAATGTATCCAGAGACATGGTAGTTTATACTTTCATGGCTATCCTTACTGAAAATTAAGTGTAGTGATTGAGGAAATATTTTGAGAATATTGTCTTTTAAAGACCTGTAGCATAAGACAGTTGAAACAGTCTACATTATGAAGTCCATTCTTAAATTAACATGGAATTATACATACTTATGAGGTACAGTCAAATGTTTCCACACATGTATACAGTGCAGAGTAATCAAATCATATTACAATGGGAATTGTGGGTGAAATCAGTTAGTCCTATTCTTCAGATGGGTCAAAATGTCATTCAGTACATAAGTGCATGCTTACATTTAGCACAAGGGGAAAAATTTTAAAAATCATGTAAGACAGTCTCCCTAGATATTAAGAGATAAGATGTAAGCAAAAAGCCTAGAAAATGGAAGTGGAAGGACTGAACATTCTCATCCCATCTGATCATCAGTTAAGAGTGAAAGCCAGAAAAACAGCTTCCTTAAGGCTTTCATTTTGGAGACCTATCACCATGTATTGTGTTTCCCTACACTGTGAGTAGGGTAGGCACTAGCCAACATGTGCCTACTGACTCCCTGAAATTGACTAATACAACCAATGGGCTGAGAGAGTGTGTGTGTGTGTGTGTGTGTGTATGCACACATGATTACTGTGGCTGTGTACCCATGTGCATACACATGGTATCTGTCTTTCCTTATTCACTCCCCCACTCACTGAACCTGAAGCTTGTGGGTTTGACTAAGCTGGCTGGCAGTGACCTTCGCGGATCCCTCTGTCCCTGCCTCCCTAGGCTAGGGTTAAGGGCCATGCTGTCAGCCCTTGCCCGGTTCTGGGATCCAGACTCAGGCTCTTGTGTTTGAGCAGCAGGCACTTCACTGACTGAGCTACCATTGCAACCCCTAGGCTGGAATTTTAATAAATTTGAAAACTGATATTGATGTAGTTATAAAACTAAGAATTTTGGAATAATTTGCATGTGTAAATCTACTCTTTTAACTATAAATTATATTCCGTCTAAATGGAGATGAAATATCTCTGATTAGCATCTGGTTTAAGGTATGCTTTGTGTAAAATATATGCTGAATTTTGAAGATTGAATACAGAAAGTGTTTTGTTCTGGGCATTACATACTGAAATGTTAGTATTCTTGCTACATTTCCTTATTTATTTTTATGGTGTTGAGGGTCAAACCCAAGGCCTTCTACGTGCTAGTCAAGAGCTATACTGTTGAGTTGCAGCCCCAACTCTGGCTACATTTAAGTAACACATGGAAAGTAAGTCATCCTTTTAACTTTGTAATGTGACTACTTAAAATTTTAGATTACATATATTGCTTATATTTTGTTTCTGTTGGACAGTCTTAACTAGGTCAGTACCATATAGCCAGTTGTGTTTTTAGAAATAATATTTAGGTTCATTTTGTAACTAAAGTTTTGTTGGAGTCTGCTGTTCATATATTCTCCATGGCTGCGTTTGTGCTGCCCTGGTGGCACTGAGTAGCTGCGACAGAGACCGCTAGCTCAGTAAGCCTTTAATGTTGACTCTGGCCTTTTAAGAAGGAAGCTTGTGTGGAGTTTGTTAATTTGTGTGAGCGGTGACATCTGCTGGCAGAGACAGGGCAGGATGTGTCGCTCAGGTGACTGAGAGACTACAGAGAGAAGGTGGAGGAGAGCTAATGACTGGAGAACTTGGACCCGTAAGCATGAAATCAGAACTCCTCAGGTTAGACAGTTCTTAAGGAACCAAAGGAAGTCTAAAAAGAGAGGCCTAGGACTCTAAAGGAGAGGACAAGGCTGTGTGCTCTGTGGTTGTGCACAAAAATCTCCCGTGTTTCACCTTAGACTTCAAAGTGAAAGTATTTTTAGAGGATATTTCCCATTTTGTTTATTATAAAATTGTATTTTCAATAAAAACTGGTACTTTATAGGAAATTATTAGCTAATTTTGTTGTGGCTCATCTGGTAGAGAAGATCCATTATTGCTTTGGATTTTTTGTTTGTTTGTTTGGTTGGTTGGTTTTGGTTTTTTGACACAGGCTTTCTCTATAGTTTTGAAGCCTGTCCTGGAACTAGTGTAGACCAGGCTGGCCTTGAACTCACAGAGATCCGCTTGCTTCTGCTTCTGAGAGCTAGGATTAAAAGCGTGTGCCATCACCGCCCAATTTATTGCTCTGGATTTAAGTTGTCTCAGAGGGATCATGTTTGGAAGTATATTTTTAGATAGCAAGATTGATTTATTAACATGAAATATTTACTTATCTGGCCAGTTTGAAACTATTTGATGATATGACATGTTGAGTTTTTACTATGTACCACATACTGTTCTTATGGGTTGCCAAATGTTATTTATAGCCCAAGTATCTTGACGTTGGTGATTTTTATTTGCATTTTATTCTGTGTTTAATAACAGTGAGATTACGTTAAAGTAGAAAAAGACAAGTACAGTATTGGTTCACTTTAACTGAGAGGGCTCCTTCAGATAAGGAGTACCCAGACAGTCAGGTTTTTATGATGTGTGACCAGCTTTGGGGACGGAATGAAAGAATGACAGGGAAATTGGAGGAGTAAGTAGGGAACCTTGATGTGAGGTGGTGATTGACGACGTTAAGCAAATTCCTTTTCTACTCTCAAAATTATAGAATATACCAACCTTTCCTGGGGTTTCCATCTAGTGAGGAAACATTCAGGAGGTGGAGGAGACTAATGATTATCCTATCCTCGCATGAAAGAAGAGATGGGTGTCAGCTCTTGAGTGCGTGTGCGCGTAAGAGAGGCTGCTGTCAGATGTCCCGTCACCCTCATCTTGCTCATCTGTTTGGTAGCTCTGGGACTTGAACCCAGGGCTACATGCATGCAGCACAGGTTTTCTTCACTCCCTCCCATCTTATTTGTTGAGTCTGTTTTTTCACTAAACCTAGAGTTTGTTCCTCTAGCTAGACTGACCAGCTGACCAGCGAGCCCTGGGGATCCTCTTGTCTCTTATCCCCAGCACTGGGGTCACTGATGCCCATGGCTATGCCTGGCTTTTTAAGTGGCTGCTTGAGTGGCAAGCACTTTACCCACTTAGCTGTCTCCCCAGGCCCCAGGCTTTGTCTTATCTGAGAATTCCATCAGGCTTCTAGAGTGCAGTTTGAAGAGTTCACAATCGCCTCCTAGTAGGGTTTCCCGAAAATGAGCCTTTGGGTTCTCCACACCCCAGTAATGCCTATCATAATTTAAAGATTCACTTTCTAAACACTGAACTTCTCACATCGTTAAACAGCATATCGTGTTGTTTGGTTATTGAAGAGACTTGAAATCCAAATCCATCAGTCGATTTTTCAACTCCCTTCTTTAGATTTCTCTAGTTTTCTTGGATGTTGCCCCACAAGATCCCGTTTGGTTAGGAGCTTTCCCATAACTGTTTCAGTGTGAGTGTCTGTGAGCCTTGTGTTCCTGAGGGTTGGATTAGAGCAAACAACATCTTCTTTCCATCTTTAGAAAATTATCTTTGTCTCCTTGTGAATCTCACATAGCATGTTCCTCCACTTTCAGGCATTGCATGCAGCTGTCCTCTCTAGCAGTCCATGCAGTCTTCAAAAGAGTACTGGTTCTGAAGACTCGCTGCTGTGATAGTCTCCTGCATAGCAGGCAAGAGACAGAGTTTGGGCTTCTTCCCGGGAAAGATGGGGACAGGGCCTGCAAAAACTGCACCTGCCTTCTGTGGCACTTGGGTCTGTGAGGTGACTTTCCATGCAGATGCAGCAGGCATTCTTTCTGGAAGACGGAGGTATCTAAATTCATTTTTGTAAGGACTTTGTCATCTCATCTATGCTTCCTGTCGTGGTATACTATTTGTGTTTTAATAAATAAAGCTTGCCTGAAGATCAGAGTGCAAAGCAGCCACACTAGTCAGCCATACATGCCAGGGAATGATGACATACACCTTGAATCCCAGGACTCGGGAGACAGAAGCAGACAGATCTTTGTGAGTTCAAGGACACCCTGGTCTATACAAGATTGAATCTGTCTAAAAGAGAAACAGAGCTCACACAAAGGTGATCTGAACACTTGGGATCATACATTCCCAGCACTGTGGAAGTGGAGACAGGAGCTGTATGACTGGATGGAGAGAGGAATATAAAAGGGAAGAGTCAGGAACTCAGTGGAGTGTGGAGTCAGGTTGTTGGAGAGTATTGCAGGATTGCCTTTTCAGTCTGAAGATTTGGTAGAGGCACAAGGTCTTTCTAGTGGCTGGCCGTTTTGCTTTTCTGATCTTCAAGTTGAACCCCAATATCTGTCTCTGGGTTTTTATTATTTGTGTTACAGATTCCTGCAGAAGTAACAATATTATGTCAGAATAGGAGTCAGGCCTCAAAGTCTTCAGAAACCCTAAACTCACTCTGCTTTGAAGAAACTGTATTCTTTTAATCATTTAAAAAAAAAACATTCTTTTAACCTTTTTTTCTAATAAGAATGAGGAGGTAAAGAAAGGTTAGGCATATCCTCAAGGGTACTCAGCTAGTAAGTGAACATTTTAGTATGTGTCCTTTAGTAGCCATAAATGCTGTGTGTGGAAGTGGAATTGTGTCATAGCTTGTATGTGTCTTTTGTAGGTGCCATTCCAAGCTATTTTTCAAAGTCTATTTCATATCTATATGTTCATTTCTGTTAATGCTATTTAGCAAACATTAGGGGATGGGGGGGATCTTGTTGGGGAAATAGAATCTAGACTTTCTTTTGGTGACCCAGTCACAGAAGAAGCAAGATATGATTGCCTCACTGAATAAGGTACTGAGCCACGTGGCTAACATAGACAAGAATAATGGGCTAATATAAGTTAAAAGAGTTAATAAGAAGTCTGAGTTACTAGGCCAATCAGTTTATAACTAATGTAGACCTCTGTGATTTCTTTGGGACTTAATGATTGTGGGAACTGGGCAGGACAGAAACTTCAGACAACAGAATGGTGCCCACATGGACAACTGCATCCACATAAAGCCTGACAGAACTTGGAAAGTAATTCTAGACAAAAAAGAATAGAGTTAAGCATGGCTTATTGATAGCAGTTTTCCATGTGGGCACCATTCTGCCTAGAGAAGCTAGAGTTTAGTCAGAGGGCAAAGATAATAAAACATAAGTAACACAGACCAATATATGTATCGTATTATGATCTAAGTAGACACTGTGCTCTGAGATGGTGAAGAATAGTCATCACTAGACTCATATGAGGAACACTTATGTGAGCCTTGGTGGGGGGATTGGAAGAGATAGTTCATCACAAGCAATGTTATAGCAGGCGAGCCAGGCTTCCTGGGTTTTCTGCTACCCTAGTGATGTATCATTCGAGTTGTGGTTCCAAGAGAGCTGGGAAGTAGGTGCTGTTCAGACTTTGGGAAACATTAAGTACTAGGTGAAGATTGAATTTATGCATTTTGATTATCTACTATTCTTACCGGTTGGCCTTCTATGAAAACATAGAAAGTTACACAATGTCCTGCCTTTCTTATTCTGTTTTCCACTGAGAAGAACTGGACAAGGGACTGGGTGCAAGAAGCTTATCGAGCATTCATGATAATACCCGTAACAGGTTTTGAAACTAAAGGGAGAGCTTCCAAGTAGCCTTGAATGGAGAGTTTAAGATTTTCTTCAGGGAGTTGAGTAAAGCCCTTCTATAAAGCATATGATCAGTTGAATTACATCTGAAAGTCTTTTTCCCCCCTAAGATACTAGAGTAAAAGTTGTTGAAGATGCGTATTTAAGAACTTACTTCCTGCTACTTCCCCCCCTAAGATACTAGAGTAAAAGTTGTTGAAGATGCGTATTTAAGTACTTCCTTCCTGCCGGGCGGTGGTGGCACACGCCTTTAATCCCAGCACTCGGGAGGCAGAGGCAAGTGGATCTCTGTGAGTTCGAGGCCAGCCTGGTCTACAAGAGCTAGTTCCAGGACAGGCTCCAAAGCTACAGAGAAACCCTGTCTCCAAAAACCAAAAAAAAAAAAAAAAGAACTTACTTCCTGCCGAGCAGTGGTGGCGCGCGCCTTTAATCCCAGCACTCGAGAGGCAGAGGCAGACGGATCTCTGTGAGTTCGAGGCCAGCCTGGTCTAGAAGAGCTAGTTCCAGGACAGGAACCAAAAAGCTACGGAGAAACCCTGTCTCGAAAATCAAAAAAAAAGAACTTACTTCCTTTCTCCACATTAGTGTCTTCAGAAAGTAAGAAGTGGATATCTAGTGAAGCTTCGACTGGAAGTGAGAGAGACACACCAGACACAGCACAGCACTGGTCATTACGAGACCATTATAGAATGTACTCACCAATAATATACCAAGCCCTCTGTGAGCATGTGCAGACTCAAATGTCACTGATGAATACCTTGGCTTCAAAAGATGGCCCCAGCAGAATGCCTACTGCATGTCATACTGTGTGTGGTTTAGGTTAGTATGATATTTGAATATTGAATGTAAACCGTGATTAAATTACTTTGTTGTTATATAAGCACTATAAAATGTGAATGATACATAGACTTTTTTTTCACTCCTTTTAGAATCTCAGGCAGTACCACATTCTGGTTATGGCTGTTGTACTTCCACTTCAGTCTGGTCACCTCAGCAGCTGTCCTGCCCTCTAATGGTTCACTCGGTAGGTATAGTTTGTATACTAAACAAAAAACAACTTGGTTATAGAAATTGTCATCTTAGCAATGGAATATTGAATTAACCACTCCAGTGTACTAGGATGTAAAACCAATTTTGTGTATTTTTTGTATTAGAAAAGTTTTACCTGTTAAGAACATAGGTATTATTAAGAAGCAATCCTGAGGAAAGAAACCAAGCTTACCTGGTACCCAAGCACAGCCAACACCTGGTGACGCGTGTCTTTACTCATGTAACTCTGTGTCTTATTTTCTGTCTAAGTGATTTTCTTTTTAAAATAAGAGCTATAGTTTTATACAGTTATATACTGCTTTTTTTTCACTTAATACATTATTAGTATGACTGTTTTCTTTCTCTCTGCTTCTGTCTCTCTCTCTCTCTCTCTCTCTCTCTCTCTCTCTCTCTCTCTCTCTCTCTCTCTCTTTTGTTTATTTGGTTTTTTGAGACAAGGTTTCTCTGAGAAACTGCCCTGGCTCTCCTAGAATTCACTTTGTAGACCAGGCTGGCCTTGAACTCACAGAGACCTGCTTCTGCCTCCCAAGTGCTGGGATTAAAGGTATGCACCACGAGACCTAGTTGACGACTTTTTATTACAGTATACCTTTTATATAGTTGAAGCTATGTTTTATGGGTATTTTTCTCGTAAGACAAATGTCTTTGAGCTAAGTTGTATAATAAAATCACTAGTCTCTGATTTGATATTGAACCAACAGCTAGTTTTATTATTTTAACATGTTCATATACATTCTATATACACACATGCATTTTTATTTCTGTTACTAAAAATTGAGCCCACCACCTTACACTACCACTGAGCTACATCCCTAACTGAATAGATCTTTCTTAAAGTTCTGTATATGTGGTTTTTAATAAAATAATCATTTTATTTTTATTTTTTTTGTGGAGATTACGCCTGCATGTATGTCCGTGCACCACATGCATGATGGCATTCGGTCTCCTGGAACTGGAGTTAAAGAAGGTTGTGAGCAGTCATGTGGATTCTGGGAGCTGAACCAGGTTCTCTGCAACAGTGGCAGTACTCTACAGATGTGCTGTCTCTCCAGTCTCTTAGCTTGCTTCTTGTAATGTTTCTCAAAGTGAAAATATTTGTTTCAGTCCAAATGTGGGCTAGTTTTTTGATGCCTTTAAAGCATGTATGGTATTTGTAAACAATCTATTTTCATCATGACCTTATAATATTCTCATGTTGCAGAGTGAGCTACTTAAGCTCTGAAAAACTAGTCTTTGTTATGTAGTGGAGAAATCCAGCTTGCTTGTAAGCTGAACAGTCACAAAATTGGTTTTTAATGGTAGAAAATTATTTTCTAATTTAACTGATTTGTGTTTTTAATAGTCTTCTAGTGGATTGTTCATACTTTTGAAGGCTTTTGTTTTTCCTGCTTAGGGAGTTCAGACTGATGACGATAACCATTTTACATCACAAAATCAAGCAAGCTCTGTGAACTGCCCTGATGTTCTTAGGAATTCCTCTAGTGTTCTTCCTGGAATCCCATGTGGCCTTTCCCATACTGACGAAGCAGCTCTTCCCACGCCTCAGCAGCCGACTCTTGCTAATTTGTCGTGGATGCTGCCACAACAAAGAACTAAGGAAGCAGATCTGCGAAAGTGTTTCCAAACACATGTGTCTCTGTTTCCAGCTCATGGAAGAGACATTCCCTCGGACAGTCAGGCACACCAAAGCCCCACTCAATTGCAGCCAGCCTCCTTGGCCACTAATGAAGAAAAATGTGCCAGAGAACAAATTGGAGAGACCACAAACGAAGGAAAGTATTTAAGCATACATGTGCAAGATGCAAAAATAGCCAAGAATGTGCAGCAGGCAGAAAATGTGAGCCAAACTGCTGAAAAAGTCAGAATTGCAAAGTGCTTGTTGGGAGAGCTCAAGGCCCTGGTCACAGAACAAGGTAGATGAGTGTTTCAGACTTTCCTGTAATGTGGTATAATGTTTAATAGCAGTGTTGTCTTCTGGCTGTCATTCTAATGACAGTGATTGCTAAGTAGTGTCTGCTGTTTTTCACAGAACTGTGTCTTAACCCAGTAAGGAAAAGAGTTCTGTTGGTTATCTTACATTTTGGGGCTTTTGTTTGTTTCCTGAGACAGGGTCTCATGTATTCTAAGATGGCTTCCAGCTTGTGTAGCTGAGGTGATGTTGGACCACTAGTCTTCGCTGGTCTTCCTCCACTGCCTGTGTGCTGGGGTTCCTGGGACTTGACATGTATTGAGAAATAGTGAACACTTCCAAGTGTGTATTCATTCTGCTTGATGCAAACAGACTTGAAAAGATCCAGTACCGAGAATCTGTAGAAAGAAAATTATAGTAGTTAGATGACTATTTTTCGGTTTAACAAAGATCCAAATTTCCTTCCATTATTTTGTGACTGTTAAATTGTTCAACAGATTTCACTTTGCATAGTAACCGGTGCCACTTACTGGCCTTTTAGTTTGTGTTTAGTATTTTTCTCTTAAACCAATAAAATGTTTTTGAACCAAGTTGGTTTTTTCATTATGTATGTATTTTTCTGAAGTAGTGGCTTTTGCTTGGAATGAATTGCAAATATCAGAGCTATGAGTAGAAAGCGCAGTAATTGATTGTGAAGCTAACAGAATAGCTGCCATTTATACAGGCTGACATACATACAGAACTCTAAAGTCCTTGGGAATAACAGCACAGTTAAGGTATAGGTTAAGTGTGCTAAAATTGTTACGTTTCCAGAGCTTCAAATTAGACAGGGTTGCACCACCACTCTTCTCTCATCTTTAACCAAATGTTCAGTCATGCTCGCAACAGAGTAGGGCAGCACCAGTGTTAGGGGTCTAGAATGCTCACCAGGGCCCAGTACTGTGCTCTTTCACTTGGGCGGCCTCACCGAGTCTCACAACAGTAATGGTCTCCACTCTTGGGAAGGAAACGAGTTTTGGGTAACAGTATCTCATTCTGATCTCTGTCACCCAGTGACAGACTGCTTTTTTAGTTCCATTTAACTATGAAGAAATTTAGACTTCAAGAGTGAAGTAATTGGAATGTTGGCAGAGTATATAATAAATAAAAAAATCTCAATTAGAGAGGAGGAAAGACTAAAATGAAAAGACCTGATGTGCAGTATGGTCACTGACTATAGTAACAATACAATGTAATTCTCAATTGCTCAGAGATTAGGTTGCCAGCCTTCTCATCACAAAAAATTAATACATGAGGCAATGCATAATTTAGCTATTGCACTACGCATACATAATTCAAAACATGTTATACGCGATAAATCACGCAATTTCTATGTGGCTTGACTAAGGTCAAAGCTGCCATAGTGGTTGAGCCCCCGCTTCACCTTCAGAGGCGAGCAGAACCACTCTAGAGAAAGTGATGACTGCTCAGTTGCTGGTCATCGTTGTTCACTGTGTGCGTGTGCTTTTCATCAGTGTTCAAATACTTGTGGCCCTGAATACATTTGTATAACTTGATTACCCTTGCAATATTATATTAAGCATACACTTTGAGAGAAAGGAGGGACAAAAAAAGATAGAAGATCTGATTCTCACTCCTTATATCTGTTGGCCATGTGTAAAAATAGCCGCTCTCTACAAAAGAGAGGGGTACTCTGGGTCACAGTAGTGCTTTATAAAGTTAAGTAATGGCATGTCCTAGGAAACCCACTTAGAATATTTTGCCAAATTAATCACCCTTGAACTCACAGAGATCCACCTGCCTCCTGAGGTGATTTGATCCTCCTGAGTGCTGGGATTAAAGGCATGTGCCACCACCGCCTGGCCCAAAATTAGCTATATTTTTTAATGCAAGATCAAAGATTTTATTACTGATGTTTATAGAGTAGCTAATTATAGGAAACTCCGACAGCAATGATGAAGTCCACTATAGATCTTTGATAAATATCAACTAGGAGATATGTGTAAATCTGTTTCCCACTTCACTTAACTGAACCAGAAAATCACTAAATATAATACTGTGATTTAAGATTAATCTTTCCTTACTTGGTGTAACTTCTTTAGAATTGATCTGAGTGAGCAAATACAGACAGCAAGATAAAGAGAAATAGAATTTGTATAATAATCACGAGTAATGAAAACTATAATGGGTATATATTTATCTATAAAGATTTTTAGTAATACATGCTAATAATCTTTTCAATTTAAAATACTGTTTTTACTAACCTGTCTTTCATAGAGGACTCGGAAGTTCAGAGATTGGTAACAGAAGTAGAGGCATGCATATCTGGGCTTTCAGCACTGAGTGGCCGCACCAACATCGACGTTGAAATAGCACTGGCCCTGCAACCACTGAGAAGTGAGAATGCTCAGCTGCGGAGGTAAGACTTGCTCTTCAGTGTTGTTGTCTATAGGTACAGGAGTTCCACAGCCAGCACACAGCTGCCACGTGTGATAGCTCGGAGCAGTGCTCCAGTGTTTATGCCTTTCCTTTCTCATCTTCCATTGGCCTCTGCATTCTTCAACTTTCCACTACTTCTGCCCACTAGGGTACATTTTCTCCCACCAATATCCCCGATGGCACTTGTTAGCATGTACCTAGGAGGTGTACCTGCCTCAGGTAGTTTGTGTGGTAGTCTAAGTTTTTTACAGAAAAAGTGTAGAAAAGGGAAAAGATTCCTTCTACTTTACAAAGCTACTGTCTCAGTATGTTTTCCAGAGGACAGATGGGGACTGGGGTTCGTTTTCAGATGTTTCTGCAGCTCTGCCTTGTGAATGCGCCCTGACTGTTACCATGGGGATAGATGGGACTTGCAGGGACCTACACGAAACTCGAAAACTGTAAAGGTTCCTAGTTGGAGAGTAGTTCAAAGTCATGGGTCTGTAGCCCACAGAGATGACATCTAGTGAGATTTCCTCGCTTAGGATCATTAAGAGGTCATTTGTGGATAGGGTTGCTGCATTTAAATGCTAATAACACTGTCATACTGTCAGCAGTCCCGATCTGAGGGGTCCCTGTAATAGTATTAATCTTTCAATATTAAAATCAGATTAAGTAATATGGAATGGGTAGCAGCTACTATTGAGTGTTTGTGCTGTGCTGGCCGCTGTTCTTCATATGCGCCATCACTCGAGTCCTTCCAGTAGTTGTATACAGTGTTATGCTATTTCCTTTTGGAGAGGAGGAGACCAAGGCACAGAAAGGTATGTGATTTGCTGAAACTTGTGTATTTAGGAATTGAGGGAATCAAGGTGATTTGATTTTAGAGTCCCAGATCTTAGCTGTGGGCTTCTACAGTAACTCCATGAGGAAATAGATGCTGACTTAATTAAGGGTCACTCTTCAGGTGTGTTTTGCAGAACAAAAGAATAATACTAATAAGTGCCTATTATTTAAAAGAGTGATAATACAGTAATTGGTTATTAAGAATACCAGAACCTATCTGAGAACATTATCCGCTTAGCATGTCTTCATGGAAATATCATCGGTTCTCACTTCTGTCCCTCAGAACATTTCAGAATTGCTGGAGTTCATTTGTAAACCCCTCATGAAACGGAGGCTTACCCTTTATTTTGTCACCAGTTGTTTTTAACTTTTCTAAAGGTGACTTAGAAAAATAATTGACAGCAGAGATTTTTAGCTGTCTGTCCTTAGGTAAAAAAGACTGTAGAACATTCTCTTGCCACTGTTAGTTACTTGACCTTTTGGAGGATAGAATTACTGAAAAATGAATTTGTTAGAGTTCCCTAGAATAAGCTAAGGCTTCCAGTAGCCATGTGGGAATTTTATACTATTTTTATCTTTATTTGGAAAAAAATAATTCATAAATCTCACTATAAATAAAAACTAGAATGGGTGGGCTTATTTAGAAGTGATTTTTTTTTCTTGTAGACATTTGTAAACCACGTTTTTAAGTAGAAACCTGATCATTTCCCTTCCCACCCACCCCACACAACTTAGTGCATCGCCATCTTGTGGCGAAAAGAAAAACTGCTGGATGCCTTGCTTCCAGTACTTTGGGCATTTTCATGTCCAAATCTTCTGCGATATTTGAAACACAGTAGTCTCTTATTTATTCTTTCTGTTCCCAACCCACAAGATATCTGTAATCTGTAATATTTTGTTGACACTAACTATAGGAGCCCCTAGTACATCCCAAAATATCTTTGATGGAGGTTCAGAGTAGAATGTTACGTCATATTAAGAACCTTCGGTTTAGAGAGTACCTTAATATTTGTGAGGTAACTTAGGATTTATGATCACTTCCTGATTGCAGACTCAAATATAAGCTCATTAGAGTCCAGACAGAGCATAACAGTTTAAGAGCAAACAGGCAGAATTGAGGAGGGGTGGTGGGAGAGCCAATGTGTGAAAATTTAGATTTATTCTGTTGCCTGGAGAAATAAGTAAGACTATTGCAGGCCACTCAAACTTGGGTCATATGAACACTGAATTGTTGTATTGGTTTGGGGCTTTTGTGGGTTTTTTTCCTCCTTCCCATTTTAGTTTCTACTGGATTAATAGTTCAGCATCTCCTAACAGTCTTATTTCTTTTTCCAAACACTTTACATTTTGTATCTCATCATTGTTTCTCATCCCTTGATGTGTGGGTGGGGAGGTGAGGGATTCGATGTTCTGGGATGAATCCTGGGGCTTTGCATATACTGTGTAAGCTTTCTGCCACTGCTTTATACCCTAAGCTCAAGCTCAAAAATAATGTTTTGGAGGCTTGGGGATAAAATCACTTGCTGCACATGTGTGAGGATCTGCATTTGTATCTTTAACACCTACATAAAAAATCTATATGGCCCTAGTGGCCTCTAGCTTGAGAGATAGAGACAGGGGTCTGTGAGCAAGCTGCTAGCTACACTAGCAAAGTCGGTGAACACTGGGTTCAGGGAGAGACCCTTCCTCAGCAAAATAGAGAAAAGAAAAGACACCCAACATGAACCTCTGGCTTCCACATGCACATTCACACTGTAGGTGCATATGCACCAGCACTTTTACCTCCATACATGTGTGCGTGTACAACACACACACACTCACAGTATCTTCTTTTAAAATGTACTAAAAAATGAATTGCAGCCATTATATCATACCGTATACAAGTTAACTTGCAAAGAATGACAGCACAAAAGCTGGTGGGAGTAAGCATAGGGAGGGTCCTATATCTTTTACTGGAGAAGATTTCTCAACAATCCCAAAATATAAATCAGAAGAAGTAATTATATTGAAATTCAAAATTTTAAATTTTGTTTTTCAAAAATTTAAATGCTGTTAACCCAAAATGAAGAGGCACCAACAGACTTTGAAAAAAAGTGTGCAAAATGTATCTTACAAAGAACTTATATATAGACTGAATACAGAACAATTAAAATTCTATGTTGTAACTCTATTTTGTGTTGTTTTCAAAATGGATAAAATATTTGAACAGGAACTTTATTACAGAAAACACACAGAGTTGGGCACAGAAACACATACCTGCACTTGAAAGATGGAAGTTAGAAGCAAGGGTAATCCTAAATTCAATGGAAACCCTACACAGGAAGACCTCTCCCTCTAAATACATAATACAACCAAACAAAACAAGACTTGGGTTGAGGACATATGTGACCTAGTAGGAGATCTCTTGCGTGGCATGTGTGAAGTGTAGTTGGAAGTCTTCTCTGTCCCATCCAGTGTTGCTGGACCAGTTTCTCTCCCGCCTGCTGGTCCCTACAGCTGCTTGTAAAATAATCATTTCGAGGCTTAATATTAATTACAATTGTTTGACCACTGCTTCTTACTGACTAGCTCCACATATAAATGAACCCATTTCTAATAATCTGTGTGTTGCCACATGCCCATGACCTACCAGTAATGCTTTAGGATCTTACACCTCTAGCCGCTGCTGGCGTCTCCCTAACTCTGCCTTATTTCTCCTCGTATCTATGCTTGGATTTCCTGCCTTTCCATATTCTGCCCTGCCATAGACCAAAGTAGCTTCTTTATTAACCAATGGTAATAAAATATTCATGGCATACAGAGGGGGCATCCCACACCAGTGAAGCTTAGGACTAATGCGTGGAAATCAAATAAGAACACAAAAAGATAGTTATCGTCATCAACCACTAGGAACCTGCAGGGTAAGAGCACAATGAAACATCATGGTATACTCATTTTTTTTTTTTTTTTTTTTGGTTTTTCGAGACAGGGTTTCTCTGTGGCTTTGGAGCCTGTCCTGGAACTAGCTCTTGTAGACCAGGCTGGTCTCGAACTCACAGAGATCCGCCTGCCTCTGCCTCCCAAGTGCTGGGATTAAAGGCATGCGCCACCACCGCCCGGCTTATACTCATTGGAATAGCAACAATCAAAAGAACAAACCATTATTAATGAGGATGTGGAGCCATCTTGGCTAGTTGGAATGTAAAATGGTAAGAACTTTGGAAACAAGTTTGGGAGTTTTTTCGAAATGATGCGTGAATTTGTTGAATGATCTAGTTAGTCCACTTTTCAGCATTTTCTCAGAAATGAAAGCACATATGTCCATAAAAACTTATATTCATAGGAAACAAATGTCTGTTGACAGGTGTTCATAGTGCTATTCAGCAATTAAAAAAAAAAGGAATTGTTGATACATGCATCAGAACGGATGAACTTGAGAATCATTATGCTGAGTGGAAGAAGCCAGGGTGTCAGCATATTCATTTCAGGATTTCATATCTATAAAACTCTAGGAAATGAAAACAGTCTAAACCATGGTTAGTTGTGTGTCCAGGAAAGGAGGGGTATGAAATTGGCTCGAGGAAGCACCAAATGATGCGGATCTTACTATTGTAAAGGTTTTATCACACCATATGACAAAATGCACTTTAAATATATGTATATTAGTATACATAGGCTTTATCTCCAAACAGTTACATAAAAGTAAACCAATTAAAGGATATTTACTTAAATGTCATCTGTCTTTGATTAAAATTAAATATATTTAAATTGAACACATTAAAAGTACTTTATGTAATATCCATTCTTGAGAGATTATTTTTATTATTAATTTTTAATATTTATAAAACAGCAAAAATTTTAAAAGCAGAGAATAAGAGAAAAAAGAGTGGCTCCTGGTAAGGAGTGTTTTCATCAATATGGGAGGAGTTTCAGGGTGCACCTCGGCTAAGACACAGGAGTCAATCAAAGGAATGAAGCTACAGGCGCAGAACTGAGAGAAGACAGGGTCAAGAGAGAGAGAATGAGAGAGAAAGAAAGAGAGAGAGAGAATTGTAGTAAAAGGAGTGGCAGGCTGCGTTCCTGCTGCCAGGCCCCTGGCCACCTGGCTAGTTTATACCCCGAAATAACAACACACAAATTGTATTCATTTAAACACTGCCTGGCCCATTAGCTCTAGCCTCTTATTGGCTAACTCTCACATCTTGATTCAACCCATTTCTAATAATCTGTATGTCACCACGAGGTCGTGGCTTACGGGGAAAGATTCAGTATGTCTGACCTGGCAGCTTCATGGCAGGTGGCCCTCTGTCTCTGCCTCCTTTCTCCCAGCATTCTGTTCTGTCTACCATGCCCATCTAAGGGCTGCCCTATCAAAAGGCCAAGGCAGTTTTCTTTATTCAACCAATGAAAGCAACACATAAAAAGAAGACCCTCCTAAACCAGAGAATGAATTCTATGTACAGGCATACTCATGTGGAGACCAGACGAAAATGTTGAGTTCCTTCCTCAATGGCTCATCTTATTCCTGTAAGATAGGACCTGGAGCTGAACCAGAAGACTACTGTCTTGCTAGGCTTGCTGGGCAGTGAGCTCCGGTCTCCGCCTCCCAAGCACTGGGTCTGAGGTCATGCCCAGCAAACTCCCACACTACACAAGCTCTCCTGCAACTGTACCTTCTGCAGGCTCTCCCCACCATAGGAGGGCAATGCTTAGAGAACAGGTTGGGGGTCGGAGGCTGTAGCGAGTGATAGAAAGTTCAAATTGGCTAATGTTTTAAAGGAGAAGAACCTGAACAGCAGCATTCAAAAAGATGATAAGAAAAAGCATTTTCCCATATAAGGTACCTGCTGGTTTTCTGGAAGATACCAGAAGAGGTATTCTGTTTTATATTCTGGGACATCACTCTGTTCTGCCTTTTCTAGATCTGCATGTTTTGTTATTGAGGGGAACCCTTTAGGAAAAAAATTAGCATTCTGTCTGCTGCTTATTCTTTTCTACTTTATAATGTGTCTTAGAGGTTTTTTGGTTTTTTGTTTTTTTTCCCCCAGTGGTGGATATTGAACCCAAGATCTAGTACATGCTTTGAAAGTGCACTGTCACTGAGCTAGCCCCAAGCCCTTTTTGGTGATATTTCTATGGCAGTACATATGTATATTTAATTATTTTTCAGTGTATATTAGTATTTCATCTTATGGATGAGCTATAACGTGTATCACATCTTAAGTTGTTTTCAGTTCTCATCGAATATTACACTATATATCTGGTATATATCTGTAATGTTTTACATGCTTTTGTATTTATATAGCTATTTCTCAGAGTAAGTAACTTATGGGTAAAACCAACTTTCCAGAGATGGAGAGATGGCTTAGTGGTTAAGGGCATTTGCTGCTCTCACGTAAGACCCAGGTTTGCAAGACTCTAGTTCCAGAGGGTCTGACTTGGCCTCGCTTGGCCTCACTAGCACCAAGCATACATGTGGTGCACAGACATGCAGGCAAAACACCCATACACATAAAATGAAATTAATTTTAAAAACTATTTTGTCAAAGATATATGTTTTATAGCTTGGATGATGCCAAACTGTAATCCAAATGGTTACAATAAATTCCTACTGACTGAGAAAATTCCCCTGTACTGTCACTAATGAAGAACTATTTCCTTTATTTTATATTTTTGTAGTGTATGAGTGTGTGTGCATGCGTGTGTGTTCTGTACATTCATGTATTTGTGTATACACCTGGAGGCCAGTTGTATCATGCCGCTATGCCCAACTTCTCGTGTGAGCACTAGGAATCCAAACCCAGGCCCTTTGTTTCTGTGTTAAGTCATCCCCTATCCTCAAGCAATGCCTTTCTTGGATGCTTCTTAATCACTTAGCTTTCTTAGATAAATTGCTTATTTTATCTTTTTACAGAACTTCAATTCTAAAACAAGCTTCAAATTGTGATGTGTTTAATCTTTATATTCTTTACTTGATGGTTGTTGGATTTTGAGTCTTGCTTAGGGATGCCTTCCTTAGTTAAAGATTATTTATATTTTCTTATAAAATTTGAGTTGTTGGATTTTGTGTTATTGGTATATTTTGTGTTCTTAACTCTAATCTATCAAGAATTAATACTTGTGAATGGTATTTGGTAAGGGTACTATCATTTTAGATTCAATAACTAAATCAAATACTTTAGTTCAATAAGTTTCCAGTCCTGGAAAGATATTAAATACCAGAGAGTTTTTGCTTTGTCCTAATCAGTACCTACTTACATATTCTTGTTTGTGAAGCAGGTACATATTGTGAAGACAGAGTTGATACCAACATTCTAGTGAACTAGCTATTAAAAATGAATGTTTCCATCTAATAATGAAATTGCTGAAGGCATAAATTACATGTCCCAAGTTGTTAATGTATCACAGACATGAAGCAGGAATATGTCTGGTAGTTGACACCTACAGGTATTCTAGTTGACAGCAATGACAGTTATTTTTAAAGGTAAATTACAGTAGTAAGGATTTTGTAAGTGTGTATACACACTCACACGTATTATTCCAAAAGAGATGTGAAGGTAAAGATATGGAAAACAAAGGAAACAGCCGGACGTGATGGTGCATGAGAATTGTCCCAGCACTTGAAAGGTTGAGGTAGGAGAATCCGAAGTTCAAGCCACTGTGAGCTACAGTACTGAGTTCCATGGAAACCGTGGGGCAGGGTTATGGTGTCCTGAACAGTAGTTCTGCAACTCTCTGTCCTGGTTCTGGTGGTGCGTATCTGTAGTCCAGCTACTGAGGCAGGAAGATTTCAAGTTCAAGACTAGCCTTGGAAATTTGATTGAGACTTTGTCTCAAGTGTGAGTGTGTGTGTGTGTGTGTGTGTGTGTGTGTGTGTGAGAGAGAGAGAGAGAGAGAGAGAGAGAGAGAGAGAGAGTGTTCTATAGTGTCAGGTCAGGGCTGCTGTTTTCAAAATGGACCCCTGAATAGTGTGGCTTTGTTGTTTTGTTCATTTAAATCTTGTGTTTGGTTTGGGATTTGAGATGGACAGGTGATGATAGTATTTGTCTTTTTTGGTAAATTTATGTATTTTTGATAGGGTATCAGATATGAACTGTAAAATGAGTTTAGGATTTTTACAAGTCTTCATTATTTCCTTTAGGCAGCTAAGAAGTTTGAACCAGCGCCTCAGAGAAGAAGAGAAAACTCCAAAGGCACCTAGTAACCTTGAATGTAGGTAAAAGAACTTGAAGAAATGAAACAGAAGTCCTTGTCTCTCTGGAAATGTTGGTGCAGACTTGTGCTTTCTCAATCATTTGTCTAAGTGGGTTTTCTCTCTTTATCAACTTTAAAATTAGGAATAACTGTTTTACAATTTAATCTTAATCCCAGGACTTGTGAGGTAGGGGGATTGCCACAGTTTAAGGCCAGCCTGGGCGACATATTGAGTACTATTCTAACAAAAAGTATATGCAGTAAGACCCTATCTAGAGAAAACAAGTTAATAAATATGGACATATCTTAAATAACCACATAAGTATTCTTCTTGTTGACTTTCCTATATTTAAGGTCTTCTGAAAGATTCTTGGGTATTTTCAGCCTTTCCTACAGTGTGAGCAACAATGAAGTGAAGATCTCTGTACCGATGTCTGCACACATTTTACAGGAGAAATAAAGATCTCTGTCCCAATGTCTGCACATACATACACATTTTACAGGCGAGATTTCTAGGAAAATTGCTAAGCCAAAATGTATATATAGTGGCTGTTTTGACAGATATTGTCAAATGACCCCTCTTTTTTCTGATGTTCTGTTCTAAATGGGGGTCTTACTGTGTTGCTCAGGCTATTCTTCAGCTTCTTGGCTCAGTTGATACTCCATCCTTACTCAGTTGCTGGAATTACAAGGTGAATACCAAATTGTCTTTATGGATCACAGAGCTTCACAGAGAAAAACAAGAGCATAAGAACAGATGAGAACAATTTTGAATGTTCTTGGAGTTTTTTTTTCTTGAGTCTAATGTAAATGTGATGTTACAAAGAAGTACATTGATGCCCTAGAATTTTTTTCAATTTCTGAATGATAAAATATTTTCAAAAAGTATCAGCAGAATAGGGAAAAGTTCTTTTGTAATATATGACATAACAAGCTTATTTCTTTTAATGTATAACTCTCTTGCAAAGCAGGGGAAAATCCGAGCAACCAATAGAGTAAGCACTTTTCAAAAATGCCTAGCTTCAGAGTAATTTATGGTAGGTCTTTCTGGTTCTGCTGTTAACAAGGGTGTGGGTAGGAAGAAGGCCAGAGAGGAGGCCATATGGAAGTGGGAATCAGCAGTTGCCTCTCTAAGTGGCTTATCTCTTTGTAGTCTCATAATCATTTACCTTGGTGTACTTCTTCGGAGAGATTTATTACTGTTTATAATAATTTGCTTACTACAAGCTCCATGAGAAAAGGGACCTTGTCTGTGTTGCTCACTGTTGCATACCCAGATTCTATTAGTGATTCATACACAGTAAGCAGTCACTTAAGACTGCATTAGATAAACAAAATGTTGCCATATACTTTCATGTAATTTCATTTATTCTTTGAGAACTTCATGAACATATACCATGCATTTTCATCATTCCCACCCCTCAATATCACACTTCTGACTCTCACAGGAGACCTCCCCACACATCCCCTGCCCAACTTCATGCCCTCTTCTTTTCTTAAAAACCCCAGTGAGTTGAATTATTGTTGCCTCCAAGTGTGTCGCTGTGTGTCCTTCTATTGTAGCATAGGCAGCATACCGACGGCATTCCCCCAAAGAAAATAACTCAACCCTAGGGATCCATCAACTACAAAGAGCTCCTCCATTCGGGCAGGCCTGCAGTCTCTCCACTATTAGGGTAGGGTTTTGACTGGTTTGGTCTTATGCAAGTAACCATAGCTGCTGTGAGCTCAAGTGCAATGTCCATGTTGTGTTCACAGCGCTCCTCCCCGTCCTCTAGCTCCTGGTTCTTTCTGCCCCTCTTCTGTGTTCCCAGAACCTGGGGAGTGGGGTTAGCATAAATGTCACATTTATGTCTGACATTCTTAGTCTTTTATTTCTAGCACTTTGACCAGTTATGAGTCTCTGCATTGTTTCCCACTAGAAAAAGAAGTTTCTCTGACCATGACCAAGAGCAGCATAGATCTATAAGTATAAACATAAATCTTCAGAGGATAGCTTGACAACATAACCATCTAGCAAAACAACAATAAGCAAGTTCCCCCTAGGGCCTATGACCTCTCTAGTCATGGGGTTTACAGTACGAATTCCCTCCTGTGTAGCAGTGCTCAAATCCAGTCAGAAAGTGGTTGGCTGCCTCCGTTACAGTTCGGCAGTCTTTAGTGGGCACGTCTTGCCTAGCAGATCAGCACTGTGGCATACCAGGTCCAGCTGTACGTATGATTACTGGTGTCTGTCTCCTCCCCTACCCGAGTTCGTGCATTCCCTGGGGTTTCTCTTGTTCATCTGTAGTCTTACTCTATTGTGATCAGATATATAACTGTAGGAATTGTTTGAGTGTTCCTATATTTGTCAAGAGTTGTTTTGCATCCTAATACATGATCTATTTTAGAGAACTTTCCATGAGCTGCTGAGGGAAAAGTGATTTCTACAGTGTTTGGGTAGGATATTCTGTAGATATCTGTTAAGTTCATTTGACCTGTAATATCAGGTATTTCTGTTTAATTTTTGTCAGGCTGACTTATGTGTCTGTGAGTGTGGGATACTGAAATCAGCCACTGCCATTACAGTAGGGTTCATTTCTGACTTTACATCTAGTTTTATGAGGTTGGGTACACAGGAATTCAGGGACATACATTCAAAATCTTAATGTCCTCTTGATTGATTGTTCCCTTATCTTTTTTTTTTTTTTTTACTGGTTTTGGTTTGAAGTCAGTTTCGTCAGGTATTAGAACAGTGACCCTTGTTTGTTTTCTAGGTGCAAATTACTATTTACTTATACTTTGTTCCATCGCTTTTACCATAAGGTAGTCTGTCTTTTGTGGTGAGGTGAATTTCTTGGAGGCAGTACATAGATGATTCCTGCCTTTTGATCTAATCTACTAGCTGTGTCTTTTGATTACGGAGTTGGCTCTGCATTGGTATTCAATTGTTTACCAACTAGGAAGTTGTTAGGACCTAGGAAGGTGTGTATTGATTGCTGCATTTTGTTGATTTTGTTGTGTTTAGTTTTTTTCTTTGTTGTTATTACTCTAGCATGTGTTGTTCTTTCTTGTGACCTCATAGGTGGAACTGTGTTTTTCTTCAGTCAAAGACTCTTTCTAGCATCTCCTCTAGAATCAGCTTAGTGGTCATAAATTCCTTTAGTCTATTTTTATCATGGAAAGTTTTTACTATTTTTTCAATTATGACAGATAATTTTCTTGGTGAATAGTCTTTGTTGGCAATGCTATTCTTCAGAACTTGAAATTTAGCTTTTCAGGCCCTCCTGGCTTTTGATGTTTCAGTTGACAAATCTTCTGCTACTCTGATGGGCCTGCCTTTATATGACTTGGTGTCCCTTTCTTGCTGGTTTCAGTTGCTCTTTGTTCTGTATATTCAGTGTGTTTATTCTATTTTCTGTTGCTGTGATTAAACACTCTCACCAAACCAGCCTAGGGAAGGAAAGAGTGTACTTGGCCTGTGCTTCCAGGTCACACTTCATTACCGAGAGAAAGAGGTCAAGGCTGGAACCCTGCCTAGGGAATACCGCTGCCCACAGTTAACAAAACAATCAAGACTGTCCCTCACAGACACATCTACAGGCCAATCTGATAGACAGTTGCTCAGTTCAGATTCTCTCTTCAAGTGGTTCTAGGCTGTACCAAGTTACAGTTAATGTTAATTAGGAAAGTGTTTTAATTGTAATCTGACAAGGAGGGGGTTGTTTCCTGTTCAGTGTTTTAAGTAACTTTTTTATTTGGATTTGAATCTTTTCCCAGTACTGAGAAAATGTATGTTATTTTTCTATGCATGTGGAATGAGATTCTTCTCCTGCTGTGCCCATTACCTGTGGATTTGGTCATTTCTCAGTGTCGGGTATATCTTGAAATCCCCATGGTGCCTTGTTATTTTATCTTTGTCCTGGTTGAATTGTTCCAAGTCTTCTACTTTGTCTTCAGACTCCAGTGTTCTGTCCTCTCCTCGATCCAGTCTGTTGCAGAGACTTTCTACAGAGCTTTTTGTTTGATTCACTGCTTCTGGTTTTATTTTTAGCAATTCAGAATGGGTTTTCTTGAGTATTTCTCTTTGTTTCTTTTTGCTGTTGTTTGTGTCCTTGAACATATTTTAAAATATTTTATTCTTTATTTGTGTGTGTGTGTGTGTTCGTGTTCATGTGTGTGAGAACTCATGGAGGACAGAAAGGCATATTGGTGTTGTAAGCCGCCAATATGGGTGCTGGGAACCAAACTCTTGTCCTTGAAAGCAAGCACTCTTTAATGGTTGTTTCGCCAATCCCAACACATAATCATTATTTTTAGTTCTTTTCTATAGATTTCATCAGATGCCATTGCTGTAGGAACAGTAATTTTTGGAGAAGCTGTATTGTCTTGGATTTTTTGTTTGTTTCTTATGCTACAACACTGAGGTTTATACCGCTAGTATTATTTTGTTGCTTGGTTGTTTTTTTTTTTTTTTGTCTGTTTTAATAAGCTGTATTTTTTCAGTTGGAGGATTTGCAATGTTTAAGTGGTCCTTATATCGGGTAGAGTTGAGTGTGTAGTTCAGAAAATAATTCCTCAGTCTAGGAACTCAGAGTTGCTAGCCTTATGGAATGAATTGCTGGCGCAATTGCACAGAGTTGGAAGGTGAAGTCTTTGGATCCTTCTGACTCTAGAGGGCTCCACAGCTGCTGTGTGGGAGAGGGAAGAGGGCCATTGGTCTCGCAGCCTCAGCGTTCTTGGATTCTGGAAAAAAGCTTGTGTCCTGGACCCCTGCGCTCTGCTGTGGTTCTGCTGTGGTTTGTGTGGCGCCGTGAGGAGCACTTCCCTTGCAGCTTCCAGTAAGCCAACTGGAAGGACTTCCGGTTGCGCTCCCACCTTTGGTTTTCCTGCCTGCTTCCTTGCAAGGTCTTCCTTAAGCCATTTACAGATCTCATCTCTTGAAGGCAAGGGCTCACTGTGTGTGTTATTTCTGCTGTTTTCTTTCACTGCATTTCGAAGATGAGTCTTCCAGACTTCCTTACATGGAAGTCTACGTGTACTTTTACAGCTCTGACAAAGACTGGTAGATCTGTGGGCTGATGCCAACAGTCTGAAAGGGGGAAGGTGTGAACTTAGCAACTGTGGGATAGTATGATTCTTTTGTGTTTAAATATATATTTATGTAAATCATTATCAGCATAAGTATTTGCCAGTACAGTAACCGAAATTAATAGTGTATGATTCTGGTGTGAGAGCTGACAGGGGATGGGGGGACATATTGAGAATTATTTGGTGCTGTCTTTGGCATTTTTGTGGAGTTTGAGATAATTATTTGCAGATGTACTATTCATTTGTTTTAAAAGGTAAAAACAATTTATAACTAAAATATCGATTGGAGAAGACATTTATTTTGTAAAATGTATTTAATATTTACATAGCATTATTTGTGCATTGTTACTATTGAGGGAAATCAGTGAACTTAAGGACTTTTCTTTTCCTAAAATCAGGCATGTTTTAAAAATTGGGAAACAGCTCTTTGATGTGTTTATCTTACAGTATTCTCCCTGCAGTCGTTGAATATGTCACTGCAGAGTCAGCTGCAAGAGTCACTGAAGAGCCAGGAGTTACTACAGAGTAAAAACGAAGAACTCTTAAAAGTGATAGAAAACCAGAGAGACGAAAACAAAAAATTTACGACTTTGTTTAAAGACAAAGAGCAAACTCTTCTGCAGAATAAACAGCAGTTTGACATTGAGATGACAAGGGTAAAAATTGGTGTGTATTTGAACTGTAGCTATAGTCTTTGTTTCTAAAGCAGTAAGGAAACTGAAGTTGCTTTTGTTGTTTGCTTTAGAATTGGAGGATGCCTTGGCCAATGAGAAGAATTCTCAGTTTAAATTAGAGACTGCAGAAAAGGAAAATCAGATACTGGGAATAACACTACGCCAGCGTGATGCTGAGGTTGCTCGACTTAGAGAACTAACCAGGTAAACTCGCTTCCTGTGAGATAACCCAGGCCTCTTATTAGATGCCTTTATAGACCCCAAGCCACAGACCTTTCTTCCTCCTTTTTCCCGATAATTTCCTTTACCCTCTTCCCTTCTTTATTTTCTAATGTGTTGGTCTATTTCACTTTAAAGATTCCAGACTTGTATAATAATAATAATAATAATAATAATAATAATAATAATAATAATAATCTATAACCATGGGGTTGTAGATTATGGGGAACCAATTGACGCCAGCGAAGAACTGGACACTGTGTAGTGAAACTCCCTGGCTCGGACACAGAGAGGCCTGGGTGGACTCTCAGCCATGCTGTATATTAGCGGAGTAATCCTGTGTGTGTTATTTAACCGTTAAAGCTCTGTCATAAAGTTGTCAGGGAACCACAGAATAGTTTGTGATGTGCATCTAACGTGTCGAGTTCTCATGCCAATGATATTGGGTACGTCCCTTAACCTCTTTGGCTTTCTTATTTTCATTTCATCAGTAAAGTGAGAGATTTGACCACAGGCTCTAAATATCTTCATTCTTTACTCAGTCTTTTTCCAAATAAATAAATCTATCTTACTTTTTATACTTTTAGAGAAACCTTACAAAAATCAGGGTTTTTTTTGTTTTTTTGGTTTTTTTTTTGAGACATTTGGTAATCATTGGATTTTCAAGTACTTTTAAACATTTCAGAGAAGTTAGTAATTATATGCCAGAAAACCAGTAGATCTGACTATTCCTTTAGTGATCCTGGAAGCTCATCATTTCAAATGATTCATTTTTAATTATAAGCTTTTTGGGAACTAGATGTCTGTTATATATAAATTATATGTCATATATAATGTGCTTAGTTTATGAATATACTTAATAATAATTTAATGTAGAAATTCTGCTTTATTTTAGCATACCTCTTACTAGACTGATTTTTTTTTTAACGCAAAGGTTCAGTTTGCAGTGTTGCTCAAGAATAAAATATTTCTATACCTTAAGAAAAAAATTGTGAGCCTTTACCTTTAGGTATGATAGTAAATTATATAAATCAAGATTTGTCATTTGTTATTGTAATTTTCTGTTGTCAAAGCCTTCTAACACTAATTTTCATACTTGCTTTAAGTCCTTCTTTTAAAGGATAGAAGCATTAGAAATGAGCTAACAAGATGCATAAAACAACAGTAGTGACTGTACTGCATTCTTCTTGGCAGAACTTTACAGAACAGTATGGCGAAGCTGCTCTCAGATCTCAGTGTGGACACTGCCTGCTGCAAGATGGGGAGTAACCTCACCAAGTCACTTCTGAATATTTATGATCAGCAGCTTCAGCAGGACCCAGCCCCTTCTCACACGTCCATCATGAGCTACCTAAATCAGCTGGAGACAAACCACAGCTTTGCTCATTCGGCTCTCCTTAACAACGAGGAAGCCACAGAGCCGCACAGGCTCCATGAGAACGTGCTGCCTGCACAGGGCCCTCCACACAGTGACACCAGGGCGGTGGGTGGGGGTCCTGCACCTGGAGCGGCTTCTGCTGCTGTGGTAGAGGATTCCGATACAGAATGTGAAACCATCGCTTTGACAGAAGATGATTTTAATGTGGATGGTACACTTTATATTCCTTTTGCCAGAAGCACTTCTGAAAAGCAGCCGCCACTTTCTAAGAGACTGTCACCCCAGCCAGTGAGAAGTGTTGCTACAACACAGCTAGCCAGCGGCATCACACCCGCCTCTAAAAGAGAACCTAGACTGTGTGCACCTGTAGCTTGTTCTTCACGAAACGAAGCAGAAGATGCTCCTGGGAGACTTCCCAGCCCATCTGACACAGAGGACATGCAGCTCCTCAGGAAAATAAAGGAAGCGATTGGTAAGATCCCTGCCGCTGCTGCTGCTCAGGCTGAGCACCCAGAGGAGCAGGCCACACATCATGGGCCGTCAGCTTGTCGCAGCCCTGTTGTCCCAGTGAAGGGCAATGTTGTCAGTGATACCAGCTTCCTAAATTCCGACTTGACGTCAGACTGGAGCATCTCCTCTTTCTCAACGTTCACGTCTCATGATGAACAAGACTTCAGAAATGGCCTGGCAGCTTTGGATGCCAACATTGCTCGACTCCAGAAGTCCTTAAGGACTGGCCTTCTGGAGAAATGAGTTTGGAAGAAAACTGACTGGGTGCTTTTTTTTTTTTAATAGTAGAATTTGGCTACATTCATAGTATATTTTAGGTTTCCTTACAGAGAACATTTTATACTATTAATTATGTATGAAATAATAATGGAATAAATTTATTATTGCACTATTTTAACACCTGAAGCTTATAAAAACAAATTTTCTTAAGAAATTAACAATTGCTAAGAGAAGAAAGTTGTGGCTAACTAAGCAAGTGTTGTGTGCCTCACTGTGTTACAGAGAGAGTCTTCCGTGTGGAACTGCTGGGTCAGTGGTGCGGGTACCGAGGACTGCGGCTGTCCAGAAGGATAATGGGAAAGGAGCTGGCAATTAAAGTTTCCTCTCTGCTTTGGAATATCCGTTGTTTGTATGTGAGAGATGGTGTGCTTATACGTGGGGTCCTCTGGGTTATACGCCATGCTGTTGATGACAGCAGTAACATTTCTGAGAGAAAGGTGCTGGTATACTCACCTCATACAAAGCATTGGTTGGTCCAGGGAAATGTAGGTGATATCTTAAATAGATGATTCCCTAAGTCTTGGACGTTTTATTTATAATTTTTCTGAATGTACATATTTTCAAAAATAAAGTCAGACTGATCAGGTAATGCTAACAATCAACTTTTACTTTAATAATTTTGTTTTTAGTAAGATTTGGGTTTTTTTTTACTGTCTTAGAAAATGACGGAGTTTGCAAATCTCAGCACTGGTGGTAATTCTGCCTCTCTGGCCCAGTTTTTCCCCATCATGTAGCTGAGAATGTTGTTCCATAATTAACATGAACTGTGTTGCCCTCTCTGCTTTTTGGTACCAGCCCGTTGTCCTATCTTGCCATATAGCCAAAGATGACCTCACACTCGCATCTTCCCGCCTCAGCCTGACGCCATGATCACAGACGTGCAATGGACGCACCCGCACTCCCTAGCTGCCTGCTGTCACCTCTCTGTGTAAACACCTTTGACCTCTCAGAAGCTAAGGCTTGTGCTGTCGGTAGCTCTTGGTACGAGTCACCTGTCTGGTGTAGCTGAATTTGGTACTTGGGCATTCAAGCATTCTGCCCGATCCAAGATTTCCTCTTGCTGTATTTTCATAGTGCTACAATCTCTGAAGGACCCTGAGAGACTAATATATCCAGACTTCATAGAGGGGTTTTTTAGGTATGAATGTATTAAAATGAGTTGTAAATTATTGTCATAGACTTGTTCATTAACATTTTAAGTATACTTACTTCCAGTGTTTCTAAGTTAATTTGTTTACTTATTTGGAGGTAACAAGTCACAGCTCTTCATCGAAGTTCAGAAACACAAAATAATATAAAGAAGAAAACCTGGGTCATCTTTCTGCTGTCAAATATCAACTGTTATTCATAAACACAAGTAAATTCGGGGGCCAGTTAGATGGCTTCGCTGGTAAAGGTGCAAGGAGAAAACTGACCCTTCGAGTTGTCCTCTAACCTTCGTCTGTGCGCCATGGTCGGTCCGTGCCCACACACTTAAACCCTTAAGCTCTTTGATAAGACAATTCGAAAGATGCACAAGAAAGGAAGTGTTTCTCTTACTGTACACGTACACCACTTCATTCCCATGATCTCAGAATGCATAGGGACTTCACCTCACCAGCAGGCAAACAGAGGGTTCTGCAGAAACTCCTGTCCAGTTCGGACACTGTTCCTGGAGGGAGAGTCAACAGATTGTGGTCTCAATGCCAACAGACATTAAACATTAAACACCTGCTTCAGATGCTAGTCACAAGTGCACCACTGACTGACCAGCTGTACATCAGGGTTCCTATGAACCCCTTAATAGACTTGATCAGTGTGCTGGTTGAGTTTTTGTCAATTTGACATAAATCTAGACATTATTTGGGAAGGGGGAATCTTAATTGAGAAAATGCCTCCATAAGATTGGCCTGTGTGCAAGTCCATAGGGTATTGTCTTGTGCCAGGCTTTTACTTTTGGGTCACCAACCAGCTCCCAAATCATGACATGGAGACTTGTTATTAGTTATGAGTGCTTGGTCTAGCTTAGGCTCATTTCTGGCTAGCTCTTTTAACTTCAATTAGCCTGTTTATCTACATTTTGCCTCAGTACTTTTTACCTTACTTCTGGTATCTTTCCTGCTGTCTCTATGGCTGGCTGGAAGCTGGCTGGTTTCTGGCCCTGGGTGTATCCCTCTTTCTCCCTCGTTCTCTCCTCTTGTTCTTTCAAACCTAGATTTCTCTCCTTTATTCTCTCTGCCCGCCAGCCCTGCCTATCTTTTCTCTGCCTAGCTATTGACCATCTAGCTCTTCATTAGACCAACCAGGGGCCTTAGACAGGCAAGGTGAAACAAATGCAATATCTTTACAAAATTAAATGTAACATAAACAATTATAACAAGCCTTCATGCGGTTAAAATAATATTCCACAGCATTTGTCTTGATTACTGATTGACGTGGGAGAGCCCAGCTCACTGGGTACAGTGCCATCCCTAGGCAAGTGCTCTTAGGTTGCATAAGAAAGCAGACTGATCAGTTGGATGATGATGGTGGCGGTTCACTCCTTTAATTCCAGCACCTGAGAGGCAGAGGGCAGTCAGATCTCTGAGTTCGAGGCCAGCCTGGTCTACAAAACTGGTTCTAGGACAGCCAGGGCTGTTACACAGAAACTTTGTCCTGAAAAACCAAAAAGTAGAAGTAGAGAAGGAAGAGGAAAGAAATCCTGATCAAATGCCACGGGGAGCAAGCCAGTAAGCAATACTCCTCCGTGACCTTCAGTGTTTGCCTCCAGGTTCCCGCCTTGACTTCCTGACCTAACTTCCTCAATGATGGGGTGTGACCTGAGTGTTGTAAGATAAATCCTTACCTTCCAGGCTGGTTTTTGTCAAGGTGTTTTTATCACAATAGAAAAGTTTGCTAGTTCAGCTCACAAAACTCAAGAAAACACATTTACAGGTTTATCTTAAAGAAGGTAAACAGCCAGAAAAAGAGGTGGCTAGGACAATGTGTGGAAGGATACTACCTACAGTTTCTGTCCCCATAAAGTTGGGTTATTGTGTCCTCTAGGTGTATGGGTCTGTTCTTGTTCAACCTCCTATAAGCCACATAATCCTACTGCCTAAAAGCTCTCCCTCCCCTGCCCTTCGCTGAGATGTCTTTGCAGGATCATCACAATTGAAGCACATGGATCAGCTCTCCTAATGCTAATCCATCAATACGGTTCCTCATGCTATGGTGACCATACAATTATTTTTGTTGCTACTTCATAACTGTAATTTTGCTAGTCATGAATTGTCATGTAAATATCTATTTTCTGATGGTCTTAGGCAACTACTATGAAAGGGTCATTTGATCCCCAAAAGGGGTCACGTCCCACAGGTTGAGAAACACTGACATAGATAAATGATTGGACAGAAAACCATGATATAATGCCCTGCAGGCCTGTTTAAATTCTTGACTTCTGTACAGCATTCCTGCTCCTGAGTATGACGAGCTGAAGTGAGTCTTATGATCTACTATCAGAGGAAGTAGGTGAGAATTCAATATAGGGGGAAGATTTTTCATTCTGCAATGCCTTGAGGGGAAATTCCAGTTCTGGTCTAGGGGGAAAGAAACAAGGCTGAAAAAACAACCAAGGCAACACTCAGTGTGTATTCCCGCCTCACTTTAAGTTAAATCCTTTTCCAGAAATCTATACTTAGTACTAATAATGATGTTTTATTGATGATGAGTGTCTTAGAGACTCAAAAGGCCAGCTTCAACCACATGGGAAGAAGGACAGAATTCCTCCTTGGTGGAAAAGCAGGTAGCCAGCCCAACAACCGACCAAGGATTCCCTGTGTTGTGATCCCCATTGTATAGAATGCAGAGTGAGGGAATTGGCTTAAGTTTTCACTGAAGTCAGAGGCCCATTTCTACACTTATAAATGTAGGGTGTTCAGAATCAAAGCAGGTAACCAGTAAGAATTGGACTCTATTGGCACAAATATTTCCTTAGTCACTCAAGTCCACTGATTTCTATTCAGACTTGCTTAAGGGTTCTGGGAATAGAACTCACTTTACATAAGAAACCTCACGTTTCTCTCCCCATGTTTTAAAACTCAACTTGGAAGGAATTGGGCTTAAACTAAACTAAAGCAGTTGACCTGAGCTGGACTTCCCAAAGAACTTCAGAAATAGTAACGGCATAGAAACTTCTTAAGAATTTACAAGTTAAGCAATCTACAGATTCAATGCAATGTGCATCAAAATCCCAGCAAAATTCTTCACAGACCTCAAAAGAACGGTACTCAACTTAATATGGAAAAGCAAAAAACTCAGGATAGCCAAAACAATCCTATACAATAAAAGAACTTCTGGAGGCATCACAATCCCTGACTAAAAACTCAACTACCGAGCCTCTGTACTGAAAACAGCCTGGTACTGGCATAAAAACAGACAGGAGGACCAATGGAACCAAATAGAAGACCCGATATCAATCCACACATCTTCAAACACCTAATTTTTGACAAAGAAGCAAAAAATATCAAATGGAAAAAAAAAGCATGTTTAACAATTGATGCTGGCATAACTAGATATCAATATGTAGAAGAATGAAAATAGACCCATCTCTATCACCGTGCACAAAACACAGGCCCAAGTGGATCAAAGACCTCAACATAAAGCCAGCCACTCTGAACCTTACAGAAGAGAAAGTGGGAAATACACTTGAATGCATTGGCACAAGAGACCATTTCCAAAATATAACCCCAGCAGCACAGACACTGAGAGTAACAATAAATGGGACCTCCTGAAACTGAAAAGCTTCTGTAAAGCAAAGGACACGGTCAACAAGACAAAACAACAGCCTACAGAATGGGAAAAGATCTTCAATAATCCCACATCAGATAGAAGTCTGATCTCCAAAATGCACAAAGAACTCAAGAAATTGGTCACCAAAAGAACAAATAATCTAATAAAAAAATGGAGTACAGACCTAAACAGAGAGCTTTCAATAGAGGTATCTAAAATGGCTGAAAGACACTTAAGGAAATGCTTAACATCCTTAGTCATCAGAGAAATGTAAATCAAAACAACTCTGAGATTCCATCTTACATCTGTAAGAATGGCCAAGATCAAAAACACTTATGACAACTTATGCTGGAGAGGATGTGGGGTAAAGGGAACACTTCTGCATTGCTGGTGGGAATGCAAGCTGGTACAACCCCTTTGGATGTCAGTGTGGCGATTTCTCAGAAAATTAGGAAACAACCTTCCTCAAGGCCCAGCAATATCACTTTTGGGTATATATCCAAAGGATGCTCAATCGTGCCACAAGGACATGTGCTCAACTATGTTCATAGCAGCTTTGTTTGTCATAGCCAGCACCTGGAAACAACCTAAATGCCCCTTGACTGAAGAATGGATAAGGAAATTTGGTACGTTTACACAATGGAGTACTACACAGCAGAAGAAAATAACAGCTTGAATTTTGCAGGCAAATGGATGGAGCTAGAAAACATCCTTTTGAGTGAGGTAACCCAGATACAGAAAGACAATTATCACATGTACTCACTCATAGGTGGTTTTTAAACATAAAGCCAAGAAAACCAGCCTACAAACCACAATCCCAGAGGACTTAGACAACAATGCGGACACTAAGACTTACATAGATCTAATCTACATGGGAAGTACAAAGTATAAAAAGACAAGATCTCCTGAGTAAATTAGGAGCATGGGAATCTTGGGAGAGGGTTGAAGTTGGGAGCGGAGAGGCAGGGAGGGGAGCAGAGAAAAATGTAGAGCTCAATAAAAATCAATTAAAAAATTTAAAAAATTAAAAAAAAACTTACAAGTTGAGTTTCAAAAGACTTTAAAAGCCATCTTCATAACTAGAGGGAGTCTTCTATAGTGACAGTAGTGGAGAGACCCCAAGCACACCCAGTATCCATTTTGTCCAGCGACAAGTTCCTACGCAAGCCCACCATACTGTTTGTGTTTGTCTTGTTGATACTTGCTGGTTCATTTCCAGGCTTCTCTGCCCTGCCTAGTCCCGTTCATTTCCCACGGCACTTGGTAACTCTCATACAGTAGGTGACAGTAACTCCTCTCAGACTTCACCAAATCCCTGACGGACAGCCCTAGGCTTCCCGGGATGTTTTTTACTTGGCATTAAGCACCCGTAGCAGTTTATCGCTTTATTCCACCTAAGTTGCTAGCCTTAGCCTGCTGTTCGGAAATCTTATCCTTTTTATTTCTATGATTTTCAGAGGCAGAAATCCCTTTGCTAGTAGACGACACATGCACACCACTGTGCATGTGATGAGAGGTATAGATCCTTTAAATATTTATGAAGAGATAGGACAGAAACTTTATCATGTCGTCTGTGCAGAATAACTTAACCACCAGCCTTCCTGACTGATTTGTGTGAAGGATTAATGGAGGCAAAGCTGCTGAAAACTGGGCACTGTGTAATCTGTAACTTGTGGCTTTTTTGTTTGTTTGTTTGAAACAGGGTTTCTCTGTGTAGCTTTGGAGCCTGTCCTGAAACTCACTCTGTAGACCAGGCTGGCTTCGAACTCACAGCCTCTGCCTGCCTCTGCCTCCCAACTGCTGGGATTAAAAGTGTGCACAACAAATGCCCAGCAACTTGTGGCATTTAAAGAGCTTTTATTTACCGTTCTGTTTGCCTTTGTTCTGGTGTTGGCCAGTTTATCAACGAGTCTTTTAAATTATAGATACAGCAATGATGAGTGTATGTGATCTGATCAAATGAAATACAGGTCAAACGACTTTCCTATAATCTGTTACAGTTGTCTTAAAATAGGCAACAACTGAGTTGGCTACATGAGCTATCATATCATGCTACAGATCATATTAGGGATGCAATTTCCAGATAATCACATTGTCATTCCTGGAGGTAAAATGGTATCATGTTAGGACAGACATTTCCAAATAAGCAGTCAGTTGTTCTTAAGGAAAACTCACATTTACTGCAGAGTCAAAGTACTTCATTTTTCTTGAGGTCACAATGACTAGGAACAGGAAAACCAAAATATGGAGTTAACATAACCAGATACTAATTTACTGTCATGGAACACCTTAAACGAGGTAGAATAATCTTCAGTCTAGTTTGAACACACGGGACTTGAGAGCCAAGGTATAATAGCCAAGAATCCCCTCTGGGATTTGTCGTGTGTATTAAACAGGAGAGCATGGAGTTGCTCTGGACTAAACATGATCGCGATGAGTACTGACTCCCTCTGGCCCACACGTGTGTGTGTGTGTGTGTCTGTGTGCGCGCGTGTGTGTCTGTGTGTGCGCGCACTGTGCCAAGCTCCCAAGCTTTTTTTTTTTTTTTTTTTTTTTGCTTTCTGAAGACACACTGTTCTTAAAATCTTTGTCTAGCATGTGACTGATAGAATAAGACTCCCGCCTGTCACTTGGCCAATTTTATTATGAGTCATTATTAACAATGGTTGTGTTTTTCTCCCTTTGGCACCGGCATTCAGTGTGAGTCCTCTCAGTGTGCAGACTCCGGTACCATCTTCGCACCTTCATCTCATGGAGATTCCAAGGAGACATGCAATACCACAGACCACCCTGAACTTGGCCCCCTTTGAAACAGAGGACGTGTATTTGTTCGCATCTTAATGAAGAATGTGGTCAGCCATTCAGTAGGGAGCACACAGCCAAGTATGGATTTTCGCCCCACCATCCTTTCCAGATTCTTCACTTGGCTGTGAACTTCAGGTCCAGAGAGAGGAGACGAAAATCAAATATCTTAAAGCCAGCTGCTCCAAATCAAGCAGAACAGCCCCTCTTGGAGGGTGGCAGTTTGGCTCGGCAGGAAGAAACTGGCAAAAGAAAAATAATTTTCAAACCCAGTACTTCAGTGGATGGAGAAAAAGATAACCATTGTTCTCTTCTCTGCCACCTTTTCGTCCTCCCTTCCTCTCCCTCTTTCCTTTCTCTCTCCTCCCCGGCCCTCTCCTCTCTTCCCCTCCTCTCTCTTTCCCTCTTCTCCTCTTTTTGTGCCCACCCTGAGTCTTTCTCTCCCTTCTGCTCACTCTCCCGTGGGTTGCACTTGCTGTCAATAGGGAAACGGAGTGGTTGAGACAGGAAATTAAGGCAAGTTGATAAGCACACACTTGATAGAGTGTCTCACTGTTTAGACACTGATCTATCTATACCATTCCATGTTGTTGTCTGCCTAATCTCATGATCACTTTGTCACCAAAGACTCGGCAAGCTCCCCCCCCAAAAAAAAATTAACAAAATCTTTATAGGATAAATAAAAGGAGCATCACACAACATTAATGGATTATAGGTCTCAATAGATAAAGATGGCTACTCTTCAAATTAACCTGTAAATTCAACATGATTCTATTGAACCTTTCTTTTCAGTATGACTATGAAGTGATTGGTTAAACTGATTTGATATGTTTCATCCCATTACGGTTGCGTTTTTAATAAATTCTCACGCTGTCTGTTAGATCCATGGAAGCCCTGGCGGCTAGTGTTCACCAATGTGACCGACATCAAGACATCTCATTTTTGTTTCTCTGGTTTCTCCTGAGTTTCAGCAAGCTCATGTTTGTGGGTTCTTTGGTACTATCAGTGAACTATTTGTCTCTCTGCGTGATGTTCTGTTTAGTTGTTGACCATTGTCTTTCAAAGGGTATTTTGTGTAGAAAGAGAAATGCTGTGTCAGGATAGCAGTTTCTCAGACATATTGCTATTCACAGAAACTTTTTTTATCAGACAGGGTTTCTCTTTGTTGCCGTGGAACTTGCTTTGTAGACCAGGTTGGCCTCAAACTCAGAGATCCACCTGCCTCTCCCTCCCGAGTGCTGGGATTATAGGTGTGTGCGACCGCCCAGCTCACTCACAAACATTTCTAATAACCACTGCTACACAGGTATCAGTTATTCACTCTGTGTCTCGAATACACTTTATGTCCTTGTGGATGGCACGTTGATTTGAATTCTGTTTTGTAGTGGTTTTGGTATTTTAGAAACTTGATATGTACACACTTTCTTTTCTTACGTTTTCGTGCGTGTATTTGTATGTGGTACATGAATGTTCTCATGTGGGAGGCACATGTGTGTGCAGATGAATGTGCACAGATGTGCACATGGCTGTGGAGACTGAAGGCTGATGTGTTGCCTTCCTCAATTGCTCTCTACCTTACACAATGAGGCTGGGTCTCTCATTGGTTCTGGAGCTAGTGTAGCTAGTTAGCCTGCTCCAGAGACCCTTCATGTCTGTCCTCGTCGTTGTGGGATGGCAGGCAGGTCACCATGCCCATCTGGCATTTAAGTGGGTGTTGGGGATCCAAACTCAGGTGGTCATGTTTGTGTGACAAGCCCTTTCCTTACCCCAGCCATCACCAAGCTCCTTCCTTACAGTTTTCAATAGTTTTATAGCTGTTCTTTGGTATCCTTTATTTTACATCTAGAACCATTTTATCTACTTCCAAGGGAAAACTGATTGCAATAGCAATAAAATTCCTTATTAAAATTTCTAGAGTTAAATTTAATACGAAGTCTTTCCTCCTAGGAAAAGGATATGACTTTCAGTTTATTCAAATCTCATCTTGTGCCTTTTAATTAATACTTTTGTTCATCTTTAATAATGAAGATCTTGAATCATTTGGTTAAATTTATTCATAAGCACTTAGAGTTTCTGTCAGTACCATACTCGGGGTAGGTTTGTATTAGCATCATGAATGACAACCTAAGCATATAAGAAAACTTCCCAGGTAGAACTTCAGTCATTGGAATGCATAGATTGACCGCTCATTTCCAAGAGGAGACAAATGGATATGTGCCTTCTAGGACAATTGAAGCGTGGCCATGCCAAGAGATGAGCCCCGGCATAGCTACGGAGCACTGGATCTAGACCACGGCTATCTTAGCTAACTTCCTGATGTCAGGCTTCTGTTCAGGCCAGAGCTGTTGACCTAATTAGTTGGTTTTTCTGATGGGTACAGAGCCATGGAGGGAACCATTCTAAAAGGGGCAGGGCTAATCCAGAGCAGATGTTTCCTCCAGTGGATTTAACTTCTAGGGGACCTGGGTTCATTGCCAGCCCCCACATGGCAACTCACAGTTGTATGTAACACTAGTTCCAAGGGGTCGGACACCCTCTTGGACCTCCATGGATACCAGACATACACATGTACATACAAGCAAACCACCCATACACATAAAATAATTATTAAAATATATTTTGTTATGAGATATTTTGTTTGGGGAGGTATTGTTGACACAGTATTAGGTTTCTCCGGAGGACAGAACTAACAGGTTAAGGAAGCAGAGTTGTGCAAAGGGGACCTATGAGGACAATTGACACATACAGTCACAGAGACTAAGAAGTCCCATGGTGCAAGTAGTGTGGCGGCCTCGGAACCAGAGAGCACGAAACGCTTCCTCTCGGTCTGGGGATATGGAGAGCCTCTGCTGCAAGTCCTCAACTCCAAAATCCAGAAAGCCTGGACTTCTCAACTCCAGCAACAAGAGAAAAGTGCCCAACACTAGGAAGAAGAAAGACACATTCTCTCAGCTTTTTGATCTTCTGATTGGACGGCCCTGCCTACAATGAGAGTAAGCCTTTATGTCAGTCCAGAGTCATGTGGCAATCTCATTTCGGAAAGACCTTCACAGACACCTCAGGAAGTGCTATAACAGACATTTTAGGCTTTTGACATCATGATAGAACAGTTATGTCTACAAATGTCACCAGCAAGTACCATGCAAGCAAGTTCCCACCCCCACCCCTAAGACCCTCAGTCTTTGAGGTTTATGACTTTGCCCTGGGCTGCACTGGTGGCCATCTGTGTAGGAATAGCCTGCCTTCAGGCTGCACATTCAGTTATTTTCATTTTTATTTAAAATGTTTTAGTTATTGTTAACATATGCACTTGTATCTAATATACAGCTGGGGGGATACGCCACAGCACACCATAGATGTCAAAGGACAACTTTGTGGAGTCAGTTCTCTCCTTTCTCCTTTACGTGAGTCCCAAGGATCAGTCTTGGTGACAAATGCCTCAACCTTGCCAGCCCTCTAGGTAGTTTTTAATCCAGTCAAGTTGACAACTAAAAGCAGTTTAGCAGCAACTAATGCTGATTAAAATGTATTGTCACAGATAGGTGATATAACGAATGTATTGATTCGCTCACTCTGGGTCTTGCTTTTTTCATTACTAGAATAGAAAGAGCAGACGTGGTCATTGTCAAAGTCTTGAAGCCAATCTTGGGACAGACATATACATAGACACATATAGATACACACAAGTATACACCCAGAGACACATATACCAGTATTTTCCACACATGTTGTTGGAAACAAAGCAGAGATATAAAAATCAGACAGTGAATGGGATACGGTCAGATTGCAGATAGGAGTACTGCCAACAGTTAATGTGCTATGGGATAATGTCCATGTACACTGTAAAGATTTGTCACGAGTATTGCTTTTGATTGAACTCTGATTGGCCAGTAGTAAGGCAGGTAGTATAGGCTGGGAAACCAGACTAGGTGAATTCTGAAGAGGAAAGGCAGAGACACAGTTACAAGCCAGACACAGAGGAAGCAAGATGAAAATGCCTTACTGAGAAAAGGTACCAAGCCATGTGATTAAACATAGATGAGAATTACTGGTTAAGTTGTAAGAGCTAGTTAGTAATAAGCCTGAGCAATAGACTAAACTGTTTATAATTAACATAAGCCTCTCTGTGTTTATTTGGGACTGAGTGACTGCAGGATTAATGAGTTCTGGATATTGGAACCTGACCAGTCAATGATGAGGAGCTTATAGCTGGAGGTGGTTGGTGTTGTGAGCAGCTACAGATCAGGTATTTGGTCTACTGCAGATGTTTACATGTTTGAACAGATGTGTACTGAGGAAATCATTCTGTCAGGTAGTATGGATTGTAGAGTACAGGGATAAGACTAACGGCACACAGACAGTTGGAAGGCTGTCATCATCATGGGACAGCAAAGGCAAGTGTTAGTGCTGAGAAAGGAGGGGAATTTGCCGTCCAACAGGCAGCTGATGCGCGAAGGGCTGTGATGCCTAGCTGCTCTGACCTAGAGCAGATAGGTGTCAGTGCTAATTTTACCCTCTACCCCCACTTCCCTTTTTGTCCAAGAAAGGCTTTTTCCTTGATAATATCATTTGATAATTAGAAATTAAGCTTGCAGAACTTAGTAAATTAGAGGTTTTACATAGAAGATGTCAGATGTGCTTTATATGATCCATTCGCTCTGCTCCTCACCATCACTTTTTGTCTAACCCAGTGTTTTGTTGCTGTGAAGAGACACCATGGCCATAGCAACACTTATAAAAGAAAGCATTTAATTTGATTTGCTCACAGTGTCAGCGATTTAGTCTATCATCATCATGGCAGGGAGCATGACTGCACACAGGCAGACATGGCACTAGAGAAGTAGCTGGGAGTTCTACAACCAGATCTGCAGGCAGCAGGAAGGGAGGGTTGCTGGGCTTGGCGTAGGGCTTTTGAAACCTGGAAGCCCTCCCGCAGTGACACACTTCCTCCAATAAGGCCACACCTACTCTAACAAGACCCCACCTCCTAATCCCTCTCAAGTTGTGTCACTCTATGATGGTTAAGCATTCAAATAGATGAGTTTATTGGGGTCATTCTTGTTTAAACAACCACACTTTCTGAAAGTCAACATCTGCAAGGTGTTTGCAATGGTTAGTTGGGGGAGTAGAGGGCCTACAGATTATTAGAACTGTTATAAAAATGGCGGGGGGACTGACAGAATGTAAAATAAGAGTGTAACCATGTAAGTTCATAATTATCCACTTAAGCCATTGGTGTTGCTCTTTTAGACTATTTGAAACAGAGAATTTAAGTTTCCTGAAAGGCCTTCAGTAGAAACCCAATATCTGAATGTGGGGGGCTTGAATGAGAAATTCCCACTGTAAGCTTAGGCATTGAACACTGAGTCCCAGGTGATGATGCTGTTTGGGACATTTAGGAGGTACAGCCTTGCTGGAGGAAGTGGAGCTCTGGGATAGGTTTCCAGTAGCCTTGTGCTTCCTCCAGTTTGCTTTCTCTGCTTTGTGCTTATGGTTGAGATCTCTCAGCTTCCTGCTCCACTTACCGTGCCTGCTGTTCGCCCTCACGCCTCTCTGTCGTGATGGACTCTTGCCTCTGGAGCTTTAAGACAGCATCAACTTTTCCTTCCATAAGCTTCTCTTGATTTTATCACAGTTACAGAAAAGTAACAGAAAGTATGACTCTGGAGACAGGCTTTAAGAGTGTGTATAGCCTAGTCCTGCTTCCAGTTTGCTAAGATAGAAGTTGGTATGAGGGAGTGGGCACTCGCTGTGAAGAGCCTGGCCATGTTGCATTTGTTGTTGTTGTTGTTGAGAAGGGTGAAAGACTTTGGACTAGAAAAGCAGTGGAGACCCGGACCAAGATGACCCAGGAGACTCTCTGCCTTCCTCAAGAATGCCTGGGCGAAGGAGCCAGTGTTGGTGGTGACCTTCTCTGTCTGGGGCCTCGATATAATTATGCCCATCGTCAGCCCCTACAGCAATATGCCACCATGATTAACCAGGCCACTCCCTACAAGGCACTCTACCCAGTGCCTGTGCTAGATATTGGGACATGTCCGATGTGCCCAGCCACCCACAGGAACCTCAGGGCGCAAGCCTGGAATGGCTGGAGAACCTGCGAATACTCCCGGTGATGGAAGAAGTCCCCCTCCCTGTTGCTCCCTAATAAAAATGTGAAAACACCCCAAAGAACAAAATAGAAAGAAAGAAAGAAAGAAAGAAAGAAAGAAAGAAAGAAAGAAAGAAAAAAAGAGAGAGGGAGGGAGAAAGGAAGGGAGGGAGGGAGGAAGGAAAGCAGTTGAAGGCTGTTAGCAGAGCTCACAGGGGATTCTAAAGGAACCTAGGAGGCGGTGTAAATAGCAGCAAGGTGACTGTAGAGACCCAGGTCAAAGGGTTTCGGAAGGAAGCAAACTCTTTAACAGCAACTGGGATAGAGGCAATTCCTCTAATGCTTTGGCAAAGAATCAGACTGCCGTCTGCCCTTGTTCTAAGAGCATTCCCGTGACTAAATGGAAAAAGAACAGACTAATTTTTTTGGTGGAGAAAATTCGAAGACAACATAGTGTTGGATCTGTGGCATGGTTGCTACTGACAATGCTTATGCGGACTTCAGCGCAAAGGGGTGAGTGGGGCAGAAGGAATAGAAAGGTAGACTCTGGAGAGAAAACGAGCCTGAAGAAGCTGAATGCTGCAGCCGAGGAGTGTGCTGGAAAGAGGCTGCAATGAATTACTGAGGAGAGAAATGCCATTGAGGAAAGGCCTACTCTGTACTGGAACTAAGGGAAAGATTCTGGGGGGTGGAGTCAAGACCCCAGATAACTAGGCTTCTAATTGATGAAGGGGAGCCTAAGTGTTTTCTGCCCCTAGAAGACAACTGAGTGGGAGCACCGCTACTAATGTGATCCAGGCACCAGGGTGTCCCAGACTGGCAGCCACACTCTGCCGTGTCATCCATTGTGCTGAATGTAGAGGCACAAAGGCTTCATTAACAGGTGATTGATTCTTCTTCTGTACTTCCAGAGAGCTGATGAATCCAAGCAGCATGCGGTAGAGAAGTCCCTGCATGAAGGTTCCTAGTGGGCAGGAAGTCTTGAGAGGCCACTATGTGAAACAAAACAGAAGCCTGAGTTGGTTGCAGTGGAGACCTCAAGATGTTGGAGATGGCAGACCCATGAGCTATCTGCAAAGAAATACTCCAAACAGGGAGTGGACCCAGACCAAGCAAGGTGTATACAGTAGGCAGTGAGGCAGAACATGGACCTGCGGGAGCTGAAGTTTGCCCTGCTGAGTTTTGACCTTGCCTTGATTCGTTATTTCCTCTTGATTCCCTGATTCCTCCCTTTTGGAATGGTAATGAATATTCTATGCCATTATCTGTTAGAAGTATGTAATTTGCATTTTTTATTTATAGGGGATTGCAATTAAGAGATTGCTCTGAGTCTCAGAAGAGACTTTGGACTTTTATAGTACTGAGACTGTGAGAGATTATGCGGACTGTTTTAGTCAGTGTTCTGTTGCTGTGAAGAGACACTACGACCATGGCAACTCTTATAAAAGAAAGCATTTAATTGGGGCTGGCTTACAGTTTCAGAGGTGTGGCAGCAGGCAGGCAGACACAATGCAGGAGAAGTGTCCAAGAGTTCTACAGACAGATCAGCAGGCAGCAGGAAGAGAGAGAGTCCCTGGGTCTGGCTTGGGCCTTCAAAACCTCAAAACCCACCTCCAGTGACACACTTCCTCCAATAAGGCCACACCCACTCCAATAAGGCCACACCCCCTTATCACTCCCAAGTAGTGCCATTCCCTACTGACTAAGCATACAAACATATGAGCTAATGGAGGCCATTCTTATTCAAATTGGCCCAGGGATCTTCTAACTTTGTGGTGATATTTTGTTTATGATCTAACAAATAAAGCTTGCCTGAAGATCAGAGTGCAGAAATAAGACACTAGTTAGCCATAGAGGGCAGACAGTGGTGGCAAACACCTTTAATCCCAACACTCAGGAGATAGAGGCAGACATATTTCTGTGAGTTCAAAGCCACCCTGGCCTACACTGAGATTGAGTCAGTCTAAAAGAGAAACAGAGCTCATACCTTTGATCTCAGTACTTGGGATCACACATCTTTAAACCCAGCACTAGGGAGATGGAGGCAGGAGTGATAGGGTTGGGTGGAGAGAGTGGTATAGGGTGGGAGGAGAAAGGAGCTCAGAGCATTCAGTCTGAAGATTCATAGGAACAGGATCACCTATTTGGTCTGAGAATTCATAGAGGAAAGAACTCTCTAGTGGTTGGCTGCTCTGCTTCTCTGATCTTTCAACTTTCACCCTTGATATCTGACTCTGGGTTTTTATTATTAAGACCAATTAGAATTTGCACAACAAAAATTAGACCAAATGCATTTTGCTATGGTGGCCAGGGAGAGGAGTATGGTGTTTTGAAAGAGATGTACCCTCGTAAGTCTTGGCATTTGAGCATTTGGTTCTGTTTATGGTGCTGTTTACAGTGCTGGGGAGGTGCTGGAGGAAGTATCACTGGAGACAGGCCTTGAAAGGGTGTAGCTTTAGCCTACTTCCTGTTCACTTTCTCTATTTTGTGCTTGTGGTGGAGCTTGATCTCTCAGCTTCCTGCTCCTGCTGCCATATCTCTCCATCATGATGGATTTTTATCCCTCCGGATCTGTAACAGTTCTGATGCCAGCTCCCACTTTGCCACCCCAGACACTTCCTTAGACTCTTGTGATCGTAGTCCTGATGACAGTAAGTCTTAGCAGACGGGCTTCAGAGACATGTGCAAGAGCCTTCTCCCTCGTGATCCCAAATGGGACAGTTTGATCTCTAGAATTTTGGTATATTAAAACTCATTAAATACATTTAAATTTATGAATATATAATGATATTAAAAAGAAACCGAGTCTTAGCTGGGAGGTGGCAAGCACCTGTAATATTAACATTCGGGAATCTGAGGCAGAAGGATTATATGCCAGGTTTGAGACCATTCTGAGTGTAATGATTGTTGTGTCTCTTTAAGAGACAAGCCACGCCCACTCCTTCATCTGCTGAGGCAGGCTAATCTTCAGCTTTCGGTCTGAGTTTGCTTTCTTTTCTGTCTTCCTCTCAGAGAGGGAGCTTTGCTTCTGCCTCTCTCCCCACTTCTCCGCACCCCTCTATCTCTCCCTCCCTCCCTCCCTCCCTCCCTCCCTCCCTCCCTCCCTCCCTCCCTCCCTCCCTCTCTCCGCCCCTTCTGATTCAGACGATGTGACTGCCCACGTGTCTCCCACCCGCTTGCCTGCCCACCCTCCGGCCCCTGGGAACCTGCACCTTCAGGGGACTCACTGTCGCCTGCCCAGCCGCTGGCAGCATGGCTGGGTCTGAGCTGCTCTCCTGGTCAGCGAACCTCACAGTTGTCAGGATCAGCCCGCCTTGCCACAAGCTGCTCAGGACCCAAAGACAAAAATCATAAAACTGGGCTATGTAATTAGATATTGTATTAAAAGAAGGAAAGAAAAAAGAAATAAAGTCTAGTAAATATCCTTCTAGGGATAAAAACAATTTTGTTGTATCTTAAGTGGTAAATTAAAAGGGAAAGTGTTTATCCAGCTCTTTTTGCATGGTCTTACCTCACAGTAGGAAGCCAAGTAGACCAGAGGAATATCCTCATAAATGTATTTGACTAATAAAAAAAATTGTAATTGTTACCTTCAAACAATTAATTAATGAATCTAGGAATTGGTGTTCACCGCTACTAACCCAAAAAAATGAACAAAAGCCTGGGCAAGGGGGTTGGCTCAGTTGGTAAAGCACTTGCTGTGTGAGTCTGAGGACCTGAGTTTGGATCCCAAGCATCTCGGTAAAAAGCTGGCCTGGCAGTGTATATCTGCAATCCCATTGTGGGGGGGTGTTGGGGGGCAGACAGGAGGGTGCCAAAGGCTTGCTGGCTAGCCAGCCTAGGTGAATCCAAAAGCATCAGGTTCAGTAAGATAACCTGTCCCAAAAAATACTGTGGAACAATGTAGGAAAATATACCCAATGCCAACCTTTGGCTTCCATGCATGCATGCATTGCCTACATGTGTGCCTATACACACAGGTGTACATGCATAGCACACCACAGCCCCCCACATGCGCACACACACACATACATGGACAGACGGATGAACGCAAAATGCATCTATCTCTTGTCTTTTGGGGAAAATGTGTCACCATGTACAATCTTACAAAAGGTATCAGACCTTGGTCTGATGAAGTCTGGAATCAGCTGCCAGTTTGCAGTCAGCACAGGCTCAGATCAGGCTGATTGTGCAGCTCCCACACTGGGGAGCTCTCGAGGCCTCAAGTTCTTCACTTACAAAAAGACTCCAAAGACACATCTGTTGAAGGAAGGCTGCTTGGCCACTTGTTGGTTCCCCAACTGCCCAGACCCTGGAAATAATCACACAGAAACTGTATTAATTTAATCACTGCTTGGCCCATTAGCTCTAGCTCCTTATTGGCTAACTCTTACATCTTAATTTAACCCATTTCTATTAATTTGTGTATTGCCCCGTGGCTGTGACTTACCAGGTAAAGTTCCATCTGACTCTGGTGGGCCTACGTGGCTTCTCTCTGATTCCTCCTTCTTTCTCCCAGCATTCAGTTTAGTTTTCCCTGCCTAGCTCTGTTCCACTATAGCTCTGCTATAGGCCCAAAGGAGTTCCTTTATTTATCAATGGTAATCACAGCGTACAGAGGAAAACCCCACATCACACATTAAGTTAAAGACACCGGCAAGATGAGCCTTGCAAGATGCCATTGGTTAAGAGACTAACAAGGGCTGGAGAGATGGCTCAGTGGTTAAGAGTGCATGCTACTCTTGCAGAGGATAGCGGTTTGGTCCCCAGCACTCATATCAGACAACTCCAGATGTTGTGAATCCAGATCAGTAGGATCTCTGTATCACTATGTAGCCAGGGTCCTACCACAGCCACTCAGGTGCCAGGATTACAAAGGTGTATGTCGCTATAGCTATACAGAGCTGTATTTCCTGATCTGAGTCGTGACTCCAGGATGCTCCCTTCTCAATAACTCAGTCTATGTGTTTGTCTTTGGTGCTCTCTACAAGCAAAAGAACAAAACCAAACTAAAAAACAACCCAAAAGAAAGTCCAGACGGAGAGATCAGGAAACTTGGAAAGATTTCATATTAAGTTCAAGCAAAATGAAAAGGCAAATCCCCAAGCCAGCTTTTGTTCGTTTGTTTTGTTTTGTGAGACAGGATTTCTCTATGTAACAGCCCTTGGCTGTCCTGGAACTAGCTTCGTAGACCAGGCTGACCTCGAACTCAAAGAGATCCGCCTGCCTCCTGAGTGTAAGGATTAAAGACTAATGCCACCACAGAGCAGCCCAAACCAGCTTTTAAAGGGACTTGAAGGCATCTTCCAAACTCTGAGAATCTGAGTAAAGGGAATATGTCAGAGAAACTGTGAACTAACGGTTCAGAGCTGAGAGATGCCTGGAAAACCATCTAACAGAAAGACCCTACCGGCTCTGGAAATGAAGCTAGTCAGTCCGTTGACATCATCTTTATACGGAGTAGAAAATCAAAGACCAGAGTCAGGCAGGGCCTCACCAGCCCACAGGGCCAGCTCTATCAGAACCAGATCTAAAACTTAGCTCTCCCCATCTGGGACTTTCCCATGACAGAAGCCACTGAGAGAACGCTTCAAATAACACCACGGTTTGGTTTTCTTCGGAGAAAGCAGGTCCAGAAACTTTCTAGGATGGAATCTGATTAGCCTGAGGGGTTGGGTGGGTTATCCTGGGCTGGGTCTGCAGCTGTCTTTTCTCATCGTCCCCTGCTTCTATAGCCTTTCCCAGGTTTGCTCCTTCTGCTGGCCCAGCAGGTCTGGCTACCTCTCTCTCAGTCTGAGTGGCTTTAGTTCAAACTTGCACATTTCACATTTACTAGTAACTGCATGTTCGGCATGTTTGCAATGACCTGTGGTAAAAAAAAAAAAAATCTAATTTGCAAATATTAAGTAACTTGTCCAAAGGTTTGTAAACTAGAAGGGGGTAGAGTCAATTCCAGAATCCACATTTTAAAGTGCTATGTTATCCTATCTACGTAATTTGTTTTTCGTCATTAATTGAAGGAAATTGCATGTAATGTAATTTCGAAAGAAAGTTAAGTCTTTCAGGATACTTTGTAGAAAATGTTTCAGTACACACTGTGTGTGTGTGTGTGTGTGCGCGCGCGCGCGCCCCTGATGTTGTTAACTGCTATATCCGTGAGAGAGAAAATTCATTTTCCAACGTGTGATGCCTGTTTGTTCTGTGTTGAGAGTTCTTTCATGAGATGCAAAAGTAAAATTTAAAAATCGGGGGCACCGCTGCTCGTGGCGCGCTGGGAAGAACTTGGTGCAGTGTGCGGGGCTGAGGGACCGAGGGTCCACCGGACCGTGCCCGTCGCTGGTGTCCCAGGCACAGCGGGAGTGGGCGTGGCGTCAGGGTGTCAGGTCCATTCCTGGAGCTCCATGCAAATGAAATGCAAATTAGCGCGTGGAAGTTGCGGCTCCGTGAGCTCTCCCAGTCCTGAGAGACGCGCTGAGGCCCTCCGGCTCGGTCGGCTCCCGCCCGCCGCTCGCTGTCGCCGTGCAGAGTCGCCACCTCGGCGCTCGCTGCCCGTCCAGCCCGAGGCGCCGGTTCGACCGGCCGCGGAGCCCGACGCCTGTGGCTGCACGCCAACCCTCGAGCGCCCTAGCCGGCTCGCACCGGTCTTCGCCGCGCGGGTGAGTGAGCCTGCCCGCGAGCTTTTGTCCTGCCGCCGTCACCGGGCTCCCGGTGGGAGCGGCGAGAGTTGGGGTGTAAGGGGAAGCCGACACCAAAAGCATAGCTCCTCCTCCAGCCCCGGCCTTTGCAGACAGCTTGATGACCGCCTGGCCTCCACACCCACCGGTGTGATGCTGGGACGTGGACGGTCTCGCGGGCTGGGACTCGGTTTGCTCTCTAGCACCGCACCGAGCCCGCCTCGCTTCGCCTCCCTCACTTTAGCCGGGGCGCCTTCCTGAGGGACTTTGTTAGAGATGACCGCTGTTAAGAAGTTTGGGATAGATAAACTGATTCCCTAAGGGTGGCTTAAATCGTGTCCCTCTCTGGATCTTAGGACTCTCTAATCCTTCAAAGCTCAAAGGACTGAGCTTCTAAGATTGGCATGGCAGATGGAAAGATGCTGTGGGGGAGAATGCTTGATTTTTTTTTTTTTTTAAGTAAAACTGAGGTGAGAATATTATAAAGAGAAAAACTCCTCTCCATTGGGGTCTGAAGGGAATATTATAGCTATTGTGGTTTCAGGGAGCTGGGTGGGGCTTAGGGTGCACCCAGGCATTGGACGTGGTGCTAGGGCTTAGGGAGTTGGCTCACCAACCCTCTGCTAAATTGCAGAGATTGGGGTATGTGAATTTCCCCTTGTCCCGCCACCCCTCATACCTCAGCTCTCCAGAGCCTGCTTGAGAGCTGCTTCACCCTCCCAGCGAGGTTGTGCCTGTCTCTGCCCTGGAACAATCTTTGCTTGTTGATTAAAATACTCAACTCTACTCCACACACGCTTTGGGTATCCATACACCGGTCTCTGGGGGGAGTGTGGTATCGCTGTAATCTGTCTTCCTGAAAGACCTCTAGGGTGTTTAAAATTGTTTTGTTTTTCTCTCCTTCCCTTCTCCATCAACTCTCTTTTTCTTGTCCTGACCACCTTCACAACCTTCTGTGGTCTGAGCCTCCTGCTCTATTCTGCCCCAGAAAGAACTGTGGAAGGAGATGCCTTCACTTCTGTGCCCGAGGCTAGTCAATGAATGGTCCTGTCCTGGTCCAGAGTGAGCTTGTCGGTGTGTTCCCACCCTCAGGGTCCAAGGGTTTGAGCTAGGGCTAGAAGAGACCTTCCAGAATACTTGGTTCTGAGTGGGAGGTGATTGTACTCTGAGGATATGCACAGGACTCTTTGTACCAAGCAGGTCAGCCCTGGGCTCACTGATGAAGGGATCATCCAGCACCAGGCGTAAGCTTGGAGAATCATCCCACTGTAGTGAGCATTTGTACCAGCTACTGTTTCTTGTTCAGTTGTGTGTGTCGGGTGTGTGTGTCGGGTGTGTGTGTGTGTGTGTGTAAGAGAGGGAGTGTTAGAGGGCACTATGCTTGGTTTGTGTGAGAGAGATTTGCTGAGCCTTCCACAGGAGACTTTCCACAGGGGTAGATATTAGAGGACATATATGAAATCAGAATTTAGGGATAGTCCTAATCCAACTGGTAAGACTTGGTAGGTCTACCTGGATAGACAGGACAGCTGCAGTCACATCGAACAAGGGAGGGTCTGCAAAGGCATGTCTGGTGTCAGCTATACTGAAGGGAAACTGACCTGTGCAAGGTGCGCAGTGGAGGAAGAGTATTGGTCCTGACTGGGAAGGTCTCTCCTCAGTGCGTTCTCTGTCTCCCCCTTGATTTTCCCTTCAAAGGAGAAGATGGGTCACTACACACTTCATCTAGGCCCATTTTTTTCTGTGAAATGCATCTAGTTGGTTTGTTGTTTCTTTGTTAAAGAGAGTCATACAGTTTGGATTTGAGAATGAAACGGCTCTGTTAGTGACACGTCTCATTTCCTCTCCTCAGAAAAATGTTTTGCAATACACACAGGAGATTATTCGTTCTTAAAAGCCTCCTACAGGGGCGGTGGGAGGCACACAACTTTAATCCCAGCACTCAGGAGGCAGAGATGGGAGGCAGAGTCAGGTGGATCTCTGTGAGTTCAAGGCCAGCGTGGTCTACAAAACGAGTTGCAGGACAGCCAGGGCTCCACAGAGAAACCGTGTCTCGAAAAATCAAAAATAAAACAATAAATAATAAATAAGACTCTTGTTGGTCAGGCCTACTAGCATCTGCTTTTAATCCCAGCACTTGGGAGGCAGAAACAGGAATATCCCTTTGAGTTTGAGGGCAGCCTGGTCAACATAGTAAGAGACCTTGCTAAAAACATCACAAGATAAACAAAACAAACAACAACAAAACCTCCTGTTCTGCCCTTTTTGCAAAGCTAGTGAAACTTAGAAAAAGAACACCTCTGCATAAAGTGACTTTTCCAACAGAGGACTTTGATCTTGCCCACATTCAATGGAGAGCAATTAAAATTTCTTTGAGATTATAATTGCAGCATTCCCTCTCCCTTTCCTCCCTCTGAACACTTCCTTATACCTCTTCTTTCTTTCTTTCTTTCTTTCTTTCTTTCTTTCTTTCTTTCTTTCTTTCTTTCTTTTTTCTTTCAAATTTATGGCCTCTTTTTCATTACCTGTTGTTATATTCATGTATACACACACATATGTATATTTCTAAATGTAACCTGTTGAGCCATCCCCCCCCCCTTTGGCAAACAAGGGGCGCAGTGTGCACAGAGGACATTTGCATGGAAGGTCTCCATACTTGGGTGCTTGGGTCCCAGAAGAGTCTGTTGGCTGTCTTGGGGGCTCAGAACCAGGGCATCATCAAGCAGTCATCCAGAGTGTGGACAGAGCATTGTCACTACAGCGAGCCCCAGTGCCAGGTGACTTTTTTCCTTTCCCTTTGCTCCCTCAGCCTCCTGTCCTGCAGGAGTGGTGAGGTGACAGGCGACAGCCCGCTTGTCAGTCACTTCCCTCCCATGTGTCCCGTTCTGCAGGTGCCTTCTCATTGTTCTTGCTTGGATTTTAGCTGCTGACTGTCTCCTCCAGGTTTAAAGCTCACATGCTTGAGACTGTGGGACCTCACTTTGTCACCGCAGGCCAGTGGGTTGTCCCTTCTACCTTGGCACCTGCTCCTCACATACCAGGGCTGTGGCATTTGTGCACTGTGCCAGGACAGCCAGCCTAGCGGGGCCAGGGCACAGGCAGGGTCAGCAGGGACTGCCCCTGGAAGCTCAGGGACTAAAGAAGGCTGGCTTTTCAGATGCTCCCTGGGTCTTCTCTTCAGTGCCCTGCTGCTCAAGGTCCCTGGGTGTCTGAGGGCTAATGCTCACAATGGGAACCCCAGGAGGAAGCTGTGGGAATTTTTGTGTAGACCCTGCATCAATTCCCCAATGTTGTCCCATCCCCCACTTCTGGTTCTTCTGTGCCCATCCCTTTCTGCCCACCCCAGCTCTGCTCCTCCCTCCTGGGTCTTGAGTGCAGAGCCCTCTGGAGACCCAAAGCCCCCAGGACAAAGGAAAGGGGATGAGGAGAGGATTTCCCTTTCTTTCAGATCTGCAGCTTGATTTTCCCTCCAGCTCTGGGCCCTCAGGCCTAATGTTAATTTGTTAATCCAGGACCTTATAAATTACTTCTCATAATCCTCAGGGGACACAGGTAATTTGGGAGTATAGTTGAGGTTTAAAAAAAAAAAGTTAAAGAAAAACTATGTATCTTTTTTGTTTCTAGAAACTAGTGATTTTTTTTTTTTTAAAGTACAGCTAGTTCTTCAGCAAATTGGCAGGAGGTGGCAGTGGGGTGGCAGGTGCATTGTGACGTTTAAGCATTCAGATCTGCCCTGCCTTGTTTGCTTACTGGCTGGGTGCTCTCAGGCACAGCCCTTAACCTCTGTAAGCGGCCTTTAACATCTTTATCTGACCCCGAGAGAACAGTTTTAAAACTGAGAAGACTAGACCCGTGATAATCCAGTCAGGGAAGTGCTTGCCTTCCAAGTGTGAAAGCCGGCAGTTCATTCCCAGAAGCCGGGTTAAAAAGCAGCCACAGTGGCACAGGCTCATGATCTCAGCACCACAGAGCCAAAGACGGGGAGATTCCCTAGGGCTCAAGGCCAGCCAGCTTAAGAGCCAGCCCACCTACTAGGTGATCTTCAGGTCTATCACAAAATATGGGCAGATAGCTCCTGAGAGAAGTTACCTGGGGTTGACTTTTGGATTCCACATGCACATATATGCATGCATGCCCATACACATGTTCACTCACACAAACATACATACACATACACACTCACACACATGCACACGCACACTCACATACAGTGAAATGGACTACAGAATGGGGAAAGGAGTAACCACTATTATAACATTGATTAGTGTGCACCATGTCCATGGGACAGCTATAAATGGGCCGGCACACATGTCTACTCTGCACCTAGCTGCGTGGGTGATTGTAAAGCAAAGGGTCTTATGCCTGTGAGACTTGGGTTTGGGTGAGGAAACAGTTGACGTGGATGAAATAAATAGAAGACAGGGACAGTACAGAATTTCAAAGACTTTCAGGGGCTGCGGTGGTGGGGAGGGCCTCAAACTCGAGGAAGAGAACAATGTAGCTGTTCTCCAGAAGAGAGGAGGCAGGGACACTTGCCCAGCGCCTGAAGGTTCTCAGACCCTTCTCAGCTGGAACCTGGTGTGACACCTTTGACCCTGTGGTGTTCTCCCAGCCATGCATGCCTGCTTCTCCTAAGATTTATTTTGTGAATGATTTTCATTTCTGTACTTGTTTTCTTTCTGCCCAGAGTCTTCCAGAAATGAATTCAATTTTATGCTGAATCAAAAACAATGAGAGGCAGCAAATTTATGGCCACAATAAAGGCCCAATCTTGTAGAAGACTCCTGAGTTTCTGGGGCCCTGTGTTTTCTTCCTGTGCTTCATTTACTGTTGCTGATTTTCTTGTTCTAGAATTGCAGGGCACTGGACTAATGGAGTCACACCCAGCTGACCTTTGCATGACTGAGGAGGCATGAGACCGAGCAATAGAACTGAAGCACCCACACTATTTATCCCCCATTTGTGCTGCTAGTAGATGGTGACAGGGTGGGAAGGCCGACGTCCTTTCCTAAGCCAGAGGGATAGGTGCACATTGGCTCCATTATTTATCTCACTTGCCTCTGTAGAGTCCTTAAGAGCCGTCCGCTTTATTTTTATTTATTTTACATCGTTATTTACTTACTTTTATGGGTATTGGTGTTTTGTCTGCATGTGTCTATAGATCACATGGATGCAATGCCCACGGAGGCCAGAAGAGGGCATCAGATTCCCAGAGCTGGAGTTACAGATAAGTTGTTAGCTACTATGTGGGTGCTAGGATTAAACCAGGTCCTCTGGAAGAGCAGCCAGTGCTCCCAATGCCTGAGCCATCTCTCCAGTCCCTGCTTTGTTAATCTTAAAGCACAGACTGACCATGGCACCCCCACCTTCGGAAACCTGCTAGTTCTGTTCCCTTGGAATACTCTCACCTAGAAATTCAGGGACCCCCCCCCCCCCCAGTCTCACTACAAGTCCACACACTCACTGCTATGTCCCACAACAGCCTTTGCCTGGTGAATATTCTCCGTTCTCTCTATCTTATTATCATCTGGAACATTCTCCACGTGTCTCTTTGCCTGTTAAGTTCTTCTATCCTTGCCTGTTCGTTCAAGAAATGAGCTGAGTTTCTAATTCTTGACACCAGTGGAGGCTGCCTTTGATCTCAGTCTCAACATCTTGTAGCAATTTGTTCTTGTAAAATTCTTTTTAAGGTGACAAGCCATGTATTAATGTGGAGTTTTTTATTTGATTTTGTCATGGTAAAAATCTATCTATCATCTATTTATCTATCTATTTGATTTTTCAAGACAGGGTTTTTTCACAGAGCCCTGGCTGTCCTAGAATTTACTCTATAGACTAGGCTGGCCTTGAACTCTCTGCCTTTGCCTCCTGGGTGCTTGGATTAAAGGTCTGTGCCACCATGCCCTTGAAAACTCTTCTAGGGAAGGGCTTGGTGGCTGTCTATTCCTCACAACAGGATTCCAGAGCTGACTGGTAAAGTTTCCCTCTTAATCTGACAGGCTCAGTGGGTTCAGGGATCCCCTGTTTGGTTTTTGTTTTCACAAAGCTCCCTGGAGGATTCTGAGAGCAGCCAAAGTTGGGGCTCAATCCAAGTTGGTTTTCCCTGGTGTCATCATTCCTTTGATTTGTGTATTAGCAATAATTCTTCAGAATTAGCAAACCAACTAGATAAAGAAAAAGAAAAGGAAGGAAGGGAAGGAGGGAGGGAGAGAGGAAGGGAGGGAGAATAAATAGCTGTGCAGTGGCACTTTGTAGTTTATCAGGAAACACACATTTCCTCTGATTTACACATTCCAAATGCTGTCCAAACGACAGCATCTCTTTGTAGAGTTGGGACCGATTTCTTTATCCTTAGTAGAATCACAATATAAAAACCCTTCTGAACTGTGTTTGTTAGAGTTATACAGGATTTCAAGATAAAATGCTAGTTTTTATAACTAGTCTTCATGATTTTGAATGTTCACCAATGCTTGTTCCAAGATAAAAATCTTGGTTAAGCTGTGTACTTTTTGTTGTTTATTTTTATATTGTGTTGGATTTGATTGCCTAGTGTTTTTCTGGAATTTTTGCATCTATGACTCATGAGATAAAATTATTGTCTTTGCTTTCTTTGTCCAGTTGTGTTTGAACCTCCAATTTTTAAACATCTTTACATCTTTGGAATGAACAGAACCACTCTCAGAGATACTGAAGTCTACCAGAATTTCCCTGTTGTGAGATATTACTTTAACTAGGCAAAGATGTTTTACATTTGTTTATGTTGCAGAGTATTACTTTAACTGTGTAAAGGTGTGTTACGTTTGTTTATGCTGTATTTGTGTTATGTAAAGATGTGTTGCTCTTTCACCTTGCTTGCCTAAGGCACCTGATTGGTCTAATAAAGAGCTGAACGGCCAATAGTGATGCAAAGGAGGCATAGGCAGGGCTGGCAGGCAGAGAGAATAAGCAGGAGGAGGAATCTAGGCTGGGAAAGAAGAGAGTATGAGGGAGAAAAAGAGGGAGACACCTGGGGCGGCCAGCCTGCCAGCCTGCCAGCCTGCCAGCTACACAGCAAGCAGTGAACATAGGGCATACAGGATGAAAGGTTAAAAAAAAAAAAAAAAAAAAAAAAAGCAAAAGCCCTAGGCAAAATGTGATGAAGAGAAACAGATAAATTTAGGTTAAAAGAGCTAGTGGGACAAGCATAAGATAAGGCCGGGCATTCATAACTAATAATAAGGCTCTGTGTCATGATTTGGGAGCTGGTTGGTGACCCAAAGGAAGTCTGATACATTTCCCTACATTTCTTTTAGGTTCAACTCATGGCTTTGGTTTTTCTATATGTAAATAATATTGCTAAAAGTTGATGTCCTGAAAATTAACGAGAGTCTTTGAAAAATAGACTTCAGTACTTACGTTATTTTCTCCTGTGATAAAATACCTGAAAAAAAAATACTTTGGCTCATAGTTTGGAAAGGTACACCCCAACATGACCGAGAGAGTGTGGCAGTTTGGATGGAGAGCTGCGGTGAAGAGAGGCTGACCCTACGTCTTGGCAGGTCAGAAGACAGCATTTAGCTACAAGCACTCTGATGAATCTGGCTAGCCTAGAACCAACGTCTTTTAAAATCCTCTCAGCAGTGTCTGTCTTGCAGAACAAGATATTTTCACTTTTTGATCAAGTCCCATTCATCTTAAGAATGGATTATGCTTTTGGTACTGAAGCCAGGGTGTATAATTTACATTATGTGAATTCGTTAGGATGTTCTTAAGATGTTTTATAGTTGCAAGTTTTACATTGATGTTTGATACAGTTTGGTTTTGAGTAAGCTCTTGTTCTTGTTTCAAGACAAGAAGTTCTTTTCTGAATAGAAATGTCTAGTTGTTCAGTGTAGAGAAAACTGCCCCTCCCTGTTGTACCTTTGTTGAAAGTCAATTGAGTGTGTGTGTGTGTGTGAGCATAGCTGAGTACCCCCCTCCCCGCCTTGCTTTATGTGTTTTTCTTAGTGGTAAACTTTTGTATCTTTATCAGGTTTTTTAAAATCAAGAAGTTAATTTCCCTTACTTTCTTCTCAAGGTCACTCAGGGATCTAGTGATTTAGAGCTTTTACTATTTAGATGAATTTCACAGCTGTCGTGCTGATGGCTGCGTTAAAATCCTGCTGGAAGTCTTGTTGTCATTGGTTGTTTGGTTAAGTGTGTTTGTTTGTTTTTCTCTTTTTGAGACAGGATCTGATGGTTATTCTTGTAACTACAAATAGACAGATGTATGGGCACACCTGTATGGCATTGTATAGATTAAGGTTAGCCTCTGAGAATGTCTGTGTTGGGTTGTCTTCTTTGTATTTATCTGTCTCTCTCTCTCTCTCTCTCTCTCTCTCTCTCTCTCTCTCTCTCTCTCTCTCTCTCTCTCTCTCTCTGCACATGCATGTGTGTATGTACATGTGTACCTGTGCCTGAGGAAGCCAGAAGAAGGCAATGGATCCCCTGGAGTTGGAGTTACATGTTGTGAACTGTCCAGTGTGGGTGTAGGGAACTGAAGTTAGACCTCTGCCTGAGCAGCAATTGCTCTTACCAATGGGCAATCTCTTCAGTCCAGATGCAGTTTTGATTCTGTTCATTGATAGGGAAGATCATCTTCTTATTGTGGGTGGGAGCATTCCTCTGGCAGCGGATCCTGGACTGTAGAAAACGGAGACAGCAAGGTAGGTACTGGCTTGTATGTTGTGGTCTAACCAACTGCTTCAGTTTCCTGTTCCTTTTCTTCTCCATGGTGATGACGTTGTGAGCCAGCCCCTTCCTCCTTTAAGCCACTTTTGTCAGGATGTTTACCATGGCAACAGAAAAGGAGCCTAAGGATCTTCATTGTATAACCTAGGCTAGCCTGCAGAAAAGGGGACTAAGGGTCTTCATTGCATGACCTGGGCTAGCCTGCAGAAAAGGAGTCTAAGGATCTTTATTGTATAACCTAGGCTAGCCTGCAGAAAAGGAGACTAAGCGTCTTTATTGCATGACCTGGACTAGCCTGTAGTTCCCTGTGCAGATCAAGCTTCCGGTACCCAGCAGCTCTGGCGCTGCTGTTACAGGTGTGCACCCCCTCGCCCAGCTTTCAAGTTTGCTGGGCTTTGGATCAATAGTGTTTTCACATTAAGGAGAGAGCCTGCATCTTGAGGTGTGTGTGTGTGTGTGTGTGTGTGTGTGTGTGTGTGTGGTATGCCCATTAGGCACATGTCCCCATTGATTTGTGTACCGTTTGATTTCTTCTCCAGAGTTTTTATACTTTTTAGCATATAAATGTTGAATGTACTTTGTTAGATTCTAGGCATATTCATTGTATGTTTTCAGTACAAACTTAAATATTACATTTAGTAAAACCTTATTTTCAGATTGATTATTACTATTATTTATAATTACAATAATTTTATTTTAACAGATTTTTTTTAAATTTGAAATTATACTTATAGTACTCAGGGATCTAATGTAACTGGTCCCTAATTATAGTTAACCGACAAATAAAATGTTTAATTTGACCAGTCTTGGAGCCTGAGGTATAGAATCAAGCTTAAGCCCTTACCTACTTCTGCCTCTAAACTTTCCCTGGGCATTCTTTTTTGAGCTGATTTTTAAAATTGATCTTCTATTATGTGATATTTCTTAAGTCTATTACTAGTACTTTATTTTTAGATTCTTAGAGATTTTCATTGTAGAGAATAGATGTCATCTTTGATAAAGACTTATTTCTTCTAATCTGTTTGACTTTCATTTATTGTTCTTGGCTTGTGTGGTAGTTTTGTAGTATACTGTTAAGTGATGAAGACCACATGTCTGCCTTATTTTCTATCACTGGGGCCAGGCACTTAGGAACATGTGATTATGTACTGTGTTGGCTGTAGGACTTTTGTACATGCCCTTTACAGGGTTGAGGAAGTATGAGTTTATCTTTATAATTGCTAAGATTGTTTTTTTAAATCAGAAATAAATATGATTTTTTACAAGTACTTGTTTGGGATCTGTTAAGAATATTGTACATTGCTTCTCTTTTTCCTATGAGCTGGTAACACTTTCTGTAAAGGACCAGTGTGATACTACGATATTTAAGGAATATGTATATGCCTTTATCTCCAGTTCCGGGCACAGAACTTCTAAACCTACAGATTTCCTGAGGGGTGTGGGTGAGAGCAGAGCCTTTAGTAGCTATTCAAAAGGTGCTCCGACTGTTTCCACGCTGTGTATAGAGTCAGGCTAGGGGCAGGTTGTCAGCAGAACCAGTCATGTAATTAAAAGGTTGCTCCCCAACCTTCAGAGAAGAGGGAAAGGCTAACGTTTTGGCTAAAGGATATTTAATCAATCATTTTGTTGTATTATAATGTATCCCCCATATAAGCTTCTAATCATGGGGTTTGAACAGCTTCTGGATTGGATGCTAGCATGGGGGTGTGCCTAGAGGCTTCTGGATTGAACGCTGGCATGGGGGTGTGCCTAGAGGCTCCTGGATTGGATGCTAGCATGGGGGTGTGCCTAGAGGCTCCTGGATTGGATGCTAGCATGGGGGTGTGCCTAGAGGCTCCTGACGTATGCTTGTCCTGCATCTCTAATCCACTGCCATTCTTGTACTGCATCCTTCATAATAAGCTTGCAAATGTCAGTAGCCAGTATTCCCAAGTTCTTAGAGCTATTGTAGCAAATTAATGAGCCAGAGGAGGAAGTGTATTTTGTTTGCTTCTTAATAGCTGACCAGTCCGAATTATCACAGGCCCACGACTTGGGACTGATATCTGGAATGGGGAATGAGCCCTTGATCTGTGAGTGAGGTGACCTAGGGTAAAAAGTGTGGGACCTGAACTGAAGTGCAGGACTCCCAGCTGGTGTCCCAAGTCCCAGACACTTGAGTGGTATGAGGGAAATCCCCAGACCGCTACCTTTGGGACAGTATGTTGTAGGACTGAAAAACAAGTCATTGTAACCACAGATAAATACTTTAGACTTTGTGGTCTATAAGGTCCCACTTATTTATTCACTGACTCAATTCATCCATTATTGTGAAGAAACAACCAGAGTCACCAGGTGGTGGCGCCATGGTGGTGCTCACCTTTATTATATATATATATATATATATATATATATATATATATATATATATCTCAGATTTATTTTTATTGAGCTCTACATTTTTTTCTCTGCTCCCCTCCCCTCTTCAACCCTTCCCCAAGGTCCCCATGCTCCCGATTTACTCAGGAGATCTTGTCTTTTTATACTTCCCATGTAGATTAGATTTATGTTAAGTCTCTCTTAGGATCCTCATTGTTGTCTAGGTTCTCTGGGATTGTGATTTGTAGGCTGGTTTTTCTTTGCTTTATGTTTAAAAACCACTTAAGAGTGAATACATGTGATAATTGTCTTTCTGGGTCTGGGTTATTTCACTCAAAATGATGTTTCCTAGCTCCATCCATTTGCCTGCAAATTTCAAGATGTCGGGGTTTTTTGTTTTTGTTTTTTTCTGTGTAGTACTCCCCTTATCCATTCTTCCTCTGGTCAAGGGGCATTTAGGTTGTTTCCAAGTTCTGGCTATGACAAACAAAGCTGCTATGAACATAGTTGAGCACATGTCCTTGTGGCACGATTGAGCATCCTTTGGATATATACCCCAAAGTGGTATTGCTGGGTCTTGAGGAAGGTTGTTTCCTAATTTTCTGAGAAATCGCCACACTGACATCCAAAGGGGTTGTACCAGCTTGCATTCCCACCAGCAGTGCAGAAGTGTTCCTGTTTCCCCACAACCTCTCCAGCATAAGTTGTCATCAGTGTTTTTGATCTTAGCCATTCTTACAGATGTAAGATGGAATCTCAGAGTTGGTGCTCGCCTTTAATCCCAGCACTTGGAAGGCAGAGACAGGTGAATCTCTTATGAGTTTGAGGCCAGCCTGGTCTACAGAGAGAGTTCCAGGACAGACTCCAAAGATACACAGAGAAACCCTGTCTTCACCCAAACCAATAAAAAACCAGAAAAGCCCAGTATATAAACAAGTGGGTAGAGTTGTGTGACAGTGGATCTTCACTCAAAAATGGGCTCCGGGTCAGACTTGGGTGGCCTCTGCCCAGCCCTGCTTTCCGACTCCTGCTCTTTCCCGTCGCGATGTCTAACCATGGTAGTTGATTTGTCAGTGTTGAGCCTGCCTTGGATTCCAGGGAGCGTCACTTCCTCATGACGTGATCATACTTCCGCGTGCTGGATTCAGCTTGCCAATGTTTAGTGGAGGGCTCTTTGTGTTTGTCCTTGAGTGTATTGATCTGCTCTCTTGGGACGTCCCTGTCTGATTTCAGTGACAGATGTGATAGGCTAAGACATGGTGCCTCCCATTTTCTGGAAGAGTTTGGAAGTTCCCAATTTTATAAATTGTTGCTTATTACTCAAGTTTTGGGTAGGATTTAACCCAAGAAGTTTTTAAATTTTGGTGGGGTGGTTTTCACAAATTTTAAAACTAAAGAAAGGACTAGTCAGTGGTTTTCAGCAGTTTGTGCCTTCTGAGTAATTTGTTTATCTTACGTGAGGGTAGAAAGTTTGTGTTCACTTATTTTCCTTTTAATGCCTTTAGGAGTTATGGTAGCATCTCATCTTTCATTCCTGATATCTGTAGTTTGTGTTTTCTCTTGTCTTCATTAGTCTGGCTCAAAACTGTCAGTTCTATTGGTCCTGTTTCGTTGACCGGCCCCCCCCGCCCCGCCGCCTTTTTATTTTCGGTTTAATTCCTTGGTTTCTTCTCTGTTATTTCTTCTGCCTTGGGTGTAGTTGCCCTTTCTTTTCTACCAGGTCAAAGCAGCAGCTGAGGCCACTGACCTGACACCTTTTCTAGTAACTTACAGGTTTTTCCTTTCTGGGTCAGAAGACTTGGGCAGGGGGCCTTGGAGGTGCAGAAGTGTTTTTCTATCTGTAATCATGTCTAGGGAAAGTTTTAGCTCCCAGGTTCTTTCAGGGATTCCCTGAGGCTTTTGCCTGGGGTGAGGTCAGAGGAAGGAAGGCTGTTTTCTTTAAGGGTGCCAGTGGCCAGTCTTCCTTCTGCCCCTGTACTCACCGTTCCCAATATGGTGTGTGGAACATGGAAGAGGGAGCTGGGGTTGCCGCGGTTCTGGCGATGAAGGACTCTCTCTTGATGCTTTGGAGGAAGGGTGAGTAAATTTTTGGTAAGGAGACACCAGGTGGTCAATACTTTCAACTTTGCGGGCTTCCTCCTTTGCCCCTCCTGCTACTGTAGCATGAGAACAGCTGCGGGCATATACACACGATGGGCATGGAGGTATTTTAATAAAGTTTTGTTTTCAGGGAAAGACAACAGGATGTTCAGCAGGTTTTTGCCCGTTTCAGTAAGCCTCAGTTTGCCTACCCCTACTGTAAAACATGCCAGTATAGTTCATTTTGTTGTTGATTTTTATCTGTAGAACCAGATAAACTCGTTCTGTAGATAAACATCACTTGGTTCGGAACATTCTAGTCTGTTTCTTAGCTTGTGTCACCGCCTTGCTGTGAGCATCTCGGCACAAGGCCACAACAGCGCCACCATGTGTCTCCCATCAGCTGGGCGTTTGTGGCAGGAGGGGACTGCCGTGCCCCTGGGTGCCATCTTTCCCACATAGTGTTTGCACGGGTCGGCTTAGAGGCCTGCAGGAAGTGGGGGTTATGTGAAGGAGTTGGACTCTGGAGTTCCGGGCAGAACTTTCAAGTTTTGTCTATGGAGCCTGCTCTCTAATTATGCTCCCCTTTCACTGAAGGGTGCAGTTAGCACTGGGATTTGGGCTTCCCAGGGCCAGCCCCACGCTGGCTTTCTGAGAGGACTTGATTAGACCCTTTCTAGGGCTGAAGTCCCTTTTAACACAAGGGTGTGTGCTGTGTGTGTGAGAAGTCTGGGCCTGTTCAGCTTCCGAATGACCTCATGCTGATACAGCTCTATCTCATTGGTTGGGAAGCGTGGATGTGGCTGGATAGGATGAGAGTCTGCGACCGTGAGCAAGATGGTTCAACAGGTAAGAGCACTTGCTGCTCAAAGCTGATGGCCTGAGTTTGATCCCTGAGAACCCATAGTGTATGCCGACACCACGCACACACATATGCACACACGCACAAACAAACATACATGCAAACACACACACACACACACACTCAGATCCCCTTTTTAAAATGAAGGTCTGAGGCTACTAAATCCAGTTCAGCCACTTACTGGGTGAGTGACCCTGGGCGTATAATTTAACAACTTTGAATTCCAGTTCAGTCATCTATAAAAGAAAGAGGCCGACAACTTCCCAGCCTTGCTATCAGGTTTACCTTAACCTCTGACCTGGGCTGGGAAGGAGCGAGGAACAGTAGACCGGAGTCTCCAGAGATTCACAAACAAATTGAAAACCCGATGGGGAAAGTCATCAGAACAGCTCTATGGTTTGGATCCATGCTTTACGTCTTTCTTGCTCCTGATTACAAGGTGAAGAGTTACCTTGTCAAAGGCCGGAAAGAATGGGGCCAACCAGTCACAGACTGGAAGCTCCAAAACTGTGAGTCACAGTTATGTAGTTGATTATGTTTGTTATCGTGATACAAGTCAACCAATACAACTAGGATGTGGAAATGCAAGATGGTTGCTTTCCCTTGCACAAAGAATGTGGAAATACAAGATGGTTGCTTCCCTGCTCCTCGGGTGTTTCTGGCTGAAGGGTGGCAGGAGTGACCCCAGGGCTAGGTCTCTGAGTTTTCTCTGTAAGCAGACGCCCCCTGGGTGTTGCTTTGAACTTCCTGGCTCCTGTTACTCAGTCAGGTTCTCTGGAATGGGAACCTGGGGGTGCCAGGTTCAAATTGGTGGAATCAATTACATAACCAGTAAAATTTGGTGGTGCCAGGACTCCTGGATCTGGCCACATTCTTATCATCCTCATGACTGCCCAGTGATGGGAGAATGAGGGTTCCTCTTCCTGTGTTCCAGGGTCCCTGCTCTCTGCCAAGGTCACAGTTGCTTGGGCGCAACTGTCTGGGGATGAGGACCTTGCCTCTCCTGTGGTCAGTGAATTAGAGACACTTCTGCTTCTAGCCTACTCAGCCCACCCGGACTCAGGCCCCTCGTGTTGCTCTTATTCCCATTTTATAGATGATGGTCTGAGGCTTAGGGAGTTAATTCTTTTAAGGTCAAATGACCCTGGTGAATCCATGACTCAAACTAAATAGAGGGTGTAAAGTTGTGGCCGTTTGTTATCTCTGTGCTGTGATGTTGAAGAAGCTTCCTCTTCTATATAGAAATAGGGGTAATGGTAATGGTACTGTCTCTTCTGGTTTATATATGGATCACAAGAATCCAACAATATACACGGCCCACTTCCCGTGTGTGTGGCATACAGCAAGTGTTCATAAAACCTTAGGCATTATTGTGATGCCCTTTTAAAAGTGTTCTGTAATTAAGGCTCACTGTTTTTATGACACTGTCACGGACAACACTGCTGTGATCATCTCTGTCCAGATGGTTTATTTTCTCTGTTGTGTCATCTCCTCGGATTGCATTCCAGGAAAAGCAGAGCTAGGTGAAAGGTATGGCCCTCCTTTGTGCCTTGTTCCATGTCGCCAAACAGCCCCACTGTGGCATGTTCCCAGCAAGCAGCTGCTGCTGGACGCTTTGGAGAGGCTCAAGCTCCTTGTCCCCAAGGATAGTCCGAAGGTATATCTGGGTGCCAGGTGTGAGCAGACAATGGGAGGGCACTAAAGAGAGGACAGCCAGCTGGGGCCTGAAGTCCCTGCCTCTGGCCTTTCTGCAAGACTGTGCTCTGCCAGCTTCTCCAGGAGCTTTTCCTGGCCACACTGGCCATGATGCCAGCCTTACTCTGGTTTTCGTGTCCTTCTCACTGGCTTATTTTCCTCTTGCTCCCAGCTCTTGTCCAGCATGGGTTTGTTTTAGTAACCTCTTTGCTTCTTTTCTCCTACTACATAGTGAAATCATTGAGATAATTTAAAAAAAAACTTAAAAATTACATTGATATATTTACTTATTTTTTGCATGTAGGGATATAGGTGTGGGCACATGCTTGCCATACAGAGAACAACTAGTGGTTGGTTCTCTTCCTCCACCATGTGGGTCCTGGAGCTTGGCAGCAGGCACCATTGTTCTGGTCTGAGGCAAAGACTTTTTTTTTTTTTTTTTTTTTTTTTTTTTGGTTTTTTCGAGACAGGGTTTCTCTGTGGTTTTGGAGCCTGTCCTGGAACTAGCTCTTGTAGACCAGGCTGGTCTCGAACTCACAGAGATCCGCCTGCCTCTGCCTCCCGAGTGCTGGGATTAAAGGCGTGCGCCACCACCGCCCGGCTGAGGCAAAGACTTTTAAATATATAGTATTTTTATTTATTCTTTGAGAAAGTCATATACATACATATGCATATATATACATACATACATACATTTATGTATATATGTCTATCCACCCCTAACTGCCCCAGTTTAACTTCTCCCAGATACCCTCATTCCCCTTTCCAACTTTATGTTATTGTTTTTAAATAACCCACTCAGTCCAATTTGTGCTGCCCATACACCGATAGGTCTAGGCTACCCACTGGAGCATGGCCAGCCTACCAGGAGCCAAGTGGCCATCCCTGCCCTAGCAGCCATCAGCTCATGAGCCCCTCCCCCACCCGTGCTGGAATGCTGTCTGGCTTGATCCTGTGCGGGTCCTGTGAAGGCAGCCCCAGCTGGTGCCATAGTCCATGAGTCTATGCAGCAGGCCTGTCATGTCCAGAGGACACCGTTCTGCCCCCGCATTCCCTAACCCCAGCTCTCATCATTTCTGCCTTTTTTTGATGTTCCCTGAGTTTTGGGGGAAAGGGGTTTGATATAGATGTCCTGTATATGACTGAGCTCTCCACCAAGACACTGGTCCTCTGTACTTTGACCGTCGAGGGCAAGGTCTCTATATAATATTAAAGTCGTGCCATTGGTACACACTAGCACACAGCCCGTGTGAGCTAAATGCTGAATAAAGGAAGGTGTTGCAAACTTGGTAAGGGGAGCAAAAACTGAGAAGGGGCTTAAGCAGTTATTATCTTTGAGGGGTATTAATCCGGTGACACCCAGGTCCCTATCCTAGGCGACCAGGGCTTGTCAGCAGTCTATTACGGATTATTTGGGGTCTCCATTACTGATAGTAAACTACTTCATACGTAGTGACCTAAAATAACAATCATTGTATTATGCCCAGATCTTTTTTGGCGGTCAGTAATTTGAAAAGAACCAGGCAGATGGCTACAGGCTAGAATCATGTGAGAGCTTCTTTACCACCCACTGGGGTCTAGGCTTGAAGACTGGGCTCAGCAGGGAGCACTCAGAGCCTCCACCTGCCTGTGGCTTGGGTTTCCTCAGAGCAAGGTGCCTGAGTGTCTGGAGGAGGTGTTCCCACAGGGACACTTTAGAGCGCTGGCATTCAGCGAGAGCCCGTGCAAGCTTTGTGTTGTGTCCTTACCTGGCCTCCGTGGTCACATGGTCACTGCTGCTGTATCCCATTGGTTGGCACAGTGATAAGCCTGCTCACATTCAAAGGACAGGAACCAAAGCCCTTCTTTCCCCTTCCTGACACCTTCCTCACAGGACTCTTCTTGCTACCGCCATCTCCCTAAGTTAAGCTTCTGTAGGACAGGGGCTGCCATGTTTACATGCAGAACCTTCCAGTTACCTGACGCAAGGTGACTCCTTGACAACCGAGGGAACAAGGGAGTCGATGCTGTCATGGACGCCCTATCACACTGTCACAGAGAGGTGCGTGGTAGTGCCAGATGGAGAAGACCAAACACATGACATGACTGAACGTTGCTTGGGGAGAGCACGTGGTTAAATATCTTCTACATGGCCTTCACCTCCAACAGCTGACATTTCAGGCTCCTCAACATCACCAGTCTTCCCCACTTTCTGTCATCCATTGTAATAAACAACATTTGAATGTCTACCATGACGACTTCACTTATTAAATGAGCTTGATTGCCTCTTGTGACTGTCCTATGAGGAGATGCTGCTGTTAGAGTCTGCATCTTGTGTCTTCTAAAAGGTATGTATTAAGGGCATGTTCTCCAGTTTGGCTGATGTGTGTGTGCACGCCAAAATTTAGCCAGTTAGAATTATTTTCCAGCCCAGTTATTCTTCCTCAGTCAAGCAGTTTGCCTTTTATTGGGAAATCTACATCTTAATGTATAGATAGAATACTATGTCCTTGGCTCGAGGATATAAGAAAGTCTTTATTGCCGGGTCTGGGTGTTATAAGAGATAAACTACCAGCAAGTCTGCAACATGAGATGGAGAAGCAATGTCCTGATCAAATACCGTGAGAGGGGAACTGTCCCTCCTAGCATGACTCACGGCTTGTGCACAGGTAGAGAAAGAACCACAGGTCAAGGGAAAGACAGCAATACTGGCTTCTTGACAGCATGAATTTTGCCATGCCCCTGATCTGGAGCACTGTGCCAGGATCGAAAGATGTGAGCTTAAGCCCTGCTCTACAGCAGGGGTGCCTTACATTAGCCCTGGGTCAGGACTGCATGGCATGAGCCCTGCTCTACAGTGGGGGTGCCTTACATTAGCCCTGGGCCAGATCACTGACTCCCATCTAGTGGTTCTCTTCGGAGAACTTAAGCTGCTCAGCTAGCACGTTACTGGGTTTTCATCTCACCATTATGTTTGAGAATAAGTAAAGTTCCATTTTTATTTTTTGCAAGAGAGTTTTATATCCCATTTAACTGTGTCTAAAAAGGTTGAAGAGCCTGTCACTTAAAAATTTATACATGTAGATCGGTGGTGGTGGTGGCACACATCTTTAATCTCAGCGCTCAGGAGACAGAGGCAGGCAGATCTCTGTGAGTTCGAGGTCTACAAAGTGAGTTCCAGGACAGTCAGAGCTGTTACACAGAGAAACCGTGTCTCGGGAAAACAAAACAAAACAAAACAAAAACGCACTACCACTACCAATAGCAAAATAACAATAAAAATCACACATGTGTATAAACTTTCTGTTTCTATGACCCAAAGGAAAGTACTGGCAACAGTTTGATGCCTATACTTTGCTAAAACCAGATACTGAGATTCATTTCAATGCTAGGCCATTGCTAATTTGTGTGTACCTCTAGTGGTGTTGGTTGTTTGTAGCGATGTGTCAATTGTCTGTTTTCTCCTTGCCTTATTTTTTTCTATTAAACTATTTGTGTTATAGAAGCTCTCCATATGATATGATATTTGGACAGACCTTTAAGAAACCTTGTGACATGGTTTTGTCTTTTGAACATGGAATCGAGTTTTAGAACCGGATGACATATGATATGGCTGAGTGAGGCTGGCTGACGTCAGCAGCGTTGCTTTAGTAACCGTGTTTGGAACGATGTAAGCCTGCCGTAGACTTGGCGTCTGAGATGAGCAAGACTCCACAGTGTTGGAGGAATGACTAGGATGAGCAATGAACTGCCTAGCTGAGAAAGCTGTCAGAAACATCAAGGATGTGTCCATTAGATATTTTAACCTACACCAGATGATACAACTTTGCAAACTTTCACTCTGAGGGGACACTTTTGGCCTGTGGGTTTGTTGACAGAAGTCAACATTATATTTCTCACTTGGAATGTACTTTTAAGACATGGTCTATGTAGTTGAGAGATGGCTCAGAGGTTAAGAGCACTGGCTGTTCTTCCAGAAGTTCCGAGTTCAATTCCCACCAACCACATGGTGGCTCACAACCATCTGTAATGAGATCTGGTGCCCTCTTCTGGCATGTAGTTATACATTCAGGCTTCAGAGCACTGTATACACAATCAATAAATAAGTTTTTTAAAAAAGACATGTTCCATAGCCTTTAAAGTGCAGAACATTTATAGTTCTTATAATTTTTCTCACTGCTTTATAGTTGTCTCATTCAAACATAATTCAATAATAACTTTTAAACATTTTATTTTTATCACCCAATGTTCACAGAAACAATTTTTATGTTAATATTTAGTGACTTCATATACTTTAAAAGTTTCATGTAAATTTAGTCATGCAATTGCAATAATAAATATAATCAGTACAGACAATTTAAAGCCTGCTGACCCTCGGTAAGCACATAGCTCTCTTGCAGAGGCGAGATGTGTGGGGTGGATTAGAGAACTGGAGACGGACCTATCAGTCCTCAGAATTCAGTACCATACGACACCAGTCAGTATCTTGCCTATGGAGAAGAGAAAGTTTTGACTTCCAGGATGGAGGGAATTAAAAAGGGCTTTTTTAACTCTAGTTCCTGCAGAGCAAAGGAAACAGAAGAGCAAAGAAATAGAATGAACAAACACATTTGCAACTTATTGCTTCAACAAAGGATTAGTGTCCAGAATAGATAAGAAGCCCCAAAGACTCAACAGTTGTCCAGGCTTGGTCGTACACACCTGCAGTCTCAGTGCAGCAAGTCTCGTGGAAGAAGGTTGTGGGGTCGAGGACAGCTTGGGCTATCTAGTGAGACCTCATCTCAGAAAAGCACAGCGGCAAAAAATCATTTCAGAAAATGAGTAAATAATATGCATGACTGTTTCCTAAAAGAAGACTTGCAAGTAACTGATAAGTACATTAAGAAAAAAGAAAATGCAAAGAGATAATCAGAAAACATATATTATTAAAAAAACAATAGGTTAAAAATCATTTCATAAACCATGATGCTGTTTTTAATGGTTCTAAGCAGTTTGTTTTTCTTTTACAACTGATCATTTACAAATTGTTCTCTACTTTGAAATGTGGTTTAAATGTCTAAAAAGATGCTCCTAAAGCTCTTGTTAGTTTTGAAGATGTTCTCAGTTTAAAATAACCCGTGAAGCAGGAATGATAAAGACATAAATGTCTTCACATTAGTAGAATTAGTTACAATAATAGAAATAATTTTAAGCGAAATTGAATACATGTAATTATCAAATTTCCTTTATAATTTTAAAAATGTGGAGCTATTTTTAAAACTTTCAACAAAAGCCAAATCTATTCTTATACTTTTCTGTTTTACTTTTTGATGTTAAATATATGTAATACCTGAAAGTTTGCCACATATGAATAATTCCTCACTAACATTTGGAAAACTCTCCCAAGTAAAACGAAATATTTATATGAAAAAGAGATCATTAAACTGAAAACCACCACGAACTGTCATTTCACCCCAGTTAGCGCGGCTACATCTACAAAGACAAAACTAGCACGTGCATGAGAATATAGAGAAGGAGGAAATCTTACACACTGTTGGTGATTATTTAAATCATAGAACTTGTAGACATCAGTATGAAGATGCTTCATAAAATAACAATAACAACCACAACTCCCATGGGATCCAGCAAACCCGCGGATGGGTGTATATCCCAAGGACTGTCAAAGGTGTCTGAACTCCCATGCTTCTGGCAGCACTGTTCGCAATAGCCAAGACATGGAATCATATAAGGTATATACACACAATGGAGTATTTATTATTGAACTATAAGAATAAAGACATCTTGTCATCCGCAGCAATATGGGTAGACCTGGAGGCCATATGATAAATGAAACAAACCAGTCACAGAAAGACAGACTGTGGGCTCTCACTCATTTTTCTACGCATCTGTAGGGCAGTTTTCATGTCCAATAATTCCTGACATGTTTCCAAATAACTGAAAGAGTTTTGATTCTCCCAACACATAGAACTGATAAATGTTTAAGATAGAGGTAATTACTTTGATTTGATTATCTTGTATTATATACACATATCAAATTATAATGTTATAGCCCATGTATGTCTCTAAATATTGTATATTAGTTAAAATAGTTGTAAGGGACCTTTGAATCTGAAATCTCCTCAAGAGAGACTCATGTTTTAAATGTTTGGTCTTCAGTTAACGACGTTATGAGAAGTTCTGAACTTTGGGAGATGGGGCCAGCTTTGAAGGTTATGTCCACCCTTTCATTTCCACCTTGTCTCCTCTGCTTCCTGGTTATGCTGCAGTGGGAACATCCTGCACCGCACACTCCTGTTCTGAACTCTTCCTCTGTGTCTTCCCCATGGTATGATGGAACTGTGAGCCAAGATAATTCTCTAAGTTCAATCTGTCAGGCGTTTGGCCACAGTGAAGCAAAAGGCGCTGACAGAGGACCTCATAAACTGTGTCAAAACACCTTCAAATGGCTACTTAAAATTCCCAGAGGATACTAATGTGGAAATACATATATGTTTTCATGATATTATTTTATTATCTAAAACAATTATATATATATCACATATCTATTCTTGGAAATATATCAATATATATCCATATATTAATATATAGCAAAGACTATATCTCTATACATATATATCAATATATCAAAGAATATTTCTCTATCTGTCTATCTATCTATCTATCCATCTATATCAATCGAAGAGAACAAATTGCCTAAATAAGGGTGAACTTTTCCTCTAGCTAAGATCTACTGGGTGACTGTGTGTACCACATTGCTAAGTGATTTACTTGGGTTATTTAAACTGTTTATAAGGATTAAACATCCTCACAACACCCAGTGAGGTATAGGTTTTATCTCCACTATATAGATGAGAAAACACACAGTCAACAAATAATAGAGCCAGGATTTGAAACTAGCCAGGCTAATGCAGTGACGCAACTCTAAACCACAGTATAAAGTCTCTGAAAAAGCCTGAAGAGGAGGATATATGAGTCTGTATGATGTGATGTAGCAGGAGAGCTGGGCACAGGGCTGCATGCCTGCAATTCCAGCACTAGACAGGTGGAGGCAGAATGATGAGAAGTTGAAAGACCTTCTTGGCTGCATAGCACAGCAAGTTTAAGGACAGCCTGGACTACTTGAGGACTTGACTCAAAAATAAAAATACACCTGTATGCACATGTACATAGTTAGGTACAGAGGTTTTTGTGGGTTTGTTTGGAGAGGTCTGCACTGCTTTGTGTGGCTAAAGTGCTGTCAACACATTGTTTTGTAAAGGTGTCTGTGCAGGCAGGGGAGACGGGTTCTTGGCACACAGCAGTTGCCAGTGCACACTGACTTATTCTGACTCTTCAACCAGAATTTCTGATTATCATGTTAGTAAGTTGATCATAAAGGGATGAGTTTAAGATTGTATTGTCAGGTCTGAATACCTGCATCTAATACCTGATGGTCTGGGCAGAGGCCAGCCTGAACTAACATATTCAGGAGCGAAACAGAAATTAGTCAGGCAAGAACCTCGACTTGAGTCAAATATTGTTTATTAATCTACTTTTATATGGCCTGGAACTGATTTCACATTCTGGGGGCCCAGGTTATAACATCCAGCCTCATAGGAGCTCCTGGGTATGGATGAAATAAAGCTGTAACAGTTAGAAACAAGAGGGCAGAAGGCACTCCAGGAGGCCCTTGCTTAAGACAAGTCACACCTATTCAGGTAAAGATGTTTCAGGAGGTCAGGTGGGAGTACGCTGTTCCAAGTAGATCGGCAGCAGCTACAGAGAGGTCTCTGGGCCACAGCTCACGTATGAGGGTGCGGCCTTAGATGAGGCTGGTGAATTGAATAAAGACCATGTCCCACCATTTTGAACTTAAGTGTGGAGAACATAGAAAACCATGATTTCGCACACGGTAGCAACACGGCTAGATTGGCTCTAACTAAGATCGTATATTGAAGTGATTAGTGGCTTAGAGACAGAGTACCCGTGGACTCAGATGGTGGTAGGGCTGCTGATTAATTATTCGAATAATTCATGTGATGATCCCGATCAAAGCCCACTAGAAGTGAGTGTTGAAGAGATGAGGACAAGACTCCCCACAATGACACCCTTGTCTGCGTATCAGGAACACTGGACTCAGGCCAGGGAGACAGCGATTTACTTCTGATTCTCCTGCTAATGAGCTGATCTCTCCATCTCTGAGTCTTACCCAATGGGGATGCCCTCCCCTGTCCAGCTTGCGTCCTAGCGCCAGCGAGGCCATGTATGGAAAAGCATTCACGGAAGCTATCTGGAGTCAACTGGACGGGGTGAGAAGAAGCCTGGTCCTGCAATGAGGCCTATGACTAGCTCAGACTGCCGCAGAATTATGTAAGAGACCAAGGCCGGGGGGGAAGGTAAGAGTCTGCTCCCATTTCAGAGAATTAGTTCCAGTCTTTATTTTCTTAGTTCTTTGAGGCTTCTCCTACTCTGGAGATCTCAATTCTCCCAAATCTTCTTGCTTATTATACATCTTCAGGGCCAAGGCCAATACCACAGGATCTGGGCACTGTCGCAAGTGATAAAAATAAGCTTGAGAAGCAGACAGCTTCAGCAGCAGCAGCGGCGGCGGCAACTCCCAAGGCTCAGGTCCTGAGAGAGCCCAGAACTCCACATCAAGAGAGGACTCGAGTCCTCGGTCCCTCAGTTTACCTTATGCCGAGAGTTGAGTGTCTCAAGGCCTCAGTCCCAGACACAGGTGTGAGAGGTGAACTGGAGGGGAAAGGATGCCTATGAGCTAGGGGACAGGTTCCACATGGACCACTGTGTTGGACTTGCCCCTGGGTAGGAAACTTTGAAAAGGTGTCCATGGCTATAACCCATGACATACACTTTTTCAATACCCCAAAGAAGTATTCTTAGATTGCAGGAATAATAGACAAACCTAAACCTGGATTTTGGAGTCATAGCTGACCTCAAGGTCTACTCTGTTTAGACCATGAAAACCACTGAGCTCGTCTGAACTAGTGTCCTTCATTGAAAAGTGGGAATAAGCTGGCTTACATTGCATGACTAAAGTATGGGGACCGTGGGAGGGAAAGATGGATCGGAACAATGTATGATGACACTCGTGTATGTAAGTATTTGAATAGGTAGTATTTAATCATTTTCCTTGTGGCCTCTGACTAGACAGCTGATATAAAATCAGCTGGAGGAAGGGTCACAGTTGGAGGTGGTGAAGTCTTGGCAGCAGGAGCTTGAGGCAGCGGGTCACAGTGCATCGTCTGCAGTCAAGGAGAGAACAACGGATGCTGGTGCTCAGCTTGCATTCTCCTTTTCATTCAGCTCAGAGCCTCAGGATGGGTCTTCCCTCCCCAGCTGGCACAGTCTAGGACTGCCGCTCCTACATACCTGTTGGTTTTCTTCCATGGTGATTCCAAGTCACCATGATGCCTTGATAGCCAAGGTTAGCCATCACAGGCACGTTGTTGACAGCTGAGGTTAGCCATCACAGGTAGTATAGCTAAATGGAAAACTGTTAGGGAAGGCTTGGCAAAAGCAGAGACAGAATGAGCACACTTACAAAGGAGCTCGCCCACCCTTCATGTGATTGGGCCAGAGGTTGACATCCTCATTGAGCCAGGTGAGCTGCTGAGAAATTGCCGCACACTCCTGGGTGACAGCAATGTGTGTTACAGAGCAGTGTGCTTGGGACGGAAGTGAGCTTTCTTACTTTAGTGCTCAAAGGCAAGAAGATCCCCTTTCCCAGAAAGTGGGGGCAAGAGCGACCTACATATTGTAAGCTCTCCATGTATCAGTTCCGAATATAAGTTATGTCACTTTATTATCTTGTAACAGAGAAAGGATAACGGCTCAGACACAGGAGCTGCCCAGATGCAGGTGTACTGTGTCCTGCTCTGGAAGGAACGGCCTGGTGGTTTCAAGTCCAGCACATTGCAGTGTTCGTTCTTTCCATGCCGTGGTTTATACCTGAAATGTTTATACCCGAATTAACGAATTAGATTCATCTTACATTCTTTTTTTTTTTTTTTTTTTTTTGAGACAGGGTTTCTCCATAGCTTTTTGGTTCCTGTCCTGGAACTAGCTCTTGTAGACCAGGCTGGCCTCGAACTCACAGAGATCCGCCTGCCTCGGCCTCCCGAGTGCTGGGATTAAAGGCGTGCGCCACCACCGCCCAGCTTCATCTTACATTCTTGTCAGCATTCCATGTCCTATTTGACTCCCTCAGCAACAGATTCAGGGGCGAAATGATCAGGACCTGCAGGTCTAGGGTATCTGGAGACTGTTCACCTTGGTCACAGTTGAGGCTGCAGGCCTTATGCAGGTAAGGACGCTTTTCTTACATGGGTGTCACTACTGACATTCTCAGATTATCCCGCTTTTAAAAGAAATTTCATCTTGGAGAGAAGGATTGGGTTCTTAATGTATGTTTTTTTTTTTGATTTTTAATTTGTATTTATTTATTTATTTTTTTATTCTTTTTTAATTAATATTTCCACCTGCTCCCCGTTTCCCATTTCCCTCCCCTCCTCCCAAATATTGCCCCTCCCCCCACTCCCTTCCCCCTATCCCCACTCCTCTTCTCCTCCCCCCAGTCCATTTCCCCTCCCTCTCGATACTGAAGAGCAGTCCAAATTCCCTGCCCTACAGGAAGACCAAGGTCCTCCCACTTCTATCTAGGTCCAGGAAGGTGAGCATCCAAACAGGCTATGCTCCCACAAAGCCAGTTCATGTATTAGGATCGAAACCTAGTGCCATTGTCCTTGGCTTCTCATCAGACTTCATTGTCCGCCATGCTCAGAGAGTCCAGTTTCAACCCATGCTTATTCAGTCCCAGACGAGCTGGCCTTGGTGGGCTCCCAATAAATCAGTTCCACTGTCACAGTGGGTGGGTGCATCCCTCGTGGTCCTGATTTCCTTGCTCATGTTCTCCCTCCTTCTGCTCCTCATTTGGACCTTAAGAGCTCAGACCATTGCTCCAAATTGAGTCTCTATCTCTACCTCGATCCATCACCAGATGAAGGTTCTAAGGTGATATGTAAGATATTCATCAGTATAGGATAGGGTAATTAATGTATGTTTTGTTAACTGCGTCAACTCCAAACTCTTAACTCCAGTGGTCAAAAGGAAAGTGAGGAAAATGTAAATGAATACAGCAAACCTCGGATAGCATACAGTTCTCTCTTCGTGTCCGTGGGACACTGACTTCAGGATCCTCCTAAAGACGTCAGAGTCTGAAGATATTCAAGTCCCTTATGTAAAATGGCACCATATATACATGTAACCTGTCCTTCCTATGTCTATTAAATAATCTCTCTTTTTAGAACAAATTGTTTGTCCGTGTATTCTGTTTGTATGTGTATTTTTGTGAGTGCATGTGTGTGTGCACCATGGTTTGAGTGCAAAGGTAAGAGAGCTTCTACCTTCTTTGAGACAGGGTCTCTCTTTTGTTGTTTGCCACGATGTATGCCAGTCTAGCTCATCTGGGAGTTTCTGGAGATTCTCCTGTTTCTGTTTCCCGTATTGCCATGGAGGCACTGGATGGGAGATGTGTGCTACTGTGTCCAGCTTTTCATGGGATGATATATTTTCCCCTATGAGTGTAATAATTTCTTTGTTTAATTTATTTTATTTATTTAATTAATTTCCCAAGCCCAATCACAATTTTCCCTCCCCCCTCTCCTCCTAGTTCCCCTTCTCCTCTCCTCCCTTCTATGCCATCTCCTTTTCAGAAAAGTGAAGGCCTCCTATGTATATCAGCCATGGCATATCAAGTTGTAGTGAGACTAGGCACCTCCTCTCCTATTAACGGTGGGAGAGCCAACCTAGTAGGAGGAAAGGGTCCCAAAAGCAGGTGATGGAGTCAGAGACAGCCCCTGCTCTCACTGTTAGGAGTCCCCCAAGAAGACCAAGCTGCATCACTAACATGTGTTCAGGGGGCCTAGACTAGTTTTATATAAGTCCTCTGGCTGGCAGTTCAGATTCTGTGAGCGCCTATGAGGCCAGGTTAGTTGATTCTGTGGGTTCTCATGTGGTATCCTTGGCCCTCTGGCTCCCGTAATCCTTCCTTCCTCCATTCCACAGGATTCCCTTAGGTCCGCTTAATGTTTGTCTGTGTCTCTCGTCTGTTTCCATCAGTTGCTGGGTGAATCCTCTCTGATGACAATTGGGCTAGGCAATGATCTATGCGTATAGCAGAATATCATTAGGAATCGTTTCATTGACCTTCCCCCCCTTTTTTGCCAGTCATTTTTGGTTATGTCCTGGGTCTCTGGGTTGTCCAGCCTCTGGGTCCTGGCCCTCCAAGTTGTGATATGATAGCGCATGCTTTGGGTATATGCCTAGGAATGGTGTAGCTGGGCCTTGAGCTAGGTTGATCTGCAATTTTCTGAGAAACTGCCATATAAATTTTTGGATTTGTTTTGTTCTTTAATCAGTGAGTTTATTTCTTCTATAGTATCTTCAGTGTCTGAGATTCTTTCTTCTATCTCTTGTATTCTCTTGGTAATACTTGTCTCGGTAGTTTCTGTTCGTTCACCCAGATTTTCCATATCCGGTCTTCCCTTGGTTTGTGTTTTCTTCATTACCTCCATTTCATTTTTCAAGTCTTGAACTGTTTCCCTTATCTTTTTGATTGCTTTTTCTTTTTTTTTTTTTTTTTTTTTTTTTTCTTTTTTTTTTTTTTTTATTTATTTATTTTTTTATTCTTTTTTAATTAAAATTTCCACCTGCTCCCCGTTTCCCATTTCCCTCCCCTCCTCCCAAATATTGCCCCCTCCCCCCACTCCCCTCCCCCTATCCCCACTCCTCTTCTCCTCCCCCCACACCATTCCCCCTCCCTCTCGATACTGAAGAGCAGTCCAAATTCTCTGCCCTGCGGGAAGACGAAGGTCTTCTATCTACGTCCAGGAAGGTGAGCTTCTAAACAGGCTAAGCTCCCACAAAGCCAGTTCATGTATTAGGATTGAAACCTAGTGCCATTGTCCTTGGCTTCTCATCAGTCTTCATTGACCGCCATGCTCAGAGAGTCCGGAATCAACCCATGCTTATTCAGTCCCAGACCAGCTGGCCTTGGTGGGCTCCTAATAAATCAGTTCCACTGTCACAGTGGGTGGGTGCATCCCTCGTGGTCCTGATTTTTTGCTCTTGTTCTCCCTCCTTCTGCTCCTCATTTGGACCTTAAGAGCTCAGACCGTTGCTCCAAATTGAGAATCTGTCTCTACCTCGATCCATCGCCAGATGAAGGTTCTAAGGTGATATGCAAGAAATTCATCAGTATAGGATAGGGTCATTTCAGGTTCCCTCTCCTTAGTTGCCCAAGGTACCAGCTAGGGACATATTCCTGGACACCTGCGAACCCCTCTAGAGTCAAGTCTCTTGCCAGCCCTAAGATGGCTCCCTTAGATAGGATATATACTTCGCTGCTCCCGTATCCATCCTTCCTATATCCCAACCATCCCAATCCCCCGAGCTCCTCCCATCCTCCCCTTCTCATATTTCTCATCCCATTTCCCCTTTGCCCCATGCCACCTCACCCGCAAGTTCCCAGTTTTTGCCCTGCAATCTTGTCTACTTCCCCCTCTCCATGCGGATGACTATATGATTTTCTTTGGGTTCACTTTCTTATTTAACTTCTATAGGATCACACATTATATGCTTAATGTCTTTTATTTATGGCTAGAAACCGATTATGAGTGAGTACATCCCATGTTCCTCTTTTTGGGTCTGGGATACCTCACTCAGGATAGTGTTTTCTATTTCCATCCATTTGCACGCAAAATTCGAGAAGTCATTGTTTTTTACTGCTGAGTAGTACTCTAATATGTATATATTCCACACTTTCTTTATCCATTCCTCCATTGAAGGGCATCTAGGTTGTTTCCAGGTTTTGGCTATTACAAACAATGCTGCTATGAACATAGTTGAACAGATACTTTTGTCATTTGATGTGGCATCTCTTGGGTATATTCCCAATAGTGGTATTACTGGATCTTGGGGTAGGTTGATCCCAAATTTCCTGAGAAATCGCCACACTGATTTCCAAAGTGGTTGCACAAGTTTGCATTCCCACCAGCAATGAATGAGTGTGCCTCTTTCTCCACAACCTCTCCAGCAAAGGCTATCATTGGTGTTCTTGATTTTAGCCATTCTGACAGGTGTAAGATGGTATCTCAAAGTTGTTTTAATTTGCATTTCCCTTATCGCTAAGGAGGTTGAGCATGACCTTAGGTGTCTTTTGGCCATTTGAATTTCTTCTGTTGAGAATTCTCTGTTCAGATCAGTGCCCCATTTTTTTATTGGGTTCATTAGCATTTTAAAGTTTAGTTTCTTGAGTTCTTTATATATTTTGGTGATCAGACCTTTGTCTGTTGCAGGGTTGGTGAAGATCTTCTCCCAGTCAGTGGGTTGCCTTTTTGTCTTAGTGACAGTGTCCTTTGCTTTACAGAAGCTACTCAGTTTCAGGAGGTCCCATTTATTCAATGTTGCCCTTAATGTCTGTGCTGCTGGGGATAAACGTAGGAAGTGATCTCCTGTACCCATATGTTGTAGAGTACTTCCAACTTTTTCTTCTATCAGGTTCAGTGTGTTCAGACTAATATTGAGGTCTTTAATCCATTTGGACTTGAGTTTTGTGCATGGTGATAGATATGGATCTATTTTCATTCTTCTACACGTTGACAACCAGTTCTGCCAGCACCATTTGTTGAAGATGCTCTCTTTTTTCCATTGAATACTTTTAGCTCCTTTATCAAAAATTAGGTGTTCATAAGTTTGTGGGTTGAAATCAGGGTCTTCTACTCGGTTCCATTGATCAACTTCTCTGTTTTTATACCAATACCAAGCTGTTTTCAATACTGAGGCTCTGTAATAGAGTTTGAGGTCAGGGATGGTAATGCCTCCAGACGATCCTTTATTATATAAGATTGTTTTGGCTATCCTGGGTTTTTTGTTTCTCCATATAAAGTTGATTATTGTCCTCTCAAGATCTGTGAAGAATTTTGATGGGATTTTAATGGGGATTGCATTGAATCTATAAATTGCCCTTGGTAGAATTGCCATTTTTACTATGTTGATCCTCCCTATCCAAGAGCAAGGGAGATCCTTCCATTTTCTGGTATCCTCCTCAATTTCTTTCTTCATTGACTTAAAGTTCTTGTCAAATAGATCCTTTACTTCCTTGGTTAGGGTTACCCCAAGATATTTTATGCTATTTGTGGCTATCGTGAAGGGTGATGCTTCTCTGATTTCCATCTCTGCTTCCTTATCCTTTGTGTATAGGAGGGCAACTGATTTTTTGGAATTGATCTTGTATCCTGCAACGCTACTAAAGGTGTTTATCAGCTGAAGGAGTTCTTTGCTGGAGTTTTTGGGGTCGCTTATGTACACTATCATATCGTCTGCAAATAATGAAAGTTTAACTTCTTCCTTTCCGATTTGAATCCCTTTGATCCCCTTATGTTGTCTTATTGCTATTGCTAGAATTTCAAGCACTATATTAAAGAGGTATGGAGAGAGTGGACAACCTTGTCGTGTTCCTGATTTTAGTGGAATAGCTTTGAGTTTCTCTCCATTTAATTTGATGTTAGCTGACGGCTTGCTATAAATTGCTTTTATTATATTTAGGAACGACCCTTGTATTCCTAATCTCTCTAAGACCTTTATCATAAAGGGATGTTGAATTTTGTCAAATGCTTTTTCCGCATCTAATGAAATGATCATATGGTTTTTTTCTTTCAGATTATTTATATGATGGATTACATTGATAGATTTTCGTATGTTGAACCAGCCCTGCATCTCTGGGATGAAGCCTACTTGATCATAATGGATAATTTTTCTAATGTGTTCTTGGATTCGGTTTGCCAGTATTTTATTGAGTATTTTTGCGTCGATGTTCATGAGTGAGATTGGCCTGTAGTTCTCTTTCTTGGTTGTGTCTTTGTGTGGTTTTGGTATCAGAGTAACTTCAGCTTCATAAAAGGAATTTGGCAATGACTTCTCTGTTTCAATATTGTGAAATACATTAAGGAGTATAGGTATTAGGTCTTCTTGGAAGTTCTGGTAGAATTCTGCATTAAAGCCGTCTGGACCTGGGCTTTTTTTGGTGGGAAGGTTTTTTATAACAACTTCTAATTCTTCGCGACTAACAGGTCTATTTAGATTGTTCACCTGGTCCTGGTTTAACTTTGGTATATGGTACTTATCTAAAAAAGTGTCCATTTCTTTTACATTTTCCAATTTTGTGGCATAAAGGTTTTTGTAGTAAGATCTAATGATTCTCTGAATTTCGTCTGTGTCTGTGGTTATGTCTCCCTTTTCGTTTCTGATTTTGTTAATTTGCGTATTCTCTCTCCGCCGTTTGATTAGTTTGGATAGGGGTTTATCAATCTTATTGATTTTCTCCAAGAACCAGCTTTTTGTTTCATTGATTCTTTGGATTGTTTTCTGTGTTTCTATTTTGTTGATTTCAGCCCTCAATTTGATTATTTCCAGTCTTCTACTTCTCCTAGGTGAGTCTGCTTCTTTTCTTTCTAAAGCTTTAAGGTGGGCTATTAGGTCTCCAATGTGTGCTTTCTCCGTTTTCTTTATGTGGGCACTTAATGCTATGAACTTTCCTCTTAGCACTGCTTTCATAGTGTCCCATAGGTTTGAGTATGTTGAGTCTTCGTTTTCATTGAATTCAAGAAAGACTTTAATTTCTTTCTTTATTTCTTCCTTGATCCAGGTGTGGTTCAGTAGTTGACTGTCCAATTTCCATGAGTTCATAGGCTTTCTGGGGATAGCATTGTTGTTGAATTCTAACTTTAATCCATGGTGATCTGATAAGACACAGGTGGTTACCGATATTTTTTTGTAACTGTGTAAGTTTGCTTTGTTACCGAGTATGTGGTCTATTTTCGAGAAGGTTCCATGAGCTGCAGAGAAGAAGGTATATTCTTTCTTATTTGAGTGGAATGTTCTATAGATGTCTGTTAAGTCCATTTGATTCATTACCTCCTTTAATCCTCTTATTTCTCTGTTAGGTTTCTGTCTGATTGACCTGTCCATTGGTGAGAGAGGAGTGTTGAAATCTCCTACTATTAGTGTGTGTGGTTTGATGACTGCCTTGAGTTTTAGTAACGTTTCTTTTACATAAGTGGGTGCTTTTATATTAGGGGCATAGATATTCAGGATTGAGACTTCATCCTGGTGAATTGTTCCTGTTATGAGTAAAAAATGTCCATCTCCATCTCTTTTGATTGATTTTAGTTTGAAGTCAACTTTCTTAGAAATTAGTATGGCCACACCTGCTTGTTTCTTAGGTCCATTTGCTTGATAAACCTTTTCCCAGCCCTTTACTTTGAGTAGATGTCTGTCTTTGTGGTTGAGGTGTGTTTCTTGTAAGCAACAGAATGTTGGATCCTGTTTTCGTATCCAATCTCTTAGCCTGTGCCTCTTTATAGGTGAGTTGAGTCCATTGATATTAAGTGATATTAATGACCAGTGGTTGTTAACTCCGGTCATTTTTCCTTTCTTTCTTTCTTTCCTTCTTTTGGTAGTAGAGTTTGTGTGTTTCCCTTCTTCAAGTTGTGCTGGTGAAGGGTCATTAGATGACTGAGTTATTGTGGGCATTGTTGGACTCCTTGGTTTGTGATTTTCCTTCAATTACTTTCTGAAGGGCTGGATTTGTGGCTACGTATTGTTTAAATTTGTTTTTATCCTGGAAAATTTTGTTTTCTCCATTTATAGTGAATGAAAGCTTGGCTGGGTATAGTAGTCTGGGCTTGCATCCATGGTCTCGTAGTTTCTGCAGTATATCTATCCAGGACCTTCTGGCTTTCATGGTTTCCATAGAGAAATCAGGTGTAAGTCTGATAGGTTTACCTTTATAGGTAACTTGACCTTTTTCCTTTGCAGCTCTTAATATTCTTTCTTTATTCTGTATGTTTTGTGTTTTGATTATTATATGACGAGGAGATGTTTTTTTTTGATCCAGTCGATTTGGTGTTCTGTATGCTTCTTGGACCTTCAAAGGAATATCTTTCTTAAGGTTGGGAAAGTTTTCTTCTATAATTTTATTAAATATATTTTCTGGACCATTGAGCTGTACTTCTTCTCCTTCTTCTATCCCTATTATTCTTAGGTTTGGTCTTTTTATTGTGTCCCAGATTTCCTGAATGTTTTGTGATGAGAATTTGTTGGTTATGCTGTTTTCTTTGATGAGAGTGTTTATTTTCTCTATGGTATCTTCAGTGTCTGAGATTCTTTCTTCTATCTCTTGTAATCTGTTGGTGGTACTTGTCTCTGTAGTTCCTGTTCGTTTATTCAAATTTTCCATCTCCATCCTTCCCTCGGTTTGTGTTTTCTTTATTACTTCCACTTCATTCTTCAAGTCTTGAACCGTTTCCCTTACCTGTTTGATTACTTTTTCTTGTTTCTCTTGGTTTTCTTGGGTATCTTTGAGAGATTTATTCATTTCCTCTACCTTTTTGTTTGTAATCTCTAATTGGTTGTGGCAGTTTTTCACCTCCTGTTTAAGGTCCTCTATTATTTTCATAAAATTCACTTTTGAGTCGAATTCTTCTAATTCTTCTGGATTAGGGTGTACACTTCTCATTTCGGTATTCCTGGATCCTGGTGATGTCACGTTGCCTTTCAAGTTGTTGGGGGAATTCTTGCATTGGCGCCTGCCCATCTTTTCCTTCAAATGGAGCCAGGAGAGGCCTGATGTCTTGGACCAGTCTTTGCTGTGACTAACTCTCTAGGTGTATCTCCTCAGTGTAGGGGCAGGAACCGTTCCCTTCCAGATGAACTCCTCAACACCAAAACATGGATGCGTGGTATTCCAATGACCCGCGTAAAGAAGGCCGAATGCAAGGGGTCGGGCGGGGTCGAGTAGAACACAGGCGACACTGCAGTACAAGCTGGAGGTGCCTGCACTCCCTTTCGGGGGTTGCTGAGGCCTGCCCGCTAGGCAGGCACTCACTGCTCTGGTTGGGTAGCCTTAGTGTAGGGGCGTTTGTGCTCTCTACCGGGACCGTCCGCCCCAGGATAGTACACACTCACCCGTCCCGATGAAACTTCTCGGCACCTACACAGGAACTCCTGGATGCCCCAATGAGCCAGGGACAAAGGGAAGTAGGGCGCAGGCAGAGCAGGTCCAGGAGATCACAGCAGAGACTGCAGCCCCAGCAGCAGGGGCCCGCTTTCCCTGGCGGGGACCTTGAGGCCTGCCCTCTAGTCAGGCACTCACTGCTCTGGGCTGGTAGCCTTAGTGAAAGGGCAGGAAACTGTTCCACAGCTAAGGACCTTGCAGACAAGGCAGGCTTGGGGGTGGGGGTGGGGGGCGGGTGTGTAGGAAAGAAAGCCTTGCAGCAGGAGCTGGGGGGGGGCGTTTGTGCTCTCTACCGGGACAGTGCGCCCCAGGATAGCACACACTCACCCATCCAGATGGGACTTCTCAGCACCTATGCAGGGATTCCTGGTGGCCCCAATGAGCCCGGGACCAAGGGAAATAGGGGGCAGGGAGAGCAGGTCCAGGAGATCACAAGCAGAGACTGCAACCCCAGCAGCAGGGGCCTGCTTCCCCTGGTGGGGACCTTGAGGCCTGCCCTCTAGTCAGGCACTCACTGGTCTGGGCTGGTAGCCTTAGTGAAAGGGCAGGAAACTGTTCCACAGCTAAGGACCTTGCAGACAAGGCAGGCTTGGGGGTGGGGGTGGGGGCGGGTGTGTAGGAGAGAAAGCCCTGCAGCAGGAGCTGGGGGAGGGGCGTTTGTGCTCTCTACCGGGACCGTCCGCCCCGGGATAGCACACACTCACCCGTCCCGATGAAACTTCTCGGCACCTACACAGGAACTCCTGGATGCCCCAGTGAGCCAGGGACAAAGGGAAGTAGGGCGCAGGCAGAGCAGGTCCAGGAGATCACAGCAGAGACTGCAGCCCCAGCAGCGGGGGCCCGCTTTCCCTGGCGGGGACCTTGAGGCCTGCCCTCTAGTCAGGCCCTCACTGCTCTGGGTTGGTAGCCTTAGTGAAAGGGCAGGAAACTGTTCCACAGCTAAGGACCTTGCAGACAAGGCAGGCTTGGGGGTGGGGGTGGGGGGCGGGTGTGTAGGAAAGAAAGCCTTGCAGCAGGAGCTGGGGGGGGGGCGTTTGTGCTCTCTACTGGGACAGTGCGCCCCAGGATAGCACACACTCACCCATCCAGATGGGACTTCTCAGCACCTATGCAGGGATTCCTGGTGGCCCCAATGAGCCCGGGACCAAGGGAAAAAATCGCTTTTTCTTGTTTTTCTTGGGAATCTTTGGGAGATTTATTCATTTCCTCTACCTTTTTGTTTGTCATCTCCATTTCTTTATGGCAGTTTTTCACCTCCTGTTTTCATAATGTTCCATTTAATGTCGATTTCCTCTATTTCTTCTGGAGTAGGGTGTTCAATTCTTCTTGCTTCGTGATTCCTGGATTCTGGTGATGTCATGCTGCTTTTCAGATTGTTGGAGGAATTCTTGCATTGGCACCTGCCCATCTCTTCCTTCAAATGGAGCCAGGAGAGTCTTGGTATCTTGGTCCAGTCTTTGCTGTGACCGACTCTCTGGGTGGATCTCCTCAGTGCAGGAACAGTAACTGTTCCTGTCTGGATGGAACTCCTCAGCACAGACACAGGGTCTCCTGGTAGTCCAAGGACACAGCAGACAAAAGGGCGATTGTGGGGGTAGGGCAGGGTCGAGTGGAACACAGAAGACCCTGCAGCAGGAGCTGGGGGGGGGGCTGTGCTCTCTTCCGGGACAGTGTGTTCCGGGATATCACACACTCACCCCTCTGGCTGGAACTCCTCGGCACTGAAACAGGGATACCTGGTAGTCCAAGGACACCACAGGCCTCATATAAATTTTTAAAGTGGCTATACAAGTTTGTACTCCCACAATCTATGGAGGAGTATTCCCCTTGTTCCACATCCTCTCCAACAGGAGTTGTCTCTTGTGTTTTTGATCATAACCATTCTGACGGGGGTAAGATGTAATCTCAGTCATTTTGATTTGCATTTTCCTGATAGCTAAGGATGCTGAACATTTCTTTAAGTGTTTGTTGGCCATTTGAGATTCCTCTGTTGAGAATTCTCTGTTTAGATTTGTACCCCATTTTTAAATTGGATTATTTTGTTGATGTCTAGTTTCTTGAGTTCTTTATGTATTTTGGAAATCAGCCCTCTATCAGATGTGGAGTTGGGGAAGATATTTTCCCATTCTGTAGGCTGCTGTTTTATCCTTTTGATAGTGTCCTTTGTCTTACAGAAGCCTTTCAGTTTCACAAGGTCCCATTTATTAATTGCTGATCTTAGTGTCTGCGTGATTGGTAGTCTTTTTTTTTTTAATCAGGTTCAGTGTATCTGGTTCCAAGTGGGTCAATTTGCACTCTTCTACATGCTGACATCCAGTTAGGCCAGCACCATTTGTTGCTTTCTTTATTCCATTGTGTATTTCTGGCTTCTTTATTCAACATCAGGTGTCCATAGGTATGTGAATTTACATCTGGGCTTTTGATTGAGTTCTGTTGATCAACATGTCTGTTTTTATGCCAATACCATGTGGTTTTTACTACTACGATTCTGCAGTATAGCTTGAAACCAGAGATGGTGATACCTCCAGAAGTTCTTTTTTGTGTAGTATTGTTTTAGCTATTCTGGGTTTTTTGTTTTTCCATACAAAGCTGAGTATTGTTCTTTGAAGTTCTGTAAAGAATTGTATTGGAATTTTGATGAGAATTACATTGAATCTGTAGATTGCTTTTGTAAGATGTTAACCATACCAATCCATGAGCATGGGAGATCTTTCGATCTTCTGATAAGTTCTTCAATTTCTTTCTTCAAAGACTTGAAGTTCTTGTCATACAGGTTTTTCACTTGCTTGGTTAGAGTTACAACAAGATATTTGATATTATTTGTGGCTATTGTGAAGGGTGTTATTTCTGTAATTTCTTTCTTAGCCCCTTCATCATGTACGTATAGGAGGGCTACTGGTTTGTAGTAATAGTTGTTGTTGTTTTGAGTTAATTTTGTATCCAGTCTCTTTGATGAAGGTGCTTATCAGCCTTAGAAGTATGGAATGGGGTTTTAAAACACACTAGAGTCACCTGGGAAGAGAGTCTCAGTAAGGATTGACTAGATTAGGCTGGCCTTTGGGCATGCCTGTGGGGATTATCGTGATTATGTTAGTTGAGGTGGCAAGGCGTGCCCACTGTGGGGGAGGGGATTCTGGACTGGATAAAGTGAAGAAAGTGAGCTGAGCACAATAAGCATTCATGCGTCCCTTCCTCTGTGTTCCTGGTCATGGACATAATATGACCAGCTCCCTCAAGCTCCCACAACTGGGACTTCTGTGATGAACTAGAACCTGGAACCATAAACCGAAATAAACTCTTTCCCTCCCATGTTGCCTAGAATGTTTTTATCACAGGAACAGGAAATGAAACTAAGACAAGTAGGTTTTGGGGATTCTAACTCAAGTCCGCATGTGTCATATCTCTCTGTGTTAAATCATGTGCGTATGCGTACGGTATTTGTGCTCCCCGAGCCTGGTACCTCTGAGGCCATTTTCCCAGTTCTCCTTCAAACAGTCTCCAGATTTTAGTCTGTGTTGTTTAAGAAATAATAACAGGAAGAAAAAGTATACATGTTGAGAGACACTCGGTTTTTAGGACATTTTTGATCCATTAGTTGACTGGATTTGAAGATGTGCATAGAGAGGGCCAACTATAAGTAACTATGTGGATCTTAAGAGAATTCTAAAACTGTCCTTGCTCTGTCCCTGCATAGCAGGTATGGGAGAAGTTCCTTTGACTGACAGGGTACCTCAGGCTTGACCCATATGTGGGTGATGTGTGTGAAAGGAACCGTCTAGATGCGGTTGTGGGCTGAACTCAGAGTGTAACCTAGGAAGTTTGTGGGAGTGAGGAGGGGAAGTGCCTCCTAAGAGAGGACTCCCAGGAGAATATGAGATTAGTTGAGGTTCATCGAATCCCTTTGTTGCTTACTGAAGAGGCATATTTGGAGGGATAAACCCCTCATGTAGAGCTGAGCATCCCAGCCTTGTTGCCATAGTAACAGTGTTCAAACAGGCTCAAAACCCAAAAAACACCAGGTCTGAGGGATTCTGTTGAAGCCCTGGTTGTTCCACAGAGGTCCTGGCTCTTGTATTCTTCCCGACAAAGGGACAAGGGCTTTCAATAGCTTCCTTCCTCTCTTTAGTCATGGGGCCACTGCTTTGTGCTTTTTCTTTTTCATTCACCCTGGACTGAAGTGGCCTCTTAAAATGGGTACCTCCCTGCAGACAAAGCTAATCGGTATTTAAAGAAGCATCTTTGTCAGATCCTTTTTCTTTCTTGGCTTTCTAGAACTTACCAGACTCTCCAAAGACAGCCATCTTCTCCCCGTTCCAGTCAGAACATGAACCTGTTTGCAGTAAGCTACATCCTCCCTTGCCCTTCTAAGTACTCCTCTTGCCCCGTTTCCTGCCCTATATTACCTCGTACATGGCTGTGTTTTCTACCTCATGGAGGAAGGGGTAAAAGAGCCCTTATATTGAAGCTAACTTGTGGGACCTAGTCATTTGTCATGGTCACTTGGCTCACCTGGCTTTTTTTTTTTTTTTTTTTTTGGATTTTTCGAGACAGGGTTTCTCCGTGGCTTTTGGTTCCTGTCCTGAAACTAGCTCTTGTAGACCAGGCTGGCCTCGAACTCACAGACATCCGCCTGCCTCTGCCTTCCGAGTGCTGGGATTAAAGGCGTGCACCACCACCGCCCGGCCTCACCTGGCTTCTTAAAACAACTCAAGTTTCAATGACATGATAAGAGACAGTTGCTCCTTCTAGTCTGACTTCATTGTTTCTGGTACCATCAATATCAGTGAGGCCCCTTTACTCTAATAGTCTGCTTTCTAGACCTTGTCCTCTTTAACTCGAGAACTCCTGAGCCTTGAGATGCCACATTGTCAATAGTGGGGTGATGAGGCATATTTATCTTTTGTCATTACCCTTGGCCCCAGATACCTTCCTGATCAGTCACGTTCCATAGCACGTCACAGCATGCTATAAGCGCTCCCAGTCCTCTTTGCTCGGTATCAGTGTGTGTGACATCTACTTTCCTAGAGCCAACTGAATCTGTGTTAGACATGATCCTGCCTTAAGACACTTGCAACCCAGTGATGGAGTGGCTCTAGAATGTAAACTCCTCCCAGGAGGGTCCTTTGGTCTTTGTTTTGTTAAGGAATTCCCTGTGCTTACCACAGTGACTGGCATTTAAATATTTAATCAAAATGTACTGAGAGTATGAATGAGCATATACAGTGTCCACAGAGAAGGTCAAGTGGGGAGCAGGACATTGAGTAGGGAAGCTGGGAAGTGAAATACTGGTGCAGGAAACCAACAGGCCGGTTGAATTGCCCGATGCTTTGGAATTTGTTGAGACTTTCAGTGTTGCCTTTGCAGCCTTACCTTTGAAAACACTTCCTGTTTGAAAATAATAGTGTATATATTTTAATCATCAAACAAAGGTTCTATAAATGTGTGTGAGATCAAGCTTTTCTGCCCATCATAAGAAATATATATGTGTTTTCACCTAAATAATTGTGAGACTGAGTTAAACTGAGCCGGATTAGGCTGATTCCTAGCCATTGTTTTGGGACTACAGTTACTGACATACTGTTCCTCAAATCAATGCCAGTTTAGATTATTATCTCAGTTGACTTATCATCATGTAGAGAGTCTCTTTCCTGATTAACTACTTATTAAAGCCTATTTTTATCTAATATTAACTTAGCTCTTTGATGGTTAGTTTTTGCCCTACATATTTTCACAGTCATTTCTTTTAAATGTCTTTGTGTGTTTTAGCTTTGTCTTGTGAAGAATATATAGCAAAGTATTAATATATATAAATATATATAAATAAAACATGTATATATTTGTCTTTTAACTGGTGAATATGGTCTGTTATTGTGATTTGTGATATAGTTGGAGTAGATATGACATGAGTGTGTGAATATGGAAGAATTGCTGATGACATCACAGGAAACAATCTATTATAACCTTATACCAGAAGGTTCCAAAAATTTACGTTCTCTTGTCATTGCCTGATCAATATTTAGATTAGCTACATGTTTTAACTCTTTATACAACCTAGAATCACTAGAAAAGAGTCTCAGCTGAGCAGTTATCTAGATCAGGTTGCTTCAAGATCAGGTTGCTCCATAGTCATGCCTTTGAGAAATTGTTTTGATTATTTATTGACCCAGCCCATTGTGGGCAGCACCATTTCCAAGGCTGAGTCCTACACTGTACAGGAGTCTTGCGAGGCAGCAAGCAGGCAGCATGTGTGCCTTTCTTTTGTTCTTAATTGTGGAAGTGATGTGACTAGTTGCCTGAGTTCCTGCCTTGACTTGGGAACAAAATGGACTATAATCTGTAATTGTAAGCTGAGATAAACTTCTCCCCAAGTTTGCTTTTGATCAGGACATTTTTTTCCACAGCAACAGACAAGTAACTAAACCCAATGACTTAACTGATTTCTATCTTAGAAGCTTTGGAGAAGCAGTGTTATATCCTTCCCATGATGCTTCAGTCTCCCTGACACGTATTCTGTTCTATTCTATTCTATTCAATTCTATTCTACTCTATTCTATGTGTTCTTTTTTTAAAACAATCTTTTTTTTTTTTAAATTTTACATGCCAATCCCAGTTCCACCTTTCTCCCTTCCTCCCGCTCTCCCCACCTTTCTCCTATCTTCCCCCCACATTTACTCCTCAGAGAGGGTGAGGCCTCCCATGGGCAGTCCGCAAAGTCTGTTACATCACGTTGAGGCAGGACCAAGGCTCTCCCCGATGTATCTAGGCTGAGCCTAAACCTGTAGCATTCTAGCATACTAGGTGGTATATAACACCAGGAGTGAGGAGGTTGCGGGAGGCTAGCGAAGGAGTGTATAGGTGGAAAGGAAACTGTGGCAGGAGGTGGCGCTGACTCACTGAAGGTGCGTGAATAGAGAGAGAGGTGAGAAATGGGGTGGACAGAGCAGCAGGTCTAATTGTGGGTCTTTAAGAGCCCAATCAGGAGGCGGAGAGAGTGGGGGAAGGGGGACAGAAAAGAAATGGTTGAAGATATGAGGCAGGAAGAGCTAAGTCATTATTTAGCTTCTTTTGAGTAAATGGCAGGAGAGAGATTTACAGAAATGTTTGTATGTGATACATCTTAGAAATACGTACACATCCCTGCTAGATTACTAGTGTAAAGATAGCATCGTGGTTTTAAATGTAAATTAATTTCACATCCCCTTACTTGCCATTTAGCAAACATTAATTAAGCCAACTGGATTTTTCTTTTCCTGCTCTTTCTTAGCATTTAGAACTTTCAGTGCCATCGGGTCCATGACGTTTAAGGAAGAAGATGTCCTGTAGTGTCCCTGACAAGTCCTGCCCAGGACCTTTTGAATTTGTTTTAAGAATCCACCACTCTAAATGGGAAGCAGCTACCTTGGCCCAGAGACCTGATAACATGAGAGTCTTATTCTGTTGATATCTGCCTGCATGTGACTGGTTCTCTCTTAGATAATCAACTGTATTATGGCTCTATCACATGATTGACATTTCTATGTGTCCTTATGTCGGAAGACTCTGTATCTTTTAAGCACCTGGGTCTGGTTCAGACCAGTTTTTACAGGTTTTCTTATTCTCTTTGTTGTTTTCTGTGTATCCCAACTAGAGCAATCGAACCATGAATATAAATTGAATTGTAGATTTCTGGGAGAGGTTTGTCTAATAAATCTATCATGTGTAGATGGTTCTTGATTTTACAGTGTTTTGACTTAGGAACTTTTTACTTTACTATTATGTAAAAGGAATACCTATTTAGTTCAAATCATACCTAAATTTTTAGTGTTGATGTTTTCTAATTCCAACATGTGATGGGACAAGTCAAGAAGCGGCTTTACTTTTTGGTACTGATTTCTAAATGTTGGATCAGGCTTATATTTTTAGGATAAATCTTTCATGATAATGAAGTATTTTTTTAATATTGTTGAGTTTAATTTGATATTTTGATATAATTTTATCTGAAGGATGTTAGCTTATAGTTTCCTTTTTTATACTTCTAACCATTTATTTGTGTATTTGTGTGCATGTGTGTGCCATGGAACTCTTGGGAAAGTCAGGGGGCAAGCTTTCAGAGTCAGTTTTCTCCTCCCACCATGTGAGTTCTGGGGATTAAACTTGAGTAAGTAGACTCGGCACCAGCCCCATAACCCACGAAGCCAGCTCATTAGCCATGATCTTCCATTTCTTATTATTTCTTTATCCTATTTTCATATCAAGTAATGTTGGTCTTACGACATTTCTTTAGTTCATACTAAAGAATTTAATGTTGTTTGTCCATTTTATCTGTTGCCAAGTTGTGTTCATAGAGTCAGTCATAATGTAGCAGGTACCCCACCGCTGCTCATGGCTACAGTTGCTGAATGTCCACAGTGAGTCCAGAAATTTCAAATGAGGAATTCAGCTTAAGTCAATGTTAAATGGTATTCTCTTCTAAGTAGCATGATGAAATTTCATCCTAGCCAGCTCTGTCCTTTTGTCCAGAATATCCTTGCTCAATCCTATCTGCCTACTAATCATTTAGGAACCATTTCAATTATCTTGTACATATCATGTACATACAGTTATTTTGGGGTGCTTGTATCCAAGCAACCTATAATTTAGTTAAGGATGATCCTAAAATGTGAACATTGCTATATTTGTTCTTTTGTATTATTTGTTAGCAATTAATCTCTTATTGTGCCTAATTTGTAAATTAAGCTTTATCATAGAAGTGCATATATAGGGAAAAGGTGTTTACAGAATTTGTTACTCTTTGACATCCACTTGGGGTGAATAAGGGAAGAGCAACTCTATTTCTCCTGTATCTGTAGGATCTGTACTAGTGTCTCCTCTTTCATTCCTGAGATTTGTAGTTTCTGTTATCTGTTTTTCCTGACCAGCGTGTCTACACATTCATCAACTTTATTGATCTTTTCATAAATCAAATTTTTGTTCCCTTAATTGTCTTTATTTCTCCTTTCAATTTTATTAATTTCTGCCTTTATTATTTCCTTCCTCTTGATGGATTTGGAGTTAGTTTGCCTTTTTTCCAAGTTTCCTAAAGTGAAAGCTTAGAACACTGATTTGATATAGGTATTTAATACTAAATTTAGTTTAAATATTTCTTTTTAGGCTCTTGCAATCCTCACATTTAATATCATGTGTTTTCAAGTTCTTTCACTTTGAATTTTTTTTTTTTTTTTTTTTTTTTTTTTTTTTTTTTTGTAGATAAGTCTCGTCTTATAGCCCAGGCTGGCCTCATATTCATAGTCCTCCTGCTTCATCTTCTCAAGTGCACCACCATGCCCAGTCATTTCAAGTGCTGGGTTACAGGTGTGCAACCACCATGCCCAGTCAATCTAAAATGTTTCTAAGATCCCTTGTGGCTTCTTCTTTTTTTTTTTTTTTTGGTCTCTAAACCATTTATTTCTCCCGGTCGGAGGGTGGGCATTGCTACATGTGGACGAAAACAGAACGCTGAGTGCAGCAAGGCTCCAAGAACAGCGGTGCTGGTAAGTTATTAGGCCAGCACTCAGGCGAAGGTGGAACCGTTCCAGCCCACGTTGGCTGCGCTCATGTCGTAATAGTTGATGTAGATCCGGTCAGGGCTGATGTGCAGGCGATCAGCCAGCAGGTCGCACAGCAACTTGCTGTAGGTGCGGTTCTGCGCGCCGCCGATCTTGCCGATGCTGTGCAGAATGCATAGGGCGCAGGGGTCTCTAGAACCGCTAAAAGTCATTAGCTGGTCCGGGACCACGTGCACTGCGATGTACTGTGCTGGCTTGCCGGTGGCCTGCGCCAGCTGCTGGTTGAGCTCGGAGAGAAGCCCCTCTGGCACTGAGGCGCGGGGAACGTTGGTGTTCACGGTGAACATCGGCATCGTGGCGGAGGGATTGCACGCGGGGACTAAAGGACGGTGAAAGGCGGGATGTGGCCCAAGTCAGGGACCTGAGCTACGTGACCCAGCTCAGTACCGCTTGTGGCTTCTTTTGAACTAGGGGTTCTTCAGAAGTATACGGTTTTGCTGTGGGACAATGGTTTGTAGTCTGTCAATTGTATTTTAATAAAATGCTTATTGGTCAGTAGCCAGGCAGGTAGTATAGGTGGGACAACCAGATAGGAAGTAGAGGCAGGAAATGAGAACAGGAGAATTCTGGAAAGAGGGAACCTTTGTCTGCAGTCCTGACCTGGCCACAGAGCAAGCAAGATGTAACTGCCTCACTGAAAAATGCACCAAGCCACTTGGCTAACATAGACAAGAATAATGGGCTAATATAAGTTATAAGAGTTATTAAGAAACCTGAGCTAATGGGCCAATCAGTTTATAGTTAATGTAGACCTCTGTGTGATTTCTTTGGGATTCAACAATTGCAGGAACTGGGCATGACAGAAAACTCAGTCAACACTGTTTGATTCTATTTTAGGAACTTTTCATGTACAATCTTGCTGACCCTGCTGACTTAATTTCATCTTTTCTCAGAGGACATTAGTATGTTGGAACTCTTTTCTCTTTCTTTCTCTCTCTCTTTCTTTTTGATTCAGTTTGTTCAGTGGCCCAGAATCTGGATTAATTGATGAATGTTACATGTGAACTTGAGAAGAATGTGTATTTGGTGTTTGTGGACCAGGGATCTAGTCATTGGGCTGAAACAGTGTGCAGATCATCTGATGTTTTCCTGTTCCCTGTATACTTGGTTCATCACTACTGAGCAGGAGTATTGGGGCCTTCAATTACAGCAGTGGATTTTTCTAGCTCTCCTTTTAGTTTTAAGAGTTTTTGAATAAAGTATTTTGGAAATCTGTATTCAGTGCTTGCATGTTTTTGAGGGTTATTCTTTCTCCAGTGAACCGACTTATTTTGAAGTGATTGTCTTTATTCCTGGCAGCATTCTTTCTTCTGAGCTCCTTTGGTATCAGTGTAGCTTTTTGTGTCTTATTTAATTAGTGCTTGCATTTATACCCACAAAGAAGCTTTTATTGTAGATAGTATATAATTGGGTCTTTCTTTTTTCAAATCCCATTTAAATTAGTCTTAGACTATTTATGTGATGTAATTACTAATATGATTGGGATAAAATGTCTTCCATCTTTATTTGTTTAATCTTTCTTTGCTTTTATCTTCTTTTTCTCCCTGATGTAATATTATTTGAGAGGGTTTTTTGTTTCACTTCATCACCACCATTTTTATTACTTATACTTATTTAGAATATATGATTTGCTTTAGAACATCTGCTACTGTGCTGTTGTCCTCAAATGTTAAGTTTTTTTCCTCATTCCTTTGTTTCTCTGCTCTTCAGTGGAGAGTGGAGGCATTGGGTGTGGACTTATCTCTGAGGTCATTGAGTTTGATTCCTCGACTGTGTTGCGTGTGCAGGTTGGTCTGCTGGAAATGGTGTGTGGACTGCTGGCTGTCTGAGCTGGGAGGCTTGGGGAGGTGGGGAGCAACAGTGAACACTGACTTTCTCTCTCGGGAATGAGAGTGCTCTGGAATTTACCAAGGTGGTGGTTGCACAGCCCTGTGATGATAGCAGGAAAATCCTACTGATTAGTATAGATTCCATGGCATGTGAATTTCTTCCAATAAAGTTGTTTGTATATTTATTTGTTTACTTTAAGCCTTACATTTGGAGGCTACATTGGCAAAAAAAAAAAAAAAAGTAAAAGTAAAAAAACTTCGTAGAAATCAGAGGGGAGAGACATCTTCGCGATGGTGCTGAAGAACTAGGAACAGAAATAGTTTTGAAGGAAATGTTGCTGCAATGGACAGTAATATGGAAACCTTTGACCCGGTCATTAACAATGAAATAGCATTACTGGATAGTGCCAGTATCCAGTGACTCATGTACCCCAGGACAAAAGCAAAAAGGAGCTTAAATACCAGAGAAAACTCAAAACAGTGACATGATTTGGAAGGATTTTATCTGTTAAGTCCAATAACTATAAATCATATTTTATCTGTCAGAATTAAAAACCAATGAGTGTTAAAGACACAAACTAAGAACACCTTACTACCTGATAGAGCCATTTTCTAACACCTATAATCTTGCACCATCTCCACTGTATGGCTGATACTCCTGGCTCTGGGAGGCGCTCTGGTGTTAGCCATCTGGGAGCAGATGCGCTTCTTCCGTGTCTCGAGTTGTGAGCTTGTCAGTGCACTGACTGTTCAGAGAGCTGCGTATCATTACCCTAAGACAGAAGATTCCTCTCTGGTGAATCAAGTCGAGACCTGAATTAGCTCCTTAAAATTTACCCCTTTCCTTCATTTCTTAACTCTTGGCCATCAAAACCCTTTCCAGGTGCTTTAGGTCATTTGTCTGCCATGGGCATGTGCGAACACCTTTCTCCTTCTCAGAGTATAACAGGAACTTTGTAGAGAGACAAAGCAGTAATTGTAAAATATCTCCTGTGGTGTGCTCCCATAGTTAGCCCCAAACTTTCTGGACAGGTGGTTATTGGATTCATCACATCAGAATCATAGGAGAGCTTGTTGATGCCCAGGACTACCGTAAAAGTTTCAGTTAAGCAGCTCTGAAGTGGACCCAGGAATCTTCAAGGCTATCAAGTTCCTACCCAGGCGATGCTAACTGGGAACTGACCACAGTCTGAGGACCGTCGAGGCCGAATAGCTTCTCCACTGATACTCTAGAGTAGAACTTCGGTGTCCCAGCTGCACCCTCTTCTCGATGTATATAGAAATCAAAGTCGGGATAGGCGTGTTTTCTTTCCTTGGGCATGTCTGTAGCTCACTGTTGTTCAGCTTTCTGCCCAGCCAGTGATGCCTGACAGGATCCTTCCTCCTCAGACAGACAATATATACTTTACCACCAGCAGACGGACATGGCAGAAACCTGGCACCTTGTTCCTCCAGTGCTCCCTGGAGCAGACATTCTTGTGGTCACTGCTGTCAACTCCCAGTGAAGGTTTAATTGGTACTTAAGAGCGCTGTTAGAAGAGGTCCACTAATTACCGATTCCTTTTCCAGTACTGCTTCGCAGGATGCTATTAGCATCTTAGCAAAGTATTCTTTCTAATGAATGTTCTGTTTAATGTAGGTAATTGGATCCCCTTCCCTTTGTCCTCAATTCATTAAGACGGTCCATCGCACCACACATTCCATGCCCTCTGACGTCTTTGATCACCACCTTCTCCTCTCTTCCCACCCTCAGCATGGATGGTGATAGCCGTACAGTTTTCTTTTGAGAAACATGAGGTTTGTATTAGCTTCCAGACCTCTGCCCCAATACTGAAGCAATGGCTTTTGAAAACCCGTGCTTTTGTATTTCGATGCTTTCTTAAAACAGATGCTGATATTAAAAGAGACCACCTGGTAAATACTTCTCTCTAAAAGTCCAGTGGTTTTCAGCTCACTCTTGTCCTGTAGAGAGGCCTTTAGGAGTTCACACTGGACGGCCTGTTTCCCCATTCCTCTCACCCTCTTTGTAGCAGGAGAATTATGTGACCCCTCCTTTTTTCTTTTCTCCCGAATATTAGGAAACTCAGGAATAGATGGAATTCTTAGTAGAGCTGAAACATTAGCTTAGGATGAGCTTTTCTACAATTATCTTCAAATAATCAGTAGCTTTATTTCATGTTTTCTTGTGACTTCAAGTTCTTTGAAAACAGAAGTGTGAAATGCCCATGGAACAGGGAGTTATGATTATGGGATGATGTGGGAATGACGGAGCATCCAGGGGCCTGGTCCACACAGGTGGTGTGGTGGTCCTGAGGATAGACGGGAGGAATGGTGTGCTTAGAGGCATCTCCAGCTGTCAGATCACGGAAAATGACTAGCAAGGACGATACCAGCATGTCCTGGAAGAGTATCTAAGGTCAGGGAACTAAGAGTTTTTAAACAGCAGATGAGCCGGGCTCTACCTTTGTCTTTGAGTTCAAAGTCTGACTTAATGCATGAGAGAAGCAGAAATACCCATCCTGACTCAGCTCCTCTTGGTCCTGTGGCCAAACACCACAAGGCTGGTGCTTCCCATCACATAGACAGAGCATCTAGCCAGGAGACTGAAATTGGCTGAGAAGCCCACCCATCCATCACATTCCTCTAAGAACCCAGTTAGTCCCCTTTCCTCTTTAGAGAGTGCCTCAAAGTGGGAAGAAAACCAGCATGCTAGTGAAGGAGCCCTCTGGGCCTCCTGCGTGCTCTGTTCTATTAAGGGACTTCGTAAAGATCCTTCACTTTGTGACCTCCTGGCTGGTATGCCATGGCGAGGGTTCGTTTTCCTTTAGGTTTGCCCTTCATAAAGTAGCTTGCCTCAGAAATGACGGAAACAAGTTACAAAGGGCAAAGCCGAAGACTCTGGGAGAAATGGATTCCCCAAAGCTCTTCCTTTCCCTCTTAATGTAAAACTTGCCTCCAGAGGGAGCAAAAGTCTATGCAGAAAGGAGAAGGGAGACTCTCAGCGCCTGAGTGGTGGCCTTGGTGGGTTGCCCTAATGTGAATTCTAGAGAAACAAAGGATACAGGCCCAGTCCGCCTGAGGGCCACTTGTCTCTAGGTCATTCTTTTTCCATAGTGTATTTTCTTTTAGCTGTGTCAGCCCTTCTTTCTATGGCAGTGTCACCCCAACCTAGCCCCCGATTACCCAGACAACTTCTTCAGAAGTTGTCTTCGCTGCCTCTTGCCTGCAATGGAGGCTGCTCCCAAAGCCCTTCTCCCACACCCCTGCCAGACCCTCTTTCCAGATTCTTCAACCTGACCAGAACACTTCCATCAGTCTTCCTTGGCGAGGAAGGCATCTTGCTCTGACTCCTATTGGGACTGTTGTTTCTGAACTCCATTTGTAATGCCTCGCTTCTTGTCACCCGGGAGACTCTCTTGAGAACGGCACGGCTCCTAGCTGCTCTCACACTTGGACGGGTCTGGCTCTGGTTTATTTGTGTTTCCTTTCTCCTCCTCTTCTCTATCCCACCCAGGCGGGTTGAGTTGTCTGCCTGTGCTGCAGTTCAGAGCAGCTCCCGGGGCTCGCAGGGCAGGAAGCAGTCCTCCAGGCCCCTTCCTGGCCCTCCAGCCCAGTTACCACAACAGACCACAGGGAAAGACACTGGTGAGTCTGCAGGGCTTCAGTTCTGCTGTTGACCATTCGGCCTCAGGAGCCAGGAGAGCTACAGAGGAGGATTGCATCTTCGTGGTTCCCCAGGAGATCGTTTCTGTGACAGGCTGCTTGGTCAGCTCCCTGGGCAGGTGAGGGTCAAGCGAGGCTTTAGAATTACGTGTTGGCTTTGGCTCAGCCGGTAGAATGCTAGACCTGGTGAGTCCATGGGAACTGTCATTGGGACCAGCCAGAAACAAGTTTAAAGGCTTGCAGGGACAGGGTGAGGTGGGGTGGGGGGCGGGACTTCTAGCTTCTGCTAGAGGCTGTTCAGGCTTGAGTCCTGAAACCCCCCCTCCTGCATTGCGAGGGCGCCCCTTTGATGAACACTGCCTGCTTTTGAGTTCTCCTTGGCTTCTGTAGGAAGTAGACCTCCTTGGTTTGGGGGCTACAGTAGGACCCTGTTACTGAGCCCATAACGACAGCTGGTTCTGTGGGGCTGAGCTGCTCCAGGTCTTGCCTGTGAGCTCCCACAGGCATTACTTCACAAATGTGCCGGCTTTCTATTTAGGGAGAAAGCTCTTATAGTAACAGACGCAGAGAATGCCTGTTGAGTGCAGAGGGTGCCTTTTGTGGGCAATCGTACAATAGTAAATATTCTCAGGTTTCAAAACTGTGGGTCACCCTCTGGTATTTTGTGGGACCTTGTATTACGTACATACTTTACTCTCTGTTCTTTTCACTCGTGGGAGTTCCACATTTTGGCGGGACTAGCTGAGGAGCGTGCCCCAGGGATCCTCCTGTCTCCGCTTTTCCAGAGCTGGGATTGCCATTCACATCACTGGGTCTTGGTGTGATGTGGGTGCTGAGGTTTGAACTCAGGTCCTCGGGTTTATATAGCAAGCCCTTCACTGACTGCACTCTCTCCCTTGCTCTCGTTAGCAATCATGTTGACCTTGGGAAGTTTAGAAAGTCATGTCTTCATCTAGGGCCAGAAATGATTCAGATCCCATTCCTTTGACTTACAGTTTCAGTTCCTGGTTTTACAGACTGCCGATTGTGCGGGAGGGGTTCATCCTCAGTGTCCTTCAAAGGGCTCTCATACTTAACTAACAATGATGGCGTCTCAAACCACAGTGGCATATGTTTCATTGTCAGCTCTCTTCCTTATGAAAGCACGCATCTATTCTGGGACGTTGTTTCTTGCTAGCTCATATTCAGAAGTGGAGTTTAGTCATCTCTCTACAAGGTAGGCATTCTCTCTGAACCCTGTCATAAAGCATTAATGGGCTCCTTGGTATGCTTCACGTCGCGCCTTGCTCTTTTGCATTGCTCCTTACAGGGAAGTTCATGGTTCCAGTGGGTTATTTGTCTATGGGTGGTCCTCATAGTAAATGGCTTTCTCTTGGGGCTGTGTCTCAGAAGTCTGCTTAGGGCGCTTATCAATAGCATAACCATCCCTATGAGAAACTGAGTCCTCTTTTCCAAAAAAAAAAAAAAAGAGTATAAATAAAAATAACACAACCTGTTATTCGTTCATTCGATGAGTCTTTCTTGTGTGGTGAGAGGGTCAAAATTCCTGCTCTGATGAACTTTTCATTTTGTTGGGAGAAGCAGGCAGCAGCTTTAAAGTACAGAGGAGAACAGAGAAGTAGAACAAGTCAGAGAGAGAGAGAGAGAGAGAGAGAGAGAGAGAGAGAGAAGAGTATGTATGTTTTATGTAGGATGGCCAAGTAGAACACTGTTTCTGTGGAAGGTGACCTAGAAGCAAAGAGAATGAAGTAAAAGCATGGCTCTTTGGTGATCTGGACTGAGAACTCGATTCAAGCAAAGAACTTGGCAATTGCAACCATGATGGTGCTGGAATCAATTAGTGTGGGTGGAGGAGCAACAAGTTGGCCAGCGACAGCAAAGGGGTGAAGCAGAGCTGAACAGGAAGTGGATTTTGACAGGGTGGGGCATTGTTTCCTTTCCAGTATTTACCTGTTTCCTCTATGCCTAAGAGACCATGATCCTCCTCACCACTCTCTTCGTCCTTTGGGCTGCTTGTGTCTGATTTGGTTCTTTCCTTCTGTTCTTCTTCCTACTAGGTTGGCAGTTGAACCGCAGCTTTGTAGGCAATGGTAAGGACTTTGGATTTTATAATGTGTGTAGTGGACGGCCCCTGGAGGGTGCTGTGTGGGGTGTGATGGTATCTGACTGCTTCCTGGGGCTCAACTATTCGGGAGGAGAATGGAAAAGGAAACAGGTGGCAGGCTCTGCCGTGGTCTGTTAGCATGATGTTGGTAGGCAGTGGCCTTAAAGAGATCAGATGGATAACCAGTTGAAGTAAATTCTGGGTAAGAGGCAGGGTGAAGAAGTTCTGACCACTGGGTTGAGGATGAGGCCTTTGCTTGGGAAGAAACTGCTGCAGGAGAAACTGCCACTGGAGAAACATCTGGCTGGAGAAATGAGAAATTCTGCTGTGTTCTCTTAGGAAAATTAGTGGTGTCCTGCAGGCCTCTGGCTGTGACATTCTGGGGCTCAATGGGAAAGCTGTGTGAGTATGGGAAATCCTTGCTTTTATGTAACTCTACAAGTCTTAGGTCATCTAGGAAGTGAGCCCTTTAGGGTCCAGGAAGAGAAAGGAGGAGGAAAAGGGGAGAGTGCAGCAGCCTAGAAAGCAAGGGCAGAAAGACTGGGAGATGATGATGATGATGATGATGATGATGATGATGATGATGATGATGATGATGATAGTGATAGCTGTGCCAGTGCACCGTGATGCATGCTAACTCCATAGAAACTGGCAATGATGCCGTCCGGGTGTAATCAAGCCATATCTTCTCCATTAGACTGGAAACTCATTGAGGACAGAGATGATCCACTCTTCTTTTTGTGCTTGAAGCCACTCATAGCTGTGACTGGAGTCTGCTCCATCCTGTGGAAGTTGAGACAGGTGAGGAGCTGCTTTTCAAGTGCTAGTTCTTAGGAACTTTTCTATTCCTTGGCATTCAGTAGCACAGGTGGGGACAGCAGCAGGTGGTACCCACTGATGTCCTTATGCTCAAGCAGGCTTCTGACGGAGGACCCTTTAACTTCACTGTATGTTAATAGTTCTTTTGTAAGATTGGGAAGTTGTGATTCTTTAGCCCTTGGCACTAAGCAGTTGTCTTTAAAGCTTCCTAGAGGCCTAGGTATTAGAATCCCTCAATTTGGGATTCCCCCCAAGTATTTGCTTATATAAAAGTCTCTTTTAGGAAGATGAGCATCGCCAATGCTTACAGTAAGAATTTAAAAAAATGTATCATTAATCCTAAGTGACTTTTCTTTTAAACCAGTGTTAGCACCTAGGTGGTGCTCCCAGGAGAGGTGGAGCTCCCAAGAGAGAAGGTGCTCCCAAGAGAGGTAGGCTCCCAGGAGAGGTGGTGCTCCCAGAAGAGGTGGTGCTCCCAGGAGAGGTGGGCTCCCCTTGTCTGTTTCAACTTAACTACATCTCAACACTGTTGTATGAGACCCAAAGTGACTCTGCTTGCCCTATTTGGGGAGTAGATGTGTGTGTGTGTGTGTGTGTGTGTGTATGCGCGCGTGCACGTGTGTGCGTGTGTGTGTGTGTGTGTGTGTGTGTGTGTGTGTTGGAGAGGGGGGTGGAGGGGAGATAGTGCTGACAAGGAAGGACCAGAAGAGTTTGGAATTGTCCTAACTGAGTAGAAGGGGTTGGATGGCAGAAAAGATGGAAGGAGCAGGAAAGGATGTGCAGGTATCAGACTCCCAATTTAAGAAACCATTGACCTCTGTGATCATAGGGCTCCAACCTGAGGATAGGGGATGTAGAAGAATAGTGACAGGCATTTTGAATGCCCAGTTGATGCAGTCTGGGGTTTTTCACTTTCTGGGCAGTACGTGTGGTCCCGTGTGTGGTTGAAGAAGCGTAGAGAAGCCCTCTCTGGCCTCCCTTGGAGGTACTTCTCTCATAACCATGAGTTGCGGCCTTAGCAAGAGCAAAGCCCAATGGGACCTGTGTTTAGGAAGGGATTCTGTGGGGTACTTTGGGTCAGCTGTGACTTCCTCCTTTTATCATTATTAGTGTGTATCCAGGAGAGTGACGTGGGCCCAGGGAGCCAGCTGTTTCTGACTGGAGGCAGTATCTGTAGCAGAACAGCCTTAGAGACGCCTGCAGTTTGGAGCTCATTTAACAAAAGACCACAGACTGGGAGACTTAAGAACAGAGATTTGTCTCTTATAGTCTTGGAGGCTGGGAGTTAAAGGTCAAAGGACTGCATCTTGTGAGGACCCTCTTTCTGCATCATCTCATGCTGCCAGGCAGATAGCCAAGAGATCATAAGACCCAGCATTCAACTCACTTTTACGACAAACCTGTTTCCAAAATTATGAGTCTACTTACGTCTGACAGATGCCTTGCCACCCAGTCACCTCCAAAAAGTCCTCCATCTCAACACTGAAGTCAGAATTTGGGTTCTAACACTTTCGGGGGACATACTCAACCATTGAATTCCTGAGAACTGGGCAAACTGGGAATTAATTTAAATAAGGTTTCCTGGCATTTAGGAGACAGGGATAAAATTTGGGTCTAATCCTTTCTTTTCCATGGATGTGGCAAGACCAGAGAACTCATAGGAACTCAGGAAAGGACAGCCATATTTTCTGATTGAAATGTTTATGAGTGCTTTGAAGAGACGGAAGAGCGTCTTGGCATAGGGAGGGCCACCAGTTGAGATTCCTCTATGAATAAAGAAGACCACTGGTGTGGAATGAGGGCCCCCTCAGAGCTCAAACTGGTAATAAGCTTCCAGGCCCAGGGTTCAGCCCCTGGAGTTTTCCTTGGAACCAAGTTATAAACTTTTCCAGACGACCCCTGATCATGAGGCCTGATAAAGTCCAATCTTACCGCTAAAATTATGTCAGCGTTAAAGCTGCTTTTGTTCATTTGCCATCCATTGAAGCCCTCACAGATTAATTAGTTTTCAAAAGAAAGAAAACTATGCTAAAGTTCTGCAAGTAACTCATGACCAGATGTTAAAGGCTCCGGATTTTAAAGCCATGCTTAAAAGTGTTGTAAGAAGTCTTTAAGCAGTGAAAGCTAAAAATAAAGCTAAAACATTGAAAGGATGAATAATAGCAAAGCATTTTACATCAAGTGTTTTCCTGAATTATTTTGTTTATTTTTGAACAAGAACCGTAAGTTATAGTTTACTCTTAGATGCTGAGACCTATATGGACCCAGTTTTGTAGTTTGTGTGGGTGAGCCGTAAGGAAATCAAGAACATACCTGATGGGGGAAACTGTGGAAATCTCTGGTAGCTCAGCTGAGTGTCCATGATCACCTGTGAATCAAAGCTCAGCCTCCCCATGGATCCTCAGCTATAAATGTGTGACGGTGGTGGTTAAGGCTGAGGAGATGCTCATGTCCCATGTCTGAGGGACTTGGGGAACCACTGGCAACTTCCACATCCTTCAGTCTCCCACCAAGTTACCTGAAGTGTGTGAAAATAGTATTGGGAATTTCATAGCATTGCCTCTGGTTCTACCCTGTCTGCCTGTTCCCAGAGCTGGATGTGAGTCTGGCAGTGTCTACTTCCCCTGCAACTGCCCTCCCACATCTGGGTGGTAGTGGTTCTCAGCCAGATTTGCTAGAAGTATGTGGGCTGCATTACTTCTTCTGCTCTACTACCCTAGCCGGTGTCCTCTAGTCTTCACCCATGTCATACCCTCAGGACACGTACCCTTCTTTTTTTATAGAATGGGGGTTACTGGAAGATGTCTGAATGAGAATTTTGTAGGTGGACTTTTCTTTCCCATCCATCAGTTTTCAGATTACCTACATGGAGACTCATTATTAATTATAAATTCTTGACCAATAGCTCAGGCTTATTACTAACTCTTACATCTTAAATTAACCCATTTATATTAATCTACATTCTGACACGTGGCATTACCTCTCTTTCATTTTGTACTTCCTGTTTTCTCTCCATGTCTTTTTTTTTTATGGTTTTTCAAGACAGGGTTTCTCTGTGGTTTTGGAGCCTGTCCTGGAACTAGCTCTTGTAGACCAGGCTGGTCGAGAACTCACAGAGATCCGCCTGCCTCTGCCTCCCGAGTGCTGGGATTAAAGGCGTGCGCCACCACCGTCCAGCTTCTCCATGTCTTTTTGATGACTCCTCTTTGTTCTTAGTCTGGTTTTCCCATCTAACCTTATCCTGTTCATCTGTTGGGCAGTCAGCTTCTTTACTAAACCAGTCACAGGTAATATACACAGTGTACAGAAGGATTATTCCACAGTACAATCTTTACTTAGAGGGAAGCTCTCCTGTCTGGTGGAATGAATGAGTGAACCAGGAGGACAGATGTCTCCAGCAAGAGAATTTAACAGGAAACCTTCAAATTAAAAAGATTAACCTTCCTTAAAAAGAAACCTCACCAAAACCTCAAAAGGAAATTTGGATTAAAATCAAGATGAGAATCTATAGGGATTTTTAGAGTCATTGGGTTAACTTTTTTTTTTTTTTTTTTTTTTTAATAAGCTAAACATGGACAGGATGTGATGGGGTTGGTGATTTTTCTAAGATGAAGGCTGGAGAAAGGAAGTTTATTTTGCTACTATCTTTTCTATAGGCTATTTTCAACAACTATAAAGAGAATGGGAATTTACCTGCTTGCAAAGGAGTTAATCTACCAGTTTCATGCTTTCTGGCAGGAGAGGAGACTTGTGGGTTAGAGATAAAGCACTTTATGCTTAACAACAAAAACAGCTAGAGCATCAGCATTTTCTTACTCTGGTTCTTTGGGCTCCAACCACTAGGGGCGGGGGAGGGTTGTGTCTAACTGGAGTGTGTCTCTCTCCCTCTTCTGAGCTGTTGAGTGCACAAGTATTCTTGAAAAGCAAGCCTGGAACAAAGGCCATGAGGGCCTCTGTGGGTAAGAGGTGCAGAATTGTGAGACCCAGGGAGAAAGGTCTTGGAAATGTATCAGTAATAGAAAAGGAGAGGATGTGAGTGTTTATGCATCCTTGCTGTGTAACCAGTACCAGCCCGAGCAAGTCTCTTCCTTTGTCTCATCAAAGGTTACTTAAGCAATCTCCACAGCACTGCTGCGTTGTTTACAAGGAGCCAATGAGTTGGGACAATAAAGTATAAAGCACTGGAGCGGGGGTAGCAAACGTTGAATTAGATGCTGATCAAGTAATTCTCGCAATAAGATTTGCAGGCTGAGGAAAGGAAAACTCAGTAGGGGGTGGAGCTGGGATTCCAGGGTGTGCATTTAACTGCCATGCTGCTGTGTTCTTTTTCCCGTCCTCAGGGTCATGGTATGTGTGCGGACGGTGTGGAAGGACACGGTGTGAAATAGGAATCGTTGAAGGGACTGTGTTTAGTCTGAAGAAGGTTGAGGATAAATGAAAACTATCTTCAAAGAGTGACATTTATTTATTTATTTTTGGTGGTTGCAGAAGACCTTGATCCAGTGAGGAGGGAGATATATCATGACTCCATAAATAGCAGACTGTCTCCTGAGATGGTATAGGAAGGGGGGACTTGTACGGAATGAACCTCATTTGTGCGTGATTTTCTTGGTGGTTCATCCCATCCATGTATGGATGACCTAACTGGGGTCCGTCTAGATTCCCATAATAAATACCTCTGTTTCTCCTCTCTAGAGGAGAGCTAGGTGGTAAGGGATGTGTTCTAGACCTTGCCCCTGCCTTCTGTTGGTGTCCCTTATGGTCAGACAGAACTCCTTTGTATCTCATTGCTGGGGTGTCCAGTCCCTGCTTCAGAGTGTAGAGGAGTGTTAACTAGGCTCTGAGGTTCCTGGTATCTCAAGTTGCTCTTAGGGGACCCACAGGATATTGACCAAGTCCTACCTTGGACTTTGTTGAGGTTGGGCCCATCCTTTCTGCCATCTCTATTCCCCATGCACACCCCAGACCACTGTTGCCCAGTTAGGAAAGACAGGATTCCTTTGCTGGGTGGGAGGCAGCGTTAGGTCTCCTAACTGTGTCTGTGGTCCTGTGATTCACTCTTTCCTTGTCAAATGACCTGAATTCCAGAAAGCCAACGGTAACAGGTGGTGGGGCCCAGGCTCTCTGTAATGACCTGGGTGTGCCCCTGGAAGCCCGCTGGTTTGGGGTGGCCCTAGTCACCCAAGCAGGTCTAGCTGAAGCGCTGGCACTAGACCCTGGAGGAGTTTGGGGATCTGTGAGCAATAGGCGCAGTGTCAGTTGACTTCAGATCTGTTCCACTTGGCCAGCATGGTCCTCTGTTGAACGGGAACGGCTCCCCAAATGTGGTCTTAATTAGCTTGTGCATTTCTATAAACACATCCATCTTTATCAAAGGGGTTTAAAAAGCGCTGCTTAGACTGGCGTAAAGGGCACAGTCAAGAGCTGATCCTGAAGTCATGTCTCCGCTCTCCCAGAGGCCAGGAGGAGCTAAAAATACCCCACAGCTCTGAGGAATTCTTGGGTTTTTGGACCCATCTCCTCCTCCTCTTTCAACATCCCTCAAGAAAGTGAGAGAGAGGAGGAATGAGCCAAAAGCTCTAATTATCCAGTCTGCTGACATTGTTTTTATCTGCGCCACTGATATTAAGTCTGGACAGAATTCCATTTACATCGCGGTGCTAAGAACAGCTTCTGCCAAGTTGGGCCTTGGTCCTTTTGCTAGTTGTGGCAAGGGCTCAGTTTCCACCCTGCCCCGCCCTCCCACAGACTTCTGAAATTCCATAACGCCCAATGGCACTGGGAATTATCTGTCTGGAATGTCCATCCTCGAGGAGAGTCCTGGAGCTGGCTGTGTTTGTCCCCCAGTCCTGTTTCCCCAGCTCAGCTCCACCGTTTGTGTCTGAGTTCTGGCTCATGCTCATCACTGGAGCCATCTGGTCTTGGCAGAAACCTTTTACCATATTTCCAGTATTGGCAGTCCTGGAAAAGGAAGAGAAAGATTTTCTAGTTTTTTTCTTTTTCTTTTTTTTTTTTCATCCTTTCTGAATACTTTCATTATATCCTTACCTTTTCATGGGTTGTCAAATGCACCTTCAGCTTCAGTTTGAGTCTCTGACTATGGGACTTTCTACCTCATTTAATGGCATCAGTCACCAAATAGTTTGGTTTATTTAGGGCCCAGAGGATAAGTATGTGTCACTGCAGCTAGACCATGTTTAAGAAAGGGCTTTCATTGTTCCGGGCATAGTGCTAAAGGGTTTGCTCCTCACAGCCATTGGAAACAAATGATGTTACGGTCTAGTTTAGACACATGAGTGTGCTGTAATAGTTCCTGTCCTGTTTCCAGTATGGCAATGTTTAAAAGCTGTGGGGCCATGAAGAGGTGGGATCCAGTGGTAGGATTGTAGGCCTGGCCCCTTCTCACTCCCTCGCTTCTGGTCTCGTGACACGGTCACTCCCTGTTGTGCACAATCTTGCCTTCGTGATGCCACCTGCCTGCCATGATGTCCTCACTAGAGCCAGTGTCGTGCTGTTTGGATGTTCAGCCTCAAAGTGTGAGCTAAGAGACCTCATTACTTTGTAAGTACCCAGCATGAAGTATTTTGTTATAATTGCAGAAAACAGACTGCAACATTTCCCTATCTTAACATTAAGGACAAAGGCCAAGGGAAACTAAAGAATTTGCTGGAGTTCCCCAAACAGAGCTGGGCTTAGAAACCAGGTGGTGTGGTGCCAGGGGAAGTTGACTTCCCTGTCTGATTCCCTCACTGCCACACATAAGTGGGCATGTGCCATAAATGCTCCCGATGACACCCTTCTGTGGGAACAGTGCTCCCCATGACACACTGCTGTGGGAACAGTGCTCCCCATGACACACTGCTGTGGGGACAGTGCTCCCCAGCCTCCCAGGAAAGTTTGTGTCTCTAGGAAACTGTGCCACCATCAGTGTATATGGAGGGAAAAGTCCAGAGATGTACAAACCCCAGAACTGTCCATAGCCTGCAGTCAGGGACCCAAACTACTTACTGCCAGCACCGGAGCCTGGCTAAGCAGGGGCTGCCCTGTCCTTTTGTCCACTGCTGTGTCTCTGGGGACTGGACACTGTGAAGCATGAGCTCGGCAAATACAGGTGATGACCAAGCAAGCTTGATACAAAGCTGCTGACTTTGTCATAGGGAAACAAAGGGGACAAAAGGACAGCTTTTAAATGTGTGTTTGTGAACCCCTCTGTCTTCTTCTCTCTTCACTAGCTGGGAAGGGGGAGCTTCCTCCCAGGGGTTCCTTTGGGGCCCACATCTTAGAAAAGGCTTTAGCAGTTTGTGGGTCTGACTGGAGTAACCTTAGAGAAGAGATGTCCCTTGCGGTAGAGCAGTACTCTCCAGAGTAGCCTCTGGGAGGCCTCCTGGAACTGTGTCTTGGCAGGATTCCATAGGAAGGCAAAGGCTTGCTGTTTTGCTTGATAGCAAGAGTATTTTTGAACCTGTGACCCCTTGAATTTGATTTCTTTCCTGTCTTGCTCAATACTTGACTCATTCCCCAATGCTTACCTAACTTGGTTGGGTATCATGCATGCACATCCCCTCTCGCCGTGTGGAAATCCCCCAACCTGCTTCTTAATCTGGGCCCTGGCACTGGGTCACAGGGAAGCCCTGTCAAAATGTCAAGCACTTGAAATCAGTTGTCAAAATTTTTGAAGCATGCCCTGAAAAGTAATCTAGAAGAAAAGTTTTATATGTAAAACTGTGACTTTGTTTTTTTGTGAAATTGCCAGCAGCCTTAATGTTAAATAAAAGGAGCATGATTGGGAGGTGTTATAGTTTCTCTGTTTGATGGAATATTGGAAATTAGATTTATAAAGAATGCTTTGCATCCAGGAATAAATTCATTGTTGAGTTTGTTGAGAAGGAGTTTATATCCACGTGAATGTATTATTTTGTTCTTAAAAGTATACACATGGAAGATAATAATATATATTGCATACAGTGTGCTGGGTAGGTTTTTTTTGTCAATGTGACAAAAGCTATGGCCATCTGGTCAAAGGGAACATCAATTGAAAAAATGCCTCCCTCGCACTGGCTTGTAGGCAAGTCTGTAGACCATTTTCTTGATTAATGATTTATGTGAAAGGGTCCAGACCACTGTGGGCAGGTTGTCCCGGATGGGTTGTATTAGATAGCACACTCAGACAGTCATGGAGAGCAAGCCAGTAAACAGTGTTCCTTTGCAGTCTCTGCTCTTATGGTCAGTGTTTTATCCCAGCAATAGAAATCAAACACGCACACGCACACCTAGAGCCCCATCAGAGAACATGGTGATGGCTTCTAGTTGACATCTGTGAAGGTCTTCTTGATACCTCATAGCAAAGTGGGAAGGACAGAGTATCCCTCGTCCTCTTCTGCTAAGACCACTAACACCATCATAAGGGCTGCGCCCGCATGACCTCACCTAATCCCACCTAGTTTTTCAAAGTTCTACAAATACTGTTCACATGTGAATATTGGGATTCAGTATACAACACATGAACTTTTGGGGGATCATGTATGTGCATGACCAAATGAATAGAAAGGCTGAGCACCGAGGTACCAGGGTCAACCCAGAGGAGGCCCACAGCGACCCAGCCTCAGTGAACACCAGCTGAGAATACCAAACCTAACTGTGTCCAGAAGGGAGCTGTTGATTGAACCTTTCATCCAGAATGTGAGCACTTCAGTGGAGAAGGGACAGGGTTGGACGGCTGTCAGAGGGTAGGGGAAGACTGTGGGAAGGAAGGAAAGCTGGGCAAGATAAAATGGGTGGTGTGGGTGTCCTGGCTTTTTCTGACACACTCATGTCACTATGGAGAGGAAGGAGTGTCTGTTAGGCTCTCTTTGCCGTCTTGCCCTGTTGTGCTCAACCAGGGCCTTCCAGTTACTCGGTAAATACAGAGAGTCTGTGTGGACAAAATATGTTGCCTTTTAGGCCCTTGTTCTTCCTGCTACATTGAGAACACAGATCTGATAGGTTTGGCTCTGTTGGCCCAAGTCAGCAGTGCAGAGACAGCTCTAAGTGGGTAGGAGAAAGCCAAGCTTAGCTAGCTTCTCCCGGCCTCTAGATAACACCAGGGGCCCAAGAAGTTGGGTCTGGAGGAAGAGTCCTTTGGAAACATGACAGGCATTAATGAAGTTTTTGTGCCGGAGGTGTGCATGCTGTTGTTTGTGTGTGTTTCTCTACGGTGTGCCAGGTGAATCTGGCCATTAGCAGACTGGCAAGCACTTTCTGAAGCTCAGTGCCTGGGACAGTCACCCTATGAACCCTTCATGCCGCTGTGTGATGAGAGGACAAGGAGAGTGTGAGCTGCCTTCCCCAGAGCAAAGACCCTTCCAAAGCTGGAGCTGGCGTGCAGACTGCAGGACACGCTCCTAGGATCCTATGCTGCTCATCCTTGAGGGTGCGTTAGAGTGCCGACCTTGTGTAAGGACACTTCTCCATATTCTGTTCCCGAAACTGGGGAGTCTGGCCTCAAGCCAGTCCCTTCTCTTTAGGCCTTGTTTTTTCTATCAAGAGAGTGTAAAGCAAGAGCCTTTGAACTCTGTGGTTGTATGTAGTCTAGTGGTGAAGTCAGGTCAAGACAATAGGACCTCTGAGCTTCGTCAACTCCATAGTGTCCCTCACAGCACCTCTAGCAATGTGACATTGCCACCAAGGGTCTGAAGCTTAGAATCAAGAGACCTGAGTTCAGACATGGCTGATGATTTAAGGTTCGGGCTATATTGAAATCTGAAGGAACTGCTTTGAAAATGGAAGTGAACTTAGGCTAAAAGCCCTCAGTATAGAACTAGCTCCCAGTAAGAATCAATACATGGATTACTTTTATCACAGAAGTACATACTGTGGCTTCACTGATCTGGATCTTGGGTTTCTTTTCTACAAAACGGGAAGGTTGTATTGGTTCAGGATTCTCTAATATTGTCACCCTTAGGGCTGACCGTGGAAGAAAGTGTGACCTGGGGGGTAGGACTTGAGTTACAGCCTCAAATAGCAGGCGCAAAGCTTTAAAATTGAAACATCTTTGTTGAGTTGCCAGATTCATTCACAGGTGGTATTCTAGCAAATAAGCTGTTTTTAATATAAAAACAATCCCCCAAATCTCTGAGTGGGATAAATGTTCTAGAATGAGGTGGCCTTAAGTAGTCCTTCTGCAGTCCTACAGCTAAAGATGAAATTGGGGAGCTGGGAAGGTCTCTCCTTCCTGTGCTACTCCTGGTTCCTAGGGCATATGAGTTTCCACCAAAGATCTGAGGTTAGTGCTGAAGAATCTTTAAGGCACCCCTGAGAAGCCAGCTCCCTATGTTTCTGCCCCAGGTATGCTGCATCTAGACCAAAGCAGAACCAATAGAAGGAGGAAGTAGAGAGCACATACAGCAGAAGGAGGAGCAGGGCTGTGTCTGAGCCTGACTCTCTGCCCTTGGGCTGGTAGGCCTGGCTGGCTTGGGTTGGCAGCCTACACCACCCTAGGTAAATTCCAGCAGACACTAAGCCATTGTTTCTCGTCCTCCCTGGAGGCTTTGGTACAGACAGCAAAAGGTGATGGCGTGTAGAAATGTCGGGCTTCACATAACATCATAGCAATCATAGCATGATCCTGTGTTCTTCAGAAACACTGGAGACCAAGGCCAGTCCAAGTTTGTGCCCAGCAGCAGAATCAAGGAAGGGGCCCAGAGCAGCATAACACAGACTCTGCCTTCTAAATGTCCTGCTGTCTCTCAGCATCGCCACAAAACAAGAGATTGAAGCTCCCAATATGTGACGTTTGGGGAACACAATCAAACGTGGCGTGACCTTAAAGGTCATATTTCCCTTCAACAAAATGAAGATATTTTACTATGTTATGAACTTTTTCTCTAAAAATGACATTTGTTCGCTGAGCTAATGTTATTTCCTCATGACGCTAGGAGCAATATACGAGGCAGCTTTGTAACAAGTGCATTTAAACATCTATTTCAGGTATTTCAGAGTGGCCAACACTGTCATTCATGGAATATGCAGTGCTAATAACATGAACTGAGATTTGATTACGAAAGAATTTCTTAAGTCATTAAAACAGTAGTTAGTTAGTAGTTAGTAAACACTGTTTTGGTGGTATTATCAAAGAGCTCTGTTCTCACTGGGACCCTCCACACCTAGTCTCAATCTACACTAAGTCTCAATCAACTCGATGATTTTTCAACCCAATCAACTGTGGTTTTAGAAACTCATTTTTACCTATTCTTGACCCGATGAGTTTCTGTTCTTACATGTACCTACCCCCAGATCAGTTCTACATAGATTTGTCGACTTGGATTACAATGCCTTGTTATCCAGGACTTCTAAATGCCACCCATCCTTACTCTGGCCTCTACCTCCTTCCACTCTTGACCCTCATTTTCTTGTCTGTAAAATCATCAGTGGACTCAATGATGTAGATTCTCTCATTGCCTGACTTTCTGCAGCCCTGCTGTATTCAAGTGGACTAAGAGTACACCCAAATTTAAACAGTGAGAGCAATGCTTGCTGTCTAATCAGTTATATATAACTAGTAAATATCAGTCAAATTAGGGACATGATAATCTTCCTGCTTTAGGGTCCAGAGAGGTGGGGATCTCTGTCTAGTTACTACCTCTGGTGTGTCTCTGTCCATAGTCTCTAGTGATTTGCTCCTCGAAATCCTGGATTTGCTGAAGTTTTGTTTGTTTTTTATTGCCTGTACTTCTGCCTCTGGTGGTCAGTTATTGAAACAAGAATCAAGAAAGGGATACTTTAAAGAAAAGGAATGTATCCCATTTATTTTGCAAGCAAATGATATGCCCCAAGGCCTCCTTGAGGCTACTCTGGTCACTGCCCTGGTCGGGGGAGCCGTGAAATGAACGGAGTCAACAGTAAGTACTTAGTCTAAGGCCTGACACACAGAAACTTCTCAGTAAAGAGCAATGTCTATGAGTTTTCTTTCTCCCCTTCCTCTACCCCCCTTTCTTCTCTAGGGAGGTCTCATGGGGTCACACTCACCTGGAAGTTGGTGATGGGCTGAGAACCTGGGATAACTGTGAGCATGACTGTCCTTGCCCCGGCCCAGTCCTCAGTCTCCATGGCCTGTGCTTGTGTCTCAAATTTCAGGAGTGCCTGAGTTATTTGGCATCCTGGCTTGTGAACCCTGTAAGGTGGCCCAAGTCACAGTCTGGTGGCCAGGCTCTGCCTATTCCTCTGGCTTCTGCTATAACTTGTCTTGCTCTGGGTTGGCTCCTCACACTGGGCCTGCATCCTGCCCATGTATCCGTGGAGAGCTGGTCCATCCTAGAAACCCAGAATGTGGTCGGGTAGGAAGTGGGACAGCTGTCTAGGCTGGAGCTGTGATGACCAGGAGGTGACCGGCTTCTGCTCTCACCCTCAGGTTCTGGCTCTCGATTGCCCCCTGTGGGGCAATTCCTCCAGAACCAGGCCACATTTATCCTCCTTGCTTCTCTTTATAACACCTGTGGCAGATCCTGTCAATAACAATAGTCCTTTGGGTCAATAACAATAGCCCCTCAGGGGTGAATGGTAGCCTATTCTACAAATGCATAAATTAAGGCTTTGGAGACTTTTTCACTTGCCTTGGGTGCTTAGTCCTGCATCAGAGGAAGTGTCTGTTCTCCCTTAGCTGGCCACTAAGAACCATTTTTGTTCAAGGTTTTAGATTTGACCTGATTGGGGCAGTGAGGGAAGGAAGAAAGGATGACACACAGACACACATACAGAGAACAGCTGGAATCAGGTGGGCTGTGCACACTCTGGCGGAGTGGCACCAAATCAGAAGTATTTATTATGAACAACACAGGTAGAAGTTAGCTATTCTGGGTAGGAGGGCTCTGTAGACAGCAGCCTGGGGCTGTCGACATTCTGGAAAAGAAAGCGGCTGATGCTAGTTTCTGCACACATCGCCCAGTCGTTGTAGGCACACATCAACACCGAGACAGAACCAGGGGAAGGCTTTGCCAGTTCTGAGCCTGACCTGGATGGGAAAGGTTTTACCATTCGCGTGGGTCTGAGGCACTGGGTCCTTGACATGGCTGTGCCCATGTCAACAATATGCTTTCACTCAGCACTTCACCCCTTCTTTACACATTCACTCCATCCCTCAGTTCACCACATGTGTTGGTGGTCTCCTGGCACCCCAGTTCTGAAGCTCGTATGATATCCCTACCTGAAGGTGCGCATTGCTCAACCCACAGGGCTCAGTGAGAATGTGGGATATAGACCGAAGAGAGGAGACACATGGGATTTAAGACGGATGGTATGGTAGGAGCTCAACCTACTCAACACCCCACATTTCTTTCTGTAAGGTGATGTGTGTTGACAAAATGTATGAACATGAGCATTGTTGCTAGAATGTGTATTGGAAAAATGTAATTACAATTAGGGTTTCTGGTTCAGGCTTTAGTTTCATTAGCTATGACTTCAACTGCAGAAAGCTTTTCTGAACCTTTTCTTATTAAACCCCAAGTTAGTGGGGATCCCAGCCGGAGAGCGACTCCAGGAGACCAGGCCTTGCCATTCTCACTGTGAGAGTGGGTAGGTGGGTTTGTGTATTTGTTAGATCAGTGTGTGTGTGACTGTGTGAGTATGTGTGTGAGAAAGAGTGTGTATTGCATCTCCTTTTAAGACAGCCCGCAAGGAACTCTCTACCAGAGATGTGCATGCATGGTTTGTCCTGTCAAATGTGACCCGCTGGTATGGCTGATATGGTTTGGCTGTGGGCAGCTGGGGTCTTTACTTGGGTTCCAGGAAGAAGGAGGCAGTGGGAGGGAGCTGTCTGATGAAGTGGGGGAGGAGTCAGTGGTGAGAACAGGTGTGGGATAACCTTGCACATTCTCATGCAGGAACACGCTGATCTGGGTCTGAGCTGCTTACGGACACCAGCAGGGGTGGTCCTGCCCACAGTGAGCTGGGCCCTAACATTAGCCACCCGTAAAGAAAATGTACTGCAGACTTGCCTACAGGCATGTTTGATGGGCGTGCTTTCTCATTTTAAGTTCCTCCTGCCCGGTGACTCTGGCTTGTGTCAAGTTGACATAAAACTAGTCAGCACGAGAGTGACTTGTAAACTTTTAACATAAAAATTTCTGTTCATTTATGGAATACATATGTATTTGTTTAGAAGGTATTTTGTGCTTGTCAGGATACTAGACATTGGCAATACACCACCGAATAAAGAAAGCATGCGTGCCCTTTATCCTGGTGTGGCTTACTTTCCACCAGGGACACAGATGGTGCTCATTAAATGGTCACTCCTCTACATGTCTGCCAACCGTGATGTATGGGACGAAGACAATGTCAAGGATTTGATAAATGTGTCTATCACAGGACCCAGACATCTCTTTGTGGGGCCAGAAGTCTATGCAATGTGTCTGGTCAGGTATTTTGTTCCTGGGCATTTGTTTTTAACCCAAGTATAGGAATTTAAAGACTGCTTTTCATGTAAATTTCCTCCCACATCCTGATCCATGGTGCTAATATTTTAGGGTTATAATTAACATTCAAGCCATGAGTCGTTCCATGTGTTTGAGGGAACCCTCAGGCTTTCAATATGTCTTCCATGCTTTTAGCCAAGACCTTGTCCCTGGTTTTGTCCAGTGTAAAACAATTTGCCGGTCACATGGTTTGAGAGTCCTGTTTCAGAAGGCTTGGGATGGACTTTCTCTGTTTTCTGTGAGCAGCTTCTATTTCTATAAAACTCTCCCTCTGTAGCAAAAAAGGTTTTGGGGGTGTTTCCATGTACAAGGTCTTCCAGAGTCTTGGTCAAGGACCTACGTGATTGAAGCTGTTTCCGTAGTGCCAGTCTCCGGCTTCTTCTTTTTCTGGTCACACTGTTTAATCTTGAAGAAGAGAGAGAAGGGAGTTAGAGGTTGAATTACATTTTCCTTCTCTTGTTCCTTAAAGCTGCACATCCCTGCCCAGAGACAACCGCTTTCTTTTCCCTTTACTCTTGGTGATTGAAGAGGGCCAGAAGTGAGAACAGATGGGGACAGAGAGATCGTGGAAGATTAGCTGGCATACGGTTCTAAAGTATGATCTGGAGACTTAGTGTAACCAGGGAAGGCCCCAAGCCTCTCTAGGAGCCCAGGTTATTTTTGCGTAGGACGATATTTGTTTTTCTTCTTCTAGTATCTCTCCATATGGTGACATTGCCTAGCAGCTATAGATCCTGCGATGTCACGGTAGACAAGATGCAGAAACAGATGAAAAGACCTAATTGTTCATCATTAGACCAGATGTTTAAAGACATTTGCAAGCTGACAAGATGGGTAAAGCAAGTCTGACAACCTCGGCTCCATTCACTGAAGCAACGTCATGGCAAATGGAGAGAACTAACTCCACATCGCACCCGTTGCACGCACCCCCTCATACACATATAAATAAGCATTCAAAAGAAGTAGAAGTTTGCAAGATTGGGATGTAACTTAGTGATATAGCACTTGTCTAACTTGTGTGAGGCCCTGGTTTTCATGCCCAGGACCATGCATACACCATATACACAGCAGAACTGAACTTCTTCCTAAAATTTTTTTCCAGAAAATATGTTTTCCTTTAAAAAAAATATTTATATTGCTGGCCACAGAGGTGTGTGGCTGCTACTTAGTCCCTGCTACTAGGAAAGAAGGGAAGAGAGAGAAGTTCTCTCTCTCCTCCCTCCAACCTCCGCCCCAGTCTTGCTCTCGTTCTTGCTCTAGTTTGCTTTTGTGTGAATCTATGCCATGTGTGTTCTGGTACCTTAAGAGGCAGAAGAGGGCATCAGATCCTCTGGAACTGGAGTTCCAGGCTCTTGTGAGCTGCCAATGTAGGTGCTGTGAATTGAACTCAGGTCTTCCAGAAGAGCAGGGAATACTCTTAAGTGGTGAGCTACTTCTCTAAGCCCAGAAGGATTTCTTGAACTCAGGAATTTGAGGTCAACTTGGGCAACACAGTGAAGCCCTCACACACACACACACACACACACACACACACACACATACACACTCAAGAGAAAGCATATGAACATGTAGGCTTCTTGTTGATATTTTTATGTAAATTACTGTTTAATTTAATACCAAATACACCAAACCTCGATAGCACAAACAAAAGCCTTTGGGACCTTAATAACTTTAAAGGACACAGAGGAGCGTTGAGACCACAGAGGCTTCAGCCGCTGAGCTGGAAGATCACGAAAGTCCTAGGTGTTTGGACATAGCAGTCCCCTATGAATCCACCCTCACCCAACAGGGCTTAAGCTCAGGATGCTCCATCTGTTCCTTGGTGTCCACAGAAGGAACGGAGCTTTATGTGCTCCCAGCCCAGCTCCTGTTTTGTCCACTGGGATGAAGCAGCAGCGCTGTGCGGTGCTGAGCACCTGCGAACTCTGCTGAGCCCTCAGCTCCACACGCTGCTGTGTTCCTGCCTCCAGTTCCAGCATAGGAGTTCTCAGCCTTCTGAGCGTCCCTTCTGGGCTAGGCATCCTAAGTGGGGCTCCATTGACTTAAGGAAGACAGGGCTGGGTCTCAGGAGGCACATGTCTCATGAGCCCGTGGTAATCCCAGACCAGATGCACCGAGGGGCTAGAGTGGCAGTCTGGCCAGATGTGGAGTTGGGGAAGTGCCCAGCCCATCTGGGGCTCAAATTCTCTGCTTGACGAGGTCTTTTCAGTTGCCTTACCCTCAGATTGGAGTCTGCATCTTCCAACAAGTGAAAACCCATGAGCTTCCTCCCCTGACTCCCCAGGACTTCACTGAGTGTCTCTGCGGTGGCAGCCAGAGGTTTCAAAGGTCACCCCAGCTGGGCGGATTAGAACAACAGATCTCCCAGCAAAGTTGGCTGCCCTGCAGCAGGCAAATTGCAACATCTGTGAGGAGGGTTAGAACAAAGCTCCTTACTTTCTCCGCCTGGCTCACTCGGCTCTCCCGCTTCTCTCCGTTATTGCTGGACGTTGGACCAGAATCTCATCAGCACTGAAGCTGGCCTCTGATCTGCCTTCTGTGAATGCTCCCTGGGGAGGAGGCTGCTGTCAGGTGTGTCTGGGGGTAGCCGTGTGTGGCCCTGTCCCACTTTGCTTGGGTGGGTCATAGTGAGGCAACTTGGCACAGTGGAGGAGCAGCTCAGGGCTGGATTAGGAGAGATTAGGGTATTTGTCAGGATTTGAGAGCATTTCAGAGAGGATTAAGGAGGGCAGAGGGAGCCATCAGTGCCTGTGGTGTTTGTACACCAGTGGTTTTGCCATCTCTGATATGAGCTGTTGGGGGTTCTACAGGCTGCATGCCATACCTGCTAGGAAGCACCTCCCCTCAGGGAAGGTTAGGTATTTCCAATGTATCCTGTGACTTCAAGGTTCCAAGGTGATCACATATGTGTATGTGTGTGTGTGTGTGTGTGTGTGTGTGTGTGTGTGCTCGGAATAGGGGAGGGGCAGCTGGCCTTTCCAAATTCCCTCTGCTAACTAACTTGACTTGTCTGTCTTTGTGTCTTCGAGCACTGCTCTGTCTTGGCTGTAGTGACAAGTTCCTTTCCAGGTTCAAGAGACAATTTACAGTGCTTTTGATCAAATTAAAGTCCATTCTACTCAGAGCTGCTTTGGGTGATTAATTAATTGTGTTACGTGTAGAAACCTTACACCGAGCTTGGCTCTGCCCCAGACGTCAGTGGGCCACTGCTCTTTTGACCCCTTCCTTGTGCTTTTCTGTTTCTCCTTTATCTATTGGTCTGAATTTGACTGAGTACTGAATGGATCCCCTGGCTGGAGGCGTTTGATTGCAACAGCTGAATATTGCCCTGCCGATTGAGATCGCAGCACAGGCCATCCAGTCTCTCTGGTATGCTCTGCTGGAATGTGGTCACCAGGCTCGATGGAGGGAGAGAGGAACAAGAGAATTTGGCTCAATTTATTATTAATTTCCCTCAAATATGCAGTAGCCATCAGTTGACAGCATGGCTGGAATTTGACTGCAGCTACGGAGCCCTGGGCTGAGGGTGGGTGCAGCTGTTTGGCATGGCTACACAGCTTGGGACTTGGATCTGTGACAGGGGAGTCATCCTCCTCCCTGGAGCAACCTCTCAGGGGACTAGGTGGTTCCTGGCAGTTTTGACTTGTCTGTGTCTTCTCAACTAGAAGCCAGACCCCTTCTTGTCTTTTATTCTTTAGGCCAAGCGTGTCACTTTTTAAATAAAATTCAAAATTAGAAATTCTAATATACGTGTGAACATACATATATGTAAATGCAGGTTCCCGGGTGCCCTAGTGTGAGTGTAGAGACAAGAGGACAACCCCGGATGGGGGCCCTCATTTTGCATCTTGCTTGAGTCAGGGTCACGATTGTTGCTCTGCTGTGTATGCCAGGCTAGGTGGCCCCGAGCTTCCTGGGACTCTCCCATATCTGCCTCATGCTTGATGTTTATGCATCTAGAGATTCAATCATCTTGCACTTGTAGAACGAGCGCCTTTGTCCTCTCCGTTGCCTCCCTAAGCCAGGTGTGTTTCTATTGGTGAGATTATCTAGGGCCCTCCAGAGATCTCGATGGACTCCAGGAGGTTTGGAGTCACAAAGATTTGGCGAGCCCCTCTGCGGAGTCTTTGGCCTTCTGGAGCAGAAAAGGGAAGGCTCGTCAGCTTCTTGTCATGCTGACAAATACCTCAGAGACACGGATTCAGAAGCAGGAGGGATTGATTTTGGCTAACGGTTTTATGGTTGGCCAGCTTCCTGGTTCTGAGACCATGGCAAAGCTGAACATCTTAGGGAAGGAGGTGCTGAACCTAGCAGCTGTCTCACAGTGGCCAGGAAGCAGAGGGCAGGGAGAGGAAGATGCCCGTCAAAGGCAGACCCCTTTCCCGTGATCTACTTCCTCCACCCAGGCCCCACCCTGTAATAGTCCATTGGTGTGAACTCATAAATGCATGAATCCACTGACAACCAGCCACTGCCCAGTGATCAGATCCAGCATCTACTGATTAGATTCAGCATCTTTGAACCTATTTGTTCAAACCTTGAATAAGTAGACTGTGGAGAGATACTCCAAGCCACAATGGGGAGTCGCCTCTCCTGCTCTTCTTCCCATGGCAACTCTCAGGCCCCTGCCTGCTGTACCTCCAGTCACTGAGGACAGCCGGACAAGTTTTTTCTGAACCTCCAGAAATCCAGTGGAGTATGACGGCCCTCTGTGCCTACTTTGGTTTCTACTGCTAAGCTTGGGAACCTTGGGCGAGTGTAACTCGTTTATTGGGCTTCCTTGTCCTCCTTTATGGAAGGGGACCCCAAAAACTGTTTGTAGGAATGGTAGGATCAGGTGAGAATTACCACAAGGTGCAGTCAACATCCACCTCACTCACAAGCTGCTGCCGCTGGAAGCTGCCCATGGGCTCAGGCCTCCTCCCTGCAGAGTTGTCTGAGGCTGGTTTAGGCCTACTAGGCTCCTTGCTGTCTTTGACAAAAGGTGAGTCACAGGCTTCCTTCTGGGTGAGGGATGCTGTGACCGAGTCTGCTCAGTGGGTGTCTTCTGCACCATACTTCAGGTTTACATATACGGCCTTCTCACTCATATCCTCTCTCTATCCTGCAGAGTTCATAGTGTTCCCACTTGACAGGAAGAGATAAAGAGGTAAAAAGGCTGGAAAGCAGCTGTGTCCCCTAATGGTGAAGTTAAGCGAGTCTGAGCTTCCTGTTACATGGATCACCTCCACCCTAGTTCTTGGGTCGGCTGCACAGAGTGTCTGCCGCTCACCTCGGTGGCAGTGGATGAAGCAGTGCTCTTTCCAGGCCGTGGTCCTAGGGTTACCTGCAGGGTGTAAGAACCGTGGCCTCCTCCCTACTCCTGCCCTCCCAGGCATCACACACATCCAGCACTCCTCCCACACGGAGCCCTTCATTGTTTTATAGATAGTGGCTAGTTTCCTGCTAGTAGATGCTCAGTTTGTATCATTTCAGTGAATAAGCATCTCTTTATTCTTGCCATTAAAATGCCATCATATTAGGGCCTTGGAGAGATGGCTCAACAATTAAGATCACTTTGCCAAACTTTTTAATATTTATTTATTTGTTATGTATACAATATTCTGTCTGTGTGTATGTCTGCAGGCCAGAAGAGGGCACCAGACCTCATTACAGATGATTGTGAGCCACCATGTGGTTGCCGGGAATTGAACTCAGGACCTTTGGAAGAACAGGCAATGCTCTTCACCACTGAGCCATCTCTCCAGCCCCCACTTTGCCAAACTTAAAGAGACCCAAGTTCGGTTCCCAGCACCCATGTCAGTTGGTTCACAGTTGCCTCTAAGTTCAGTTCTAGGAGATCCTCTGTCCTCGTCTGATACTTGCACGCATGTAACATACAGTTGCATACACACATATAAATATAATTTTTTAAAAAATTTAAAAATTTTACCAGGTAGAATATACCAGAGCTTGTAATATTTTACTATTGTAATAATTATGTACAATAGCCAAGGCATGAAATCAATTCAAGTAGCCAACAATGGATGAATGGATAAAGACAATATAGCATATATATATATATATATATATATCCACACATAGTAGAATATTATTCGCCCTTAAAAAAGAAAATCCTATTGTTAGTGACAACATATAGATAACTGGAGGACATTGTGTTAAGTTAAATAAGTTAGGTACAGAATAAAGGAGGTTTGTTGTTGGTTTTTTGTTTTTTTTTTTTTTTTTTTTTTTTTTGGTTTTTCGAGACAGGGTTTCTCTGTGGTTTTGGAGCCTGTCCTGGAACTAGCTCTTGTAGACCAGGCTGGTCTCAAACTCACAGAGATCCGCTTGCCTCTGCCTCCCGAGTGCTGGGATTAAAGGCGTGCGCCACCACCACCTGGCCCTGTTTCCAGCTTTTTGACACTGCGATGAAATGCTTGAGAAAAATGAACCTGAAGGAAGGAAGGTTTATTGCAGCTAACAGTTTCATAGTTGATCCATAACCAATTAGTTCTATTGCTTTGAGCTTGTACAAAAGCAGAGTATCATGGCATGGTGGAGAAGGTTGTAGGGCTACCAGGAAGCAAAGAGTGACAGAGGAGGAGCTGGGGTCTCAGTGGCCCCTTGAAGAGTGCACCCATAATGGCCTCACACCTATCCACTAAGCACTGAGGGTTCTACTGCCTCCCAGGACTACAGACTAGTGAGCAAGCCTTTCACACATGAGCCCTTGGTAGATAATCCAAGTCTAAACCACAACAGGCACACACATACAGTTAGTTCCTGGACTGTAACACAATGAGGTACTTCCGGCTGCAGTAACTTACTGTGTATTTATAAAGAATGGACAGCTGTTGTCACTGTGTTTGGTCATGAACATGTTGTAGGTATGCATGTGTTTAGTTATCACTGTGTCAACCAGAAAATCCTATCCAATGCTTTTTGTGGTTCTGCACACACGTACAGAACGCTGTCAGTGTGGGGAATGTTAACTGTTGATGCTCACTGCGGGTGTTTGGGGCACTGATTTTTTTTTTGTCATTGTTTTCTGATGCTTGAAATTTTTCAATAATTTAAAAAATTGAGCATTTATATATTATTACATTCATCTTCTAGTCTGATATGCCCCCTGTATAGTGTTGATTGTTGTTGCTGGATTTTTTATATGTCCAACCTTTGCTTTAAGTAATGCCACCGTTATTTTTACATACACATTTGGCTGTCTCGGATTCTTTCCTGATAATGAGTTTTTACATGTAGGATTACTAGAAAAACTCATGGACACCTGTCCTTCAGAATCCTTTGGCCACATTTCTTGCCAGCAGGAGTATACAGTGTCCTGGTATCACAAGCAGTACATGTTTCCTTCCTAGTTTACAAAAACACAGGCCATAATTGACTTGCACTACTGGATGTTCCTGGGGCCAGACAACGCTCCCCGGTTTACTCTGCAACAATATTCTCCACTCATCCATGTCTTGGAATGGTTTCTTCTTCTGTGAAAATATTTTGGTCCTATGTTTTCATTGTGAACATTTTCTTCTATATTACCATTCATCTTTTAATGTAAATGTCATTCTTTAACATACAAAAAAATCTTAACCTTATAGGGAAAATTGTTTGTTTGTTTGTTTGTTTTTCAAGACAGGGTTTCTCTGTCTAACAGCCCTGGCTTTCTGGAACTCACTTTGTAGACCGAGCTGGCCTGGAGCTCACAGAGATCCACCTGCCTCTGCCTTTCAAGTGCTAGGATTAGAGGAGTGAGCCACCACGTCCAGCGTTACAGGGACATTTTTAAGTGATGTGTGTTGAACCGCTTTCAGGCTTTACCGTTACTTCAACTCTGACTGCTGCGGGAGGCACAGTGCACAGGGCACACACTGGGCTTAAGTGCCAGTTCTGTTCCCTCCTTTGTTGACTTTGGATGATTTTCTAATCCTTGGACAGATTTCTAGCCCTTAAAATGGATGGTGAGATTAGTTGTTGCCTAGTCCTGTAAGGAGCCAATGAACCATTGGTTTACAGAGTGCTTAGTCTGTTCCCAACACACAGGAACTATGACTCAGGTACTCGCTTTTCTTGTGACCTCCTGCAGCCTGCCAGAGTGTTGTTTCATTTGGAAAGGAATTTTGTTTGCACAGCTAATGCCTTATCAGTGAAAGGAAGCCAGGTTTGTCAGGGAGAGAAACCACGCGCAGATATGCTGGCTAAATGTCTGCTGTGTAGAAACTGGCAAGTGGCCAGTGATGGGGGCTCATCAGACACCTGTCTTTTAAGTTGTTTTGTTCAGATTTCTTTCTCTCTGTGTAACAGAAAGAATGAGTAAGAGAAGGCTAAAAATAGGCCGTGTACACATGGGTATGTGTGTTTACCTGTGCGTGCATGCACCTGTGCTTGCACCTGTGTGTGTACCTGCGCATACACCTGTGTGTGCACTCGTGCCTGCACCTGCGTGTGCATGTGCAGAAGTCATGAGAGAACAACACATGTCCTTCTCTGTCACTTTCCTTATCCTTTGAGGTGGTAACTCTCACCCAACCTGGAGCAAGACGGGTGGTCAACTCCAGAAATCCCCCTGTCTCCACCCCTAACAACAGTGGGTTTACATTTAGTGGATCCTAATTCAGCTCCTTGTGTTTGTGTAGCAAATGCTTTTCACCCACTGGCCCATGTCTCTGCCTTTAAATCAGATTTATTTATTTATTTCTTCTTTTTCCTTTCTTTGAAGCAGTTTCTCTGTGTTGCTCTGTCTTGGAACTCTGTAGATCAGGCTAGTCTCGAATTCAGAGGTTCACCTGCCTCTGCCTCTTGAGCATTGGGATTAAAGGCATGTGCCACCACCACCTGATTAAATCAGATTTCTTAAAAGCTTCTTATCCATTTAATTTTAAGAAAATTTAGGAGGAAAAATTAGAAAATATTTCTAATGGTTTGCTTTCGCTGTGTACAATGATTACTTTCTGTAGTCACAAAGGAGGCACCATCTTGTGTACTAGACCCGTGGATATTTTCAGTTTTCTCCTTCGGCCTATGTAGCATGACCCCACCCTCACTCCTGTCACTCAGATTCTTCATTTGTATAAAGATGAGCCCACTCATGGTGTTAGGTTAGAAGGGAGGAGTGGGAGGAGCAGTATCTGGAGTTCCGTTGCGCCGTGGGGAGAAGTGCGTAGTTAACTATGAAGAACCTTTCAGAACAGCTGGAAAAAGCTTCCAAGTATTGTCACCACAAAGAAGTGATAACTGTCCAAGGGGACGGATATGCCGACTGCCCCAACTTAGAGCACATGAAGCCATGTACCAAGACACCACGTTGTATCCCATAAATGTATGCAGTTACTATGTCAACCAAAATTAAAATGATGAAAATCTTAAATGTGTGATCATAGATAAAGGTCCTCTACATAGTGTTTGAAACAGAGGAGTGTTCAGTAAGTGGCAATTTAGAATGTTATTAATTATGTGTGTGTATATGTTCGTGTCCCATAGTGTGCATGTCAGAGGAGTAGGCAAAGAAGCAATTTCTTTCCTTCTACCATGTGGGACCAGGGGATCAAACTCAGGCCATTGTGCTTGGAGACAAGTGTGTTTTGTCCCCTGAGCCATCTTGCCAGCTCACCAATAAGTGATAATTTATTATATTTGCACATTGGTATTTTCTAATATTTACCTTGAAACATACTTAAAGAAGAAGCAACTCAAATGATTAACCATTGATTGCTTCAGTGGATAGCGATTGTTCCTCTCCATATCAGTCCTTTAGTCCTAGATAATCTCGACAGCCTGCAGACACATCCCATCTAGTTCCATACCTGCCTTGGACAGGATCCCGGGTTCAAGGTATTCTTGGCAGTGATGGCATAATTTTGTTCTACCTCATTGGATAAATGCATTAGCCTCTTTGGACCTTAGTTACAGATGAAGGAGTCAGCCTGGATGAACTTCCAGTGCCTCCTTCCTTTCCTTGATGCTTTGATCTTTGAGTCCTTCTACAAAGTAGGCCCGGCTTGACCCGCCCCTTTATTCAGGCACCAACTCTCACCTTCTCACCTAGGGCCCTTGTCACGTTAACCCCAACCTCCCTCCTTTCTTGGAGTCTCAATGCTGTTTTATTGCTTTGTTTTGTTTGTTTTGTTTTCTTTCTAGGCCACGATCTTTGTAGGCAGAAGTAGCTGGGACTTCCCACTTTGGTGCTTCAGGTAGATGTTGTTGAACACAGAGCCTCCAGGGCCTGTTGTGAAATCTATGAGTATCCAGTTTTCCTGATTTTGTCCAAGTCCTGCTCTCTCAGAAGACAGGTGGGAGCTCTTGGTAGGCATGACCTGGGAGCTGGGGTCTAGGACTGGCTCTATCTTGCCTGGTACGTTATGTGGAGAAGCCACAGAAGGTACTCCAGGTGGATGCTGACCTTACTGGGCCCCTGCACCTTCTAGTTCAAACCACAGGGCTGGGCAAGTGGTATCTACAAGGGAGACGACATACTGCATGTTCTAAGACCTGACTCGCTCCTCTTCCTTTTGTAGACCATGGCGGACGTGAAACTGGTTGCCTCATCACACATGTCCAAAACCTCCCATGGTGTGGATCCCTCAAGGGTCAGCACCACACCCCTCACAGAGGCCCCTGCTTTCATCCTGCCTCCTCGGAACCTCTGCATCAAAGAAGGAGCCACGGCCAAGTTCGAAGGGAGGGTAAGAAGCATGCTTGATTGGGAGATGGCATGGGAGATGGGGAGTGTTCATCAAATGTGTCCTCAACAAGCCGGACATGACTAAAGGTCTAGCCTTCCTTTGGACCGTCATATAAATTGAATGTGTACCATCTTGCTCTGTTTCTTGGTTTATGGTGAGCTTCAGTCTCTGGTGATGTACTCAGCCATGGAGGAGGGGGTCAGCCAAATTGACCGTCTTGCGATATTTTGCTGCTCATTATGTTCTGGATACATGGCCTGGTGTCAAGAGAAATGAATTTTGAGTTTAAAAATGTGCTCCAAAATCTGGGCTCCTACCAATGGACTGATTTCTCTCCCACTTCTTCTCTGGAAGGAATGTTTTATCACCTGCCCTCCTGTTCCACCCAGAGGAGTGGAATGTCAGGATCCCAATTTCATTTTGTCACCTTTTACCAATGAATCTTGATCTCTTGCCCTTGTGGGGCCCCCATTTCTTCTTCTGAAAGTATGAATGGCAATCCCTTGCCTACTTCCTGTTAAATAGGTAAAGAGGAGAGCCTGGAAGAAAATCTGTAAGAATAGCCGAGGCTATACCCGGTGGGAAAGCCTTCTAGTAAGCTGTAAGTAGGCATTACGTCAGATTCACACGGAGGTGACATGGACATGAGGGAGGTTATGGGTAGGGTTCACTTGGAGATCAAGCATGGGGGTCCTAGCCCCAGAAGTGTAAAGGCCTTGGCGTGAGCACTCAGCAAAGTGTGAGGGATTCCTAAGTACCCCGTGACTGTAATAGTGAGCTCCTGGGAGCCAGCTGAAGAACGGAGATGTTCTTGGAGGCAGTGGCCTTACCTCTGTGTGGTAGCAGGTTTGGCCACGAGTGTGCTGAGGCTTCTGTGTTGGAGACAGGTCAGAGCTGTCCCTAATTGTACGTGAGGCAATGATCTGTCTAGTGAGGACTCGTGCTAATGGGTCTGCCCTAACATCTCCATGTTATATATCTTATCTAAAGCAGAGCACAGGGGCGATGTTGGGGATGTTTGTGGGCTCCGCCAGGATGAGGCTCTCTTCTGTTGCCCTGAATTTAGTCTGCCTCCTCTCATCTCCACGCCAGGGAGAAACCTTGAGTATTCAGAAATGGTTCGCATGATCGCAGAAAGGGAGGGAGGGCTGGTTTCTGTTATGGCATTGATGACCCTTGAGAACACTCCAGCAAGTGAAAGAAGCCAGGCAGGAAAGGACCAGACCACACGATTCCATTTATATTACATGTCCAGGATGGCACCTCTGGGAGGACAGAGAGACAAACAGTCCCAGCAGGTGGGGGAGAGAGAGATGGGCGTGGCTGACAGTTGTTGTTTCTCCCTGGGATGGAGAAAATGTCCTGAAAATAGACAGCCATGGTGACGGGGCGACTTTGTGGATGTTTTTATAAAATGCTGAACTATGCACATGATAAAATTTAAAAGCCATTTACGACGTGCCTTCGTCAGCAGATCTTCCCACCCTCTAACCACACTGCTTCTGAGAGACGGCTCCTTCCTTGGCTTGGCTTCTCCACAGCACAGCGACACCCTGGCTTCTGTCACTGCAGTTGTTAGGAAGGGTTGTTAGGAAGGAGCCACGGCTTTGAGTTAGGACCGTCAGGACACAAACACTCATCTGACAGCTAGCATAGCTACTCTCTTGGACCTTCCATGAAGCTAGGTTTTCCTCATTTGAGGGAAAACAACAACAACAACAAAAAAACCAACCAACAAAAATGAACCACAAATGCTGACTGTTTCTAACCCAGAGCAGCTAATAAGACATTAGAAGTGCTCTATGCTGTCAGAAAGTGTTGTAATACAGTGCTTCTCTGGCTGAGTTGAAACTCACATAATACAAATTTAATCATTACTTGGCGTTCTCTTACTGTAACAACATTGCTGAGTTAAACCAGCCTTTTAAAGGTTGTTTCTTTGGAACCACCATTTCTGGTGGTTGCTTGGTGCATTGTGTTTGGGCCTGTGGAGGGGCGGTGCATCATAGTAGGGTATGCAGTAGAAAAAGCTACGCTAGGCCTTAGCCAAAGTTGGTTGCTTCAACGTTGCAAATGAGATTTTGGGTGATTGTTCAGGTAACCAATTGTCTCTGTCATATAGTGCTCACTTTGGAGGCTGCTTGATTGCACTTCCTACCTACTCAAGTAATATTATCTCCCTTCTTAGGCCTTTGGTGGGGTTGAAGATTTGATAATCGTAGTTACCTTCCTCTTACGATTTAGCCAAGCTTATTTCCAATGCAAGATGTAGACACTTTGGAATAGAATGTTTATTAAAACATTTATCATGTCTTCCTTGCTAAAAGAAAAAAAAAAGCTACTCTCTGTGTGACCCCAGAAACAAAGACATAGGAGCCCGGGTCCCAGCCCCTGCGAAGGCACATCCCAGTGACCTAATTTCCTTTCACTGAGGCTCCACACACTAAAGGCTTTACCACCTCCAGATAGTGCCACTCCAAGGACAAGCTTTCATTACGTGGGCCTCTTGGGGCCAAACCAAATCCAAACTGCAGCAGTGTTAACTGAAGAACTCTTAAGACAGCGTTGTCTTAGGGGTATTTTATTTGACTTATGTTGACCCAGGAGTTGACTCTGCATATTCCTTGTGGTCTGTGTGTTCCTTTTGAATCATCCCGAGGGCCTGCCTTGCTGCTTGCCACAGGACGTTGGCAGCGTGCTGGGGAATGGCATGTATGGAGGGATGTTAGAGAGGGTTATGCAGCTAGGCTCTGGCTTACTTGCAAACGGAGCTAGGCAGAAAGTTCTCTATTGACACATATGCTTCTTGGCCACAAACACATGAAGACATTCACATCAGGGGAGAGCCACCTCTAATGACCCCAGGATGAGGAAGCTTGTTGTGTGGATATCAGGCTGAAGCTGAGCCAGGGACATCATGTCCTTGTGCCCTCACGGAAGTCAAAAAATTAGGTGGTTTGCTTGGAGCAGGAGTTGCTGTTAGAAGAAACTGAGCTCTGCATGCAGGCTCCCGATACTCGGCCAGAGGTGCCTGCTGCCCTCCAAGACTGCTTCTGGACCTCTGCACCCTGCCTGCAATGCCCTCCTCTCGTGGAGCACACGCATGCTCAGTGGCTTCTGTGCCTGTGACCGCATCACAGCCACTGTAGGACAACAGCTCTGGGGACTGGGCTCTCAAAGGAGTTCTTTCCAAGGTATCTTTCTGAGGTTATGCCTCATCCTTCAGTTCTGCCTGGCAGTTCCTGTTGGGCTCATCCTTCCTGGTGCCCAAGGACCCCTGCTGGTTTCCTGTCCTTCCTGAGAGTTGCTGCCCCAAGTGGAGGGTCCAGCTTCTTGTGGTGAGGCCAGGGATTGGTTCAGTGGATGCCACAGATGTCGGCAGGTCACGAAGACTCTTTCCCTCCACCTCCAAGGCTGTACGTAGCAGTTGGGGTGAAACTTGGCCTTATTATTTTTATCCCTGAAATCTAAAAGCAACAGCCCACTCACTCTGTTTTCCTGTTATGTCTACTTTCAAAAAGAACTAAATGAACCCCTCCTCCGATAACGTGCCTCTTCTTATCAGCAAGACATGGGTCTCTGTAGAGCGGTGCCATAGTTGCCCCCTTGGGTTCAGGCCTCCCTGAGGTACTCCATGCTTGGCGTTAGGTCTGTTGCATCTCCTAGCACTTTCCCACTCCGTGACAGATGCATTGGTCAGAGAACACATAGCCTGTTCCCTTAACTGGCCATTTCAATGCCTGCCATAACTCCAGAGACTTCCATTGCAGTTCAGCATGGCCCAATGACACATCTGGGCTGAAGTCATCTAGTGGGCTTCAAGGAAAGATGTCTTTTTCATGATTAAAAGTTAAAAAAAAGACATCGTTGATGCTTCGTTTTCTACCTTACGTTCTTCCTGCCTTGAGTACAGATGTGATGCCGCTGCTCAGGCAGCTATTTTAAAACCATGAGGATTGGTTGGAGGCAGGAGAATGGCAGCGAAGGACTAGCAACCAAGAGACAAGTGAACCCTAAGGCTTCAAGACTTTTTAAGATAAGATCTTTAGCTGTGATTATCCGTATAGGAAATTTTACAAAAATATCTTCCTGACCAGTCTAATGATGTCTATGTAGATGATGTCCTTAACTGATGGACTGCACTAGTGATGTATGTGAGATGTCCTTTAAACGATGCACTGCACAGGGACCACCTAGAAACTCTTTTGGTCCCTTTCCAAATTCACTAGCCATGACAGACTGCCTCATTCTGAGTTTAATATGGCCCTGAATTTGAGAAGAATTCCTTCCGTCCTGGCTCTGGCCATTCAGAAGAAAATTTTGCACTTGAAGGGAAGTGGTGCAGTCTATGGAGCTGCTTCTGTCCAATCAGGTCTAGGTAATTGGTTAGACTATGTCCTTGAGTGTGCATGTGTGGGTTAGGTAATTGGTTAGACTATGTCCTTGAGTGTGCATGTGTGGGTTAGGTAATTGGTTAGACTATGTCCTTGAGTGTGCATGTGTGGGTTAGGTAATTGGTTAGACTATGTCCTTGAGTGTGCATGTGTGAGTTAGGTAACTGGTTAAACTATGTCCTTGAGTGTGCATGTGTGGGTTAGGTAATTGGTTAGACTATGTCCTTGAGTGTGCATGTGTGGGTTAGGTAACTGGTTAAACTATGTCCTTGAGTGTGCATGTGTGGTGGGGTTCTGCACGCCCAAAGCTTGAGAGGTTGTTTCCAGAAAGTCACAAACATTTGCCTTCATGTTCCATTCGTGCAGCCTTTAGACACCAGCACCCCACGCCGTGCCCTGAGCTGACATTAGAAACCCCTGTCCTTTCATCCAGCTGTGCCCTCTCAATATAGCACCTAGGACCCGTCAGTTTTCTACCTCAGTGGCCTGTGAGGGCCTCTTCCCATGACTGTTGTCGCTGGGCCCCAGTGGTGTGCTTGTTCACTCATGTGCTGGGGAGGATCTCCTCAACACAGGCATCTACTGCAAGATGTGAGGAGGGCGGGCACCAGTGTCCAGAACAGCCCCACTGCCTGGCAGTCTTTGCAGGGTATAGCTAGTGCCCTGCTCGTTGGACCAACTGAAGTACCTCTGGCTGTTTACGGTCCCTGTGGTGAACTGTGGCATTGGAAGGGTGCCTGTCTACCACAGGGTCAGTGTGGAAAGAGCAGTGTGGGAAAATACTAAGATCAGTGGAATTCCACTTGTGCTTTAACCGATAGAAGTATCATTTCCCCGAGTCCTTCTTCCCAGTTTCCATCCAGCTGAGAAGCAGCCACTGTGTTCAAGCATGGGGAATTTAAATGCCATGCCTGGCTTCCATGGGGCCCCGGGAGTCCTAAGTGTTGTGGTGTGGAAAGGTGTGCATACATAAGCAGCAGCTGTGACCGTGTGGACGGTTGCAGAAAGCCTATCAACCGATTTCCTGCTGTGGACGGGGTGGTGTGCACCAAGGATATTGTCATGACTGATGGGGTTACACATGCAGTTCTAGTCTTTTTATCACCGCTGGGGTGGCACCACAGAGTACTCTGTCCAGAGCTTTTGCACCTAGACCTTGTGTCCCGTGCTCCAATGGAGACCTGCCTTCCTTCCACAGCTCTGTCTAATTCTTGAACTCACTGGCTGTTTCTTGTTGGCCATTGGACCTCAAAGCACAGTGCCTACTGCATGATTATGTACATTTTTTGACTCCCTAAGGACACCAGGGTGGGGTTGTGCCAGAGCTTCCAGCCATTTCCAGTCACAGTGGCCCCTGAGCTCATTCTAAGCAGAGGCCCAGCATCCCTCCTGCACCCCTTCCCATTCCTGTCTTAGGGCTCGTGTTCTTCCCCAGACTGTGCCTGGATCAAGATGCACCTCCTTCTCCTGCCCACTTTATTGATTTAGATTCTACTTCCTTTAGGTCACTTTCCATCAGCATTACTTTTAGCTATTTTATTAGACTACAGAAGAGCTATGGTTGTAGGGTGTGGAATGGTCCTGGTAGTCACATAAGATCAGTCGTGAATGGCAACCATAAGAAAGACTTGACCTCTTGAGTCTTTAAAATGTGCCAATCCGTAATCATCTCTGTGACCGTTAAAATGAAGAAAATTATTTCAACGTTAAACTATTATTAATGGCCCCTGTTGCCAGGCCTGACTACCTGAGTTCAGCCCCCAGGATACACACAATGGGCGGGGAGGGCCTGTGGTACTCATCCCGGAGGCCCCTACACATGAAACAAATGCATATACTAAAAACCCAAAAGAAGCCTGAAAATTCTTTGCCTTGACCTTTAATTCCTACTTTTCAGAGGCAGTGACCATCAACAGTGTAGACAGATGCTCAGAAATGGTCCATGCAAATGAAGCATCTGTCTGAGTATCCTTTCGTCCACACCATGTATATATGCTGACCGGCCACCGGCTGTGCTTCCTTAGTCCCGTTTCCCATGCGTTTTGCACAGTAGTGGGTGGTTGCACCTCGTGGACAGGACGTACTCACCAGCTTGCTCCCTCTCAGTTGCTCCCTCTGAATTTCCCTAATACTGAAGCCCCAACTGTGTTGTGTTCTAGCCCTTTACAACATGTCCCTGTTTAACATCTTTTGCTTCTTTAATGAGAGTGAGTTCTTCAAGGTCTAGATCTGCACTGTTGAATAGGATAACCGCTAGCCATGTGTGCCTTTTTAATTTACTTTAATGCTAATTAAAATTAAATAAAATTGAAGATTCATTTCCCTGGCATCTTAGGGAAATACACTTACTAGGCCATACACATATTTTAAGTGCTCAGTGGTTATGTGACGCTAATAGCTACTGTGTCAAACAGCACAGATTACTAAGTATTTCTGCATCACAGCAAAGCTTTTGGATGTGCCTAGTCTAGAGCATTCTTACTAATTCAGCCCTTGGGTATTGGTGAATCACAGCTAAAAGATAGTTAAAAATAGCTGTTTGAGCTTGAGAGATGGCTCTCCAGTTAAGAGCATTTGCTACTTTGCAGAGTACTAGAATTTGGTTTCCAGTGTCCACGTGGTAGCTCTTACATGCCTGTAACTCCAGTTCCAGGGGATCCAAATCCTTCTTCTGACCTCTGCTGCGCACACAGCATGCATATATTCACACTCAGGCATATAAACATCTGCATAAACTAAATAAGTATTTAAAATACTTAATTTTAAATAAGTGTGCCATTCACAATAGAAAGGAAACATTGAATTCTTCAGAATTTACTTAAGGTATAAGATCTGTCCAAAGGATATTGTCACCTCTTGAGGTCTATAGGAGAAATGATAGCCTTGTGTCTGCCAGCGTGTATTCACTCCCTAGAGTCCTGCAGATATCTGCTCCAGGTGGCTAGCAGACATGGCCTACATGCCACAGTCACTGAAGCAATAGAGTAGGATGATAGAGTAGATATTGCTGAAAACTGTCGCTGTCAACAGTTGGTGGCAACATCAGGGTTGACCTGGTAGAGTGAACCAACTTAGTAATTCCTTCCCCTCCACACATGCCATGGAAATGAACTTAAGGACAAATGAGGATGAGTTCAGAGCTGCACGCTGAGTACCGAAGAAAAGGACATCAATGGTTTTCAGAATTCCTCAGGGTTTCCCTGAAGTAATCTACCACTGTTCCTAGGAGCAGACATTGGATAAAGATGCCACAGAACACAGAGCTTCATATTTGAGGCCACTATCTTTTTGATGGCTTTCTAGCATCTTTGTGGAGGACATTAGAGTTCTCGGAGTAGCTATTAGCCGGTTCTCAGGGTGAAAGATGCTTCCTTGGTCACAGTGAGTAAAGTGGGATATGCTATCTGCTTGCTGACGTTCATCGGGAGACTGCCCCGCATGCAGCCATCCTGTCGTCAGAAAGCAGAGAGCAGTGAACGCACATGGCTGCTGCTCGGTTCTGTTTCCCTACAGATATAATTCAGAACCCTGACCACAGAATGGTGCCTGTACCTGCAACAGACAGGCAAATCTTTCCACGTCAATCCCCTACAGCAGCTTCCAGAAGCCTATCTTTTGGATGATTTTAGATTCCGTTTAGCTAATGATAACACTAATCATCACACCCAGAGAGTGTTAGTATTGATTATGACGTTAATGATAAAAAGAATAGAAAGATGATTTTGAAGACTCTGCTTGGGAAGTGAATTTTGTAGGAAGGGGAAAGATTAAGAGGGAAAAACATCTTTCTGTCAATTTATACTCTCAACATTTACCTTGTACTTTTCATATGTTCTCATTGCTGTAGTTTCTGTTCACAGTAGATAAAAATTATGGCTGTAAATTTTTAAAGCATAATAAAATGCTTATAAAAATATTTGTTCCAGCAATTGGAGTTCCGTGTCCAGATCCTGTCAGATAAACGATCAAAGACTGATCCAAAGTTTATACTGAAAATATCATAGACAGCATTTGGACATGGAAAAACATATAACTGCGTCAAAATGCATTACACAACTCTGCTGGCAATTAAACAAACAGAAATTTAAATTCCTTTTAAGTGTTGTATACCTGAAAAACTAACAAAATCAAGCTCTCGAGGCCCAGTATGGGAGCAGTAAGGAGGTGGGATGTTTCCTTTGCTGGAAGCATTGAGGATTAGCTCAGCCTCCTGGGATGGGCTCAGACGGGAAGAATGTTAGAGGAGCAATAAAACAATTGATCCACTTTACCAAGAATTCTGTTTTGACACTGTACTTTAACTCTTAGTGGAGAAGCAGGGAAAATAGCCGGAATAGAGGTGCTCAGAACACTATTTATAATAGCGGAAATGGAGCCAGCCTGTACCAAAGAGAGATCATTAAGTAAATACATCAGTATGGCAGCTATTGCATAATGTATAGCCTGCTTGACATTTTGGGGAGCTACGTCCGTACGTGGAAATGTGGGAGAATAGCAAAAGATGAAGAGAAAGCAGAAACAGGGATGTGGTTGCCTAGACCAATCTCAACCCCATGAAAGCACCAAAATGCCTCTTACATGCAATTAGTAGAGACTTTGCAGCCTTGTAAGTAGGGTTTGTTGTTGTTGGATGTTTTCTAAATGTTATGTTTTTAAAATTGCTCAGTGACAGCTTTCCGATTAGAGAGGACAGGACTGGCACAGTTAAAATGGACCTGGCTGTGCTAGGGGAGGCTCTTAGGTGCCTATTATCTTAACTGTTTCTAATTAGCTTGTCTCTTTGCCTCAAAATATAAACAACGTGGAGTGGCGGAATGAGCAGTTGCAGATGGAGAGTCCAGGCTGAGGTGGTCTCACAGCCGCTATCCTGCAGGTGGTCACAAGGTCAAGGTGTGGAGGACTGGTTTGTTGCTAGTCCGTGGGCCTGGGCTTGTGCCGAGTTCATTGAACTCTTTTCTTAGAATTCAAGTATGTTGGGATTCTTGGTCACGTGTAACAGTCTTCCATGTTCAGAGTTAATGGAGCACTTTCTCATGAGCCAGACAGTTAATTTGTCCAGAGCTAGAAATCTGTGAGAAGCGCAGGACTGCCGTGCGTGAATATGGCTGTGTTTGCATTCCGCGCATTGCTTTGGGAGCTGGGCCCGATAATCTCGATGGTCGTTTCTCTAGCATTCTATTATATTATTTGGTCTGTATCTCTGTGCCAATTTCCTTTATTGTTTATTTTGATCGGAGCTTATTTCTAACAATATGCCTTGTGTTGTATATGAAGTCCTTCCAGTCTGAGGGCAGCAAGTGCTAACTATCTTTCTTCCGTGTCCCGGCACTCAGTGAAAACACAAGCAGGTTAAACCAAGTGAAGCATACAGGGAGGCCAAGGACTCCAAGCGCACAGTGTTCTGTAGGAGGGCTCAGGGAAGAATGACAACAGTATGTATTGATCACTCCCCACAAACCAAACCCATCTGCCTCTGAGTAGTGGCACTGAAGACTTGGTGCCAAGCGTTCCAAATGCTGGCTGCTCAGCCCTTCTGGACCTGTCTCCGTGAAGCTCTTCCTAGTGCACAACCTCAAGTGCCTCCTTTCTAAACAGAACCCTCGTGGAGTTCTGTGATCAGGTTCCTTACCAGCTTTTTCCACTGTGCAGGGTCAGTTAGTTCCCTGCGAGACAGGTCATGTGGACTCAATCCTTCCTATGGCATTTGCTTGGGGACTAAGCGCTTTTAGGTACTGCTAAGAATGCTAATGACATTTAAATTTTTTCTTTATTTATTTTGTATATGAGTTCTTTGCCCACATTTAAGTCTGTTCACTGCATGTGTGCATCTTCCAGAGTTCAGAGGACAGTATCAGATACCTTAGAATTGGAAGTTAAAGATGGTTGTGAGCTGCCGTGTAGGTGCTGGGAGCCGAATTCAGGTCCTCTGCAGGAGCAACAAGCACTCTTAATGGCTGAGCCATCTCTCCAGACTCATGATGTAAGGTTTTACTATAAGCACCCTCTAATTCCCGTTTTCTTTTTTCAACTAGTATGTTAAGGGACAGTCATTTAGCCCAATTGACAATTGCCAGACCTTTCCCTAGTGCCTGGCTATCTAGAATAGGGAGCCATTAACCAACTCTATCCTCCTTTAGCAACTGTTCAGGCTGCTCATGGCAGTCTATCTGCTTTGGACTCTTCATGGGTTCCTCCAGGAAACATCCCCTGACCTATTAAGAACACTGCCACCACAGCTTCTCCCAAAGCCACAGTTTCTGCTTCAGTCTTGTTTCGTTCATGATTGCTCCAAACAACTTGCACAGGTCCTAAGGGACATTGCTTTGGTGGTTGTAAGCCTCTGACTGCTCTAGATGATCTCACTCATCTTGAAGCTATTCTTAAACAGGAGAGAACACCTTCTCAGTAACAGTGCAGAGATTGTGATTGGTGCTTATGCAATGCCGGTAATTGGTGTGTATTTGAGGCTTGTGGTTGGTAGATCTAGAAACCATACACAAACAAGACCATGACTGGTGGAAATAAAATCACTACCAGAATGCCAAACTCCTTTCCAGACTGTGTAAGCAGAACTCTATAATCACATTCTATTTCCCTTTCCTGTGGTCAGGCTAAGATTTCTTCATGCATACAACTCTTGCTCCCAGATGCCAATTCCGATGGCCTTTTGCCTATTTTAGTCTACCACAGGTAAGGTGGGTCGGGATGGTTGTACAGAGAACAGATAACACCAGCCATGGCAGAGCTGGAAGGTTGCTGAGGTGTTAAAGAGAGCAGCCAGGAGGAGAAACTGATCCGAGCTGATAGGGACTGTGGACGTCCTAAGAGGGTAAGAGATGGTGGGGAGCTGAGACTACGGAGTAAAAGACTGTGAAGGATCAAAAGTGGGGGACTTTGGGGAGATGAAACTACAACTTCTGGTCAGTGTAAGAGTTCCAAAGAGAGTGCCCGAGTGTTAAGAACTGTGGGACGGCCAACACTCAGGGGCTGGAACACTAGCTGCAGGGCTGCGTGCGTTCAAAGCCAGAGCAATAATTTTCTGACCGGAGCATCCAGATTTGCATGTGTCTAGTTTAGCGGTATAAGATATTAGTTAGCAGATCCTGAGCTATCAGTTCCTGGGTTTATAAGCCTAGTCCCAAAGAATTAGGGCTTAAGCTGCCAACACTAAAGGATAATACATATTTTCAATTCTTACCTAAGGAAAAGAACTCTCAACCACTTGTAACATCTGAACCAGCCTTCTTCCCGTTGTCCCATCACCTAGGCCTAGGCCTATGCCATAATCCACCTTTTCTGATCATTTCCTGGGCCTTGCCTCTTAGACTTCTGTAAGGCCTTTCTAGGTGGATTCTACCTTTCCTGTCTATTGGTGCTGCCCAGCCTCTTCTAAATCCTGTCACTCCCAGCTGCCCTATTCTTCTTGTCCATGCAGCTGAAGACTGTGCTGGAGTTTTCTTGTATAAAATACTTTTGGCTTTGAGTTCTGCTTATTTGGGGACTTGTTGCTAGAGTGAGACACCCTTGAGAGCAAGTCTTTGCTATTGTAATAAGGCTGCTTGTTCATCCTGGCAGCTCAGACCAAAAATAACCACACAGAAACTCTATTATTTAAATCACTGCTTTAAATAATAGAGCTCTAACTTCTTATTGGATAACTCTTATATCTTAATTTAACTCATGTCCATTAATCTGTGCATCACCACAAGGTCGTGGCCTACCAGCAAAGTTTCAGGGCGTGGCTCCATGGCTTCTCTTCACTCTTCCTTCTTACTCCCAGCATTCAGTTTAGTTTTCCCCACCTACCTCTATTCCCTGCACAGGCCCAAGATAGTTTCTTTATTAACCAATGGTATTCACAGCATACAGAGGGGAATCCCACATCACTTTGTTAATCATTGGTTCTCCAGAGCCTCTAAGGTGAATTCCTAGTCATGGTAGGTATATACTGCCTTTGCATTGCTACGGCCAAAATACCTGGGAGGAGAACGACTTAAGAAAAGAAAGCAGCTTCTTCTTCTTCTTCTTCTTCTTCTTCTTCTTCTTCTTCTTCTTCTTCTTCTTCTTCTTCTTCTTCTTCTTCTTCTTCTCCTTCTCCTTCTCCTTCTCCTTCTCCTTCTCCTTCTCCTTCTCCTTCTCCTTCTCCTTCCTCCTCCTCCTTCCTCCTCCTTCCTCCTCCTCCTCCTCCTCCTCCTCCTCCTCCTCTTCTTCTTCTTCTTCTTCTTCTTCTTTCCTTTTTTGAGGTCCAATCTATGATAACAGAGGAGGCAGGACAGAGTGACTCAGTCCATGGCAGTGAGAGCATGAAGCTGTTGTTTACATGGTGGTGACCAGGAAAAATGCCAGGCCAGAACCAGAGATACTTCTAACTTTCAAAGGCCTGACCCCAATAACCTACCTTTGCCAGTCATGTCTCACCTCTAAAGCCTCTATAACCTTCAAAATAGTCCCATAACCTTGGAATTTAAACTATTCTTCCCCTAGACCCAAAGGTCCATTATCATCAGAGAAGATTTGATTTAATTATCAACCTGACACAACCTACAATCCCCTGAGAAGAAAGTCTCAATGAGGGATTGTCTTTGGTCATGTCTGTGTGGGGTTGGCTCAGGTCAGGGAACACAATTCTCTATACAGGGTGTGTATATGAGAGGTAGGGGTGGTGTCCTGAAATGAATGAGTGTAGCAATCAAGCTGAGTGCAAGCAAGCAAGTGTGCATGCATACACTTATTTCTTTTATTTTCCTGACTGTACATGTGATAGGATCAACTGTTTTAAGTTCTTGCCACCTTGGCTTTACTGCTATGATAGATTGTAACCCAGGATTGTGAGTAAATAAATAAAATATAAATATAATATATATATATATATTTATAAAATATAAAAATAAACCTTTCTTGCCTAAGTTGTTTTTTGGTCAGGTTATTTTCTTAACGTAATGTTAGTCGATGTTCACAGTTCCCATAGTTTTTAAGAGCTACAGCAGTGACCAAAAGTTCTTAACTGTGAGCTCCTGTTAAAAAATTAAGAACAGATTGCCTTATTCCATCATACAGTTGCACAATTATGAAAGAGAAGAGCAAAGAGACACCAAGGAAAAATGAATTGAAACCCAGCAAAGAAAACTACAACAACCCCCCCAAATCCTTTACCTTAATGTCCACAGGACCTGTAATATCCCAGCACATAGTAACATATGTGCACACCAACGGGCTTGGGTAGGCGTGCCTCTATGGTCCTGCATCTCTTCCTACATGACTTCTCTGCTTAGTGTGCTCTGTGCCTGTAGCTTTCCTCAAGAGAAACCCTTCCTCTCACATTCCTGGCATCTTCAACATCCTGGGATCTCCATTGTAAATTATGTTTCAACTTTGCAGCCTTCATGCATAGCCTGCTTAGGGGCTTTCTGCAAGGAATCCACTCCTGTTAACACAATGCCAGGCTTCTTAGACTTTTTTTTTTTTTTTTAAAACTTTGGTGCAGGCTTTCATGGTCCCACAACTCTGGCATTCTGCCTACCTACAAAACTGGTGTCACATGGATTATTCTGTGGAGCTAACAATGGATGCTAGCTCAGGAAATAGTTGAGTCTCTGGACAGGCTAGTTTTATGTCAACTTGACACAAGCTAGAATTCATCAGAGAGAATGGAATCTCAATTGAGAAGATGCCTCCATAAGATCTGGATGTAGGCAAATCTGTAGGGCATTTTCTTAATTAGTGATTGGTGGAGAGGACACAGCCCATTGTGAGAGGTGCCATCCTTGGGCTGGTGGCCCTAGGTTCTATAAGAAAGCAGGTCTTTAGGAGCAAGCCAGTAAAAGCAGCATTCCTTCACGACCTCTGCATCAGGTCCTGCCTCCATGTTCCTGCCTTGCTTGAATTCCTGTCCTGACTTCCTTTGATGATGAACTGTGATGTGGAAGTGCCTGTCAAATAAACCCTTTCCTCCCCAAGATGCTTTGATCACGGTGTTCCATCACATCAGTAGTGACCCTATCTAAGACAGCCCCCTTGGACATAGCTGCAGTGGCCTTAGGGCTAGCCGGAACTGTAAAATACTTTCCCGGAAAGCTCTTTCTGGCAGGGCAGCCCAGTGACATGCTCTTTGCAAATGGAAGCTTGTGCTTTCATGCCTGGGAGTCTTTGGGTGGAGGTGGTGGTGGGGTCTCGCAGCAGGCTAAGCTTTCCTGTGGCTCCAGTGCTCCGTGCACAGCTGACATTTAAAGGCGTTTCTGCTGTGTCTTTCGGGATTGTCATCATAAAGGGGATGTAAGTAGCCGACCATGACCATGCTACAGACTAAATGATATGCCATGTTTAGATTTTATTCACCACATAAATTAGATCATAACTTGTGAATTTCGCCTCCTCTGATTGGTTAAACACAGGTAGAATATAGTCGGATTCTTTGCCATAATGTGCAAGAGTGGCCTCTAGTTCACTGCCCATCCCAGACTTTACTGCCATCTGAAACCTCAAGATCACAGCCTCTGTTGTCTGCATTTCTCTCTCATTTTCAAACTCCCACCACTGTAGCACGATTAATAGAAAAGATTGAAATTGGGGTTCAACCTGAAGGGCAGAAAAGCAAAACAGCCAGCCACTGGCTCTTACCTCCACCTCAATCCAAACTGGTGATCCAGGCTCCAGGAATCTCAGAATGAGACTGTGTGTATGAGAGCTGTCTCCTCCCATCCCATAGTCCTCTCTAGTGCTGGGATTAAAGGTGTGTGTCATCCCTGCCTGGTCTGTAAGACTGATCAGTGCAGCTGTTTTACTCTCTGAACTGCAGGCAAGCTTTGTTTATTAAAATACAAATGAACTATCACTGCACACCTCCGATCATCTGTTAGGTGGAGCTGACAGCCTTCTGGGGCCACTCTCGCTATAGCTCCAGACTTGTCCAAATCCTCCCCACAAGCCAGTTCCAAAGGCCCAAGAACCATGTGGTCAGACTTAGTCCCAGAAACAACTCCACTTTCTTGTAGTCTGTAATGGCTACTTTTAGGTTACTGTGACCAAAATACCTAACTGAAAACCTGAATGGGGGAAAGGTCTGTCATTTCAGAAGTGTCGATCCATCATAGTGGGGAAGGCAGGTTGGAGCAGCTTAGCCACAGTGTCAGGATGGAGAGGCAGCAGACGAGAAAGTGAAGAAAGTAGGTGGGAACCAGGGGAGGCTATAACGTGCAGCGTCTGCCGCTAGGAACGCACTTCTACAAGCTACGCCTCGTTTCCTGAAGGCTCCACAGCCTTCAAAAAAGCACTACAAATTGGAGGCCAAACAATCAAAATATAAGTCAGGAGGGGCAGGGGAGACATTTCAGATCCAAACCATAACAGTAGGCTTACTTATTTATGGTTGTGTGTGTTGTTTTTGTGGTTTTGTTTTTAGACAGGGTCTCACGTAGCCACAGCTGTCCTTGAACTTCTAATTGCTGATATTACAGACAGGTACTGCAATACCTGGCAACAGTAGATAGCCCATGAGCTTTGCTTAGTCTTTTCCTGAGGAAGAATGGGCATAAATGTATTAGGACACTCCATCAGTCTGGGGATGCTCAAATGCTATCTTTTCAAATGACTTCGTCCAGGAGCTTGTTAGTTATTGTAAGGGTCTGCTTCTCTTGAGACCATGGCATAACCTGGAAGAAGAACTGGGATTCAGTTTCTGCATGCTCTGACTTTTAGGCATTAGTTTCTTTCTCTATAAAATGAGGTCAAACCAAATGATTCCCAGGCCCCTTCACGTACTAACATTCTGTAACGTCGTAAGAGTGAAGTATGAACCGGATATCGGAGTCGTGACCTGCTGGTTCTCTTAACATGCTGTCCGGTTGCCCCCATTTCCTTCCTCAGTGCTTCATGACAGCTGTTGGGCTCAGAAGACTGGCTGGCGTGGGTCAGTTGTAAGTGGCTTTATTTCCGGAAACATTAGCTATAGGATGACATTTGCTACTCTTGGAATAAAAAATATGGCAGAACCACACTGCTATCCTTCCATGCAAGGAACAGACATCACATACATTCCAATCCCCCATACACCCATGCACAAATGTATGCATGTACACACATACACACACTCTAGGATGTGGCTTAGAAGATAAGAAGTGCACACTGGTGCCGGCTCTGGTGGTTCCTCAGGTCAGCTCTGTTCTCTGCTTCTGCTACAGAACCTTTCAAGATGGAAGTTAGCTGGGGAACAGTGACAGAAAGTAGATACCCGTGCCCTGACACCTGGCAGTGAGGGTGAGGACGGGGATTAATCCACATTTCTCTTTCCATCTGGTGACACGCCAAGTCCCCAGGAAACTCTTCTACAAGACGCAGGTCCCAGGCACAAAACTCTAGTAAGACTGAGGGTGCAGTTCAAGTTGGTAAGGCAGGGCGGACCTGCTAAGGGACAGAGTTAAATGGTCAGCCCAGCATCCCGAGCCTAAGGGAAGGCATGCCTGTGACGTGTGAAGCACTTGGCCACCAAGTCCAGGGAAGTCTGACAGAGGGGTGAAAAATGAGCCTGGAAGAGTTGGAGCCAGGACAGCAAGGAAAATAAAATCAAATCTGGATCCTGATATAAGAGGCATTAGCGAGGGGAGCCAGGCACCTGGACATACTTTCCACAGCCTGTCACACAGGCCTGGCACTGTCCAGCAGCAGTGAGGGGAAGTGGAGCGCTATTAGCCTGGCGGCCCAGCCCGTGGTCCCCACAAGCTCAACGACAGAAAATGCTTGACAAGTGGAATGCTTGGGGCTGAGGATGAGGACACTTCCCCCTGTTATGAGTGCATAGAAAGAGAGGAGGGGGAGCATTTCTGGAACAGTGTGGTCTCCCACACATTCAAGGAATCCTTGAACATAGTCAGTGGACTGTATGTGGCAGAGTCTTCTGTAATAAAGGCCCACCTCTTCATCTGGAGTTTGAAACGAATTCTAGAGACCTTAACGCGCGAGTCAGTTACTCTGGAGAGGGTTTAGAGATGGAGTGTCTCAGAGCGGGGTCGTTCAGAACCCACTGAGCATTTCAGAACCAGCCAAGGAGAGACCGTGGGAGCACAGGTCACTCCATGAGCCACTCGGGTCTGGAAGTCAACATCACGTTGTAGGCGGCAGCCACCCACAGGGGATCGTGTGGCAAAGGGGTGACTTAGAACAGGTGGTTGGACTTCATTGTCTTGCCCAACTTTACCTTTGAGAATGGTATGTCTGATGATCGTGTATCATGGGAAGGAGTCCATGGATGGCTGTGTACGGTCAAATCAGACTAGTAATTTCTCAACCCTTTTGTCCTTCATTAGCATCCCCTGCAGAACTCCACAATAGGAATTTAATGCCACAGGTAGTCACTCTTGTTATGTACCATGGTGTGTGTGTGGGGGGGGGTGGATGGATGGATGGATGGATGGATGGATGGATGGATGGATGGATAGATAGATAGATAGATAGATAGATAGATAGATAGATAGATAGAATAAGAGTATGGATTTGTATTTTGCCCCTTGTCAGAACTAATTTTTATCCTTATAGGGGCGTTACTGCCTGGACTTGGTGAAGATGGGGGCTTGCAGTGTGTGTTTGACACCTCCTGGGGAGATGGTGACTAGGTGGATGGACAAAGATGTATGGGCTAAAAAGAGAGGCCTGACTCTCTAGAGGATGTGGCAGGAGACAGTGAGAGAAGGAAGTCTCTAAGAGTAGTGCTGAGTAAAGTACCCTGGGGCAGGGACATGAGAGTCAAGGGTTTGGGTCAAGGCGGAATGCCCAGGGAGGTGCCCCAGCTCCCTCTCGGAGACAGGAGGTGGAGGGAACTCTGCCCCCTGCCTTGCCCCACAGCTCACAGACATCGCATCATTTGCAGACATGGTGGATTTCTGTTCCCTTCAAAAATGGTTCTCTCCAACAGTGGCTGGGGTAGAAAGTGTGGCTTCTTGGAGCAGAGAATGGGAGACACAGGGCCCAAAGGATAATAATAATAATATTGTTATTATAATAAGAATGGTAAGAATGGTGGGTCTAGAGAAGAACCGGCTAAGAATAAGCTAAGACCAGTTTCTACTGAGGCATCTGGATCAGAGAGGGTGTTCACTGAGGGCTTGAGATGGGAAGGACAATAACACGTAGTGTGACCTGTGGGTGTCTGCTGAATGGACCAACAGGGTGGGGTGCTGTTCTGCTCTGTTTGTGTGTTTGTTTTGTTTCTGGGATACTGTTCTTAGTATGGGCTACATTCACTAACTTTTTAAGGATTTTTTTTTTTTTTTTTTTTTTTTAGTTTTGATTAGGTGTATATATGTATCTGAGTATGTGTGTGAGTGTGTCTGTGTATGTGGCTTGTGCACATGTTAGTGCTGGTGTCTGCACAGCTCAGAAGAGGGTAGAGGATCCCCTCAAACTGGAGTTACAGATATGTTTGAGCTGCCCTATCTGGGTGCTAGGAATTGAATACCATTCTCTGCAAGAGTAGTAAGCCATGTCTCAAGCCTGGGCATTTTTATACTATCAGTGGACTTCTCTCACTATCATACTACTACCTCTTTGTAGGCCAGTGTCTAAGAACAACCATGAGAATCACGTTAGGGTAAATTCCTGAGAACAGACTTGTTAATATATTAACATTTTATTTGTTTTTCATTTCGAAGTTTCAAAGTATCAAGCATAAAATAAAGGGCAAAACCCATCCACAGCAGGACATTGTTGTGTTCCCCTTAGCGCTTAATTATTCTTAAGTTACAAATATAAGATGAAAATGGTTGCTATGATAAAACATCAGGCAAAGACATCTCATATGGATGTAGAGGAAAACAAACAGGGCTTGGTACAGTTTGTGGCTTCAGGTGAACCACTGCTCCCTGAGGAAGAGGTGAAGATAAACTGGGCTGCATAGAGTTACCGAGCCCCCTCTGCTATGGCAGAGTCCTGATTTTCACCTTCATGCCTGAGACACTGGAGAGGTCCACCATGTGTTTATCAACAAGAACTTTCCAGAGCATGGCCATGAAACACTCAGGCAGGAAACCAGGTACCTCTGAGCATCCGAGTGGTGGGGAGAATAGCAAGGGTGCAGGCTTCACAGGCAGACCTGGGCTAGGATTTCTCCTGCTTGTGTTCTCTGAGCCTCGCGGGCGTGATGGGAATAATCACCCCACCTCACCGTATAGCGAGAGGTTTGGTACCATGGCAGACGAGTGCACAGCAGCTCTCCAGTAACATGGAGACATCGTGCTACAGTAGACCCTTTATCTACATACGGAGACGCAGTCCAAAACCACCTGACACCACAATTGTACCAAACCCTCTAGGTACTGTTTGCCTCCTTCTACACATATATGGCTAAGTTTAATTTGTAAGTTAGACTCAGCGGAAGATCCATGAGAATAAGCTAATGGTACAACAGAAGAATCCTAGCAATGCTCTATACCAAACTTGTCTGAACTTAAAACTTGTTTATCTCTAGATCTTTCTGTTTACTATGTTTTGGATAACCGTTGACCACAAGTATCTAAACCACGGCAAGTGGAGCCCTAGATAATTGGGAGCTCTTGTGGAAACAGCAGTGGGGTCGCTGGACTGCACGCAGCGTTTCTCTGGCAGTCTCTCTTCAAGAAAGCCTCCGGGCAGACATGCTGCTGATTAGGGAACAACTAGAAGGCAAATCGTCAAAGGAAGGCCGAGTCTGCTGCTGGGTTTGCCGGCCCATGCAGCGACCCTCGCCATTTCCTTGACAGTTCTGCCCCGTCTTTCTTCTCTGAGCCAGGTCTCCTTTAGATGGCTGCACTGGGAGTCAGACTCATGTTTCCTTCAGCCCTAGCTTCCACCAGCTGTGACCTTGGGTAATTTGTCCGATTACTCTTGAAGTCAGTTTCTTGTCTGTAGAGAGGAAGTGACGCTGCCTCTGTCCTGGCACTGTCTAGATGAAAGGTCATTGTGGCGTGTGTAATCGCGTACGTGCTTGGTAGCTTAGCTTTGTGCCACAAGTAAAGTCACTCATACTGCTAGGTGTCCTCTATTTTTTTTATCTGAGGAGTCCGCCATTTTCCAGAGCACTGCCATGTGACATCAATGGCTAATATTCTGTAAAATACAATCCACCGTTGTTTGGTGAATCATTCCCCTGGCTGCAGTTATTTAGGTGGTTTCTGTAGTTCCTCTTTTAAATTGAATTTCCATGTATATCTTTTTATATGAAACTTAAAATTTAATATAATTTCCTAGGGATTGATTAGTTGGCAGTAGAGAGGTTAATGATGGGACAGAAGATTCTCATCTCAAGTACTTTCCTAATGGCTGCTCTTCAGCTACACTGCCTTCAGAAAGGGATGAGACCCAGCACCAGTTTTATGGCCCTCCAGCTCCCTGGTCTTTGAGTCAATCAAGTATCTCTCTCCCCAAGTTTCTCTGAGCCTCCATCCACAGGCTGCTTCTCTGTTTCTGCCAAGCTGCTTCTGAATCAGAATCCTCTAGACCTCATTCTGTCTCCCCTCCAGTTTGGTCCACCACTATGCCAGACAGGGTCTGGAGGAGCCTGCTTCCCAGCAGCTGGATGATTGGAGGCCGGGACCCCCAGAGCGAGATCGCTAGCAGTGGCAGAAGAGGGAGAGGCAGTGAGCGCTATAGGCAGATTTCTTCACTCTGGTGTTCAGACAGCTCCATATATATAGCCCAGAGTGGGACACCCATATGAGACCTAATACATGTTAAGAAATGAAAACTCCAGACCGGGTTTGGAGGACAATGATGGGGCAGGGTACATAAGGAGAGCAGTGGTTGAGAACCACATCCTCTGGAAGTTTGTTGGCTTTGCCCTGCTGGCTTCCCTTAAAAAAAAAAATTGCATTCGTTTGTTTATGAGAGGTGAGGGCCATGCTGTCACAGTGACTCTCAGAGGACAGCTTTGTTGGCTTTCTCCCTCCATCATACAGGGTCTGGGGCTTGAACTCAGGTTGTCAGGCTTTGAGAGCAAGTATTTTACCTCCTGAGCCATCTTGCTGACCCAGGGTCAAGTCTTTCTGACTCTTTTTCTCTTTCCTTTTCTGCACAGGTCCTTGATCTACACTGTGTTGACTTAAATCTTTCCATTGCAGTCCTATCGCACTCAGCATGTGTGTGTGTGTGTGTGTGTGTGTGTGTGTGTGTGTATGTGTGTGTCGCGTTTCCTCTTTGGGCCCCAGACTAGGAGCTCTCACCGTGGATACCATTCCCTGGAGCAATGGGGACGTGTCCCAAGGCAAGCGTCATGGTGTTCCCTGGAAGAGGTATGTGACAAGTAGAGCTGGTCCCCTGTATCTGTGACTTCTACATCTGTGGGTTCAACCTGCTGCAAATTGAAAATATGTGGCAGAAAATGGCATGTGTTTGTACAGACTGGTTTTTTTTAAGATTTATTTTAGAAGTTTTAATTATGTATATTGGGGTAGTATGTCCATATGGCTGCAGGTGCCTACAGAGACCAGAGACATCGGATCCTCTGGAGTTGGAGTTAGAGACAGTTGTGAGCCACCTGCAGAGGGTGCTGGGAACTGAGTTCTGGTCCTCTGCAAGAGCCTGTCTCTCCAGCCCCAGGCTGTTTTCCTTGTCCTTGTTCTCTAAACAATGCTGTAGTGACATTTACACAGTATCATGTTGTCTCAGATGTTATACAGATGCTTTCAGGTCTATTTATTTATTTGTTTTCCTTAGGATTTTTACAGTGCTGGGGGATTGAACCTAGGGGCCTTGGACATAATAAACAAGAATTCTGCCACTGGGAATGTAGGGATAGCTCAGCAGTTAAGAGCACATACTACTCTTGGAGAGGACCCAGACTTGGTTCCCCACCACCCACATGGCAGCTCATAACTGCCAGTGACTCTAGTTCCAAGGGGTCTGGCACCTTCTTTTAACCTCTGAGGGTTTCTACATGCACACACACACACACACACACACACACACACACACACACACTGGTGCATATGCACTAAATAAACAAACAAACAAACAAATAAATAAGAATTGTGCCCCTGAGCTCTATACATCTCAAGCCCCCTTTATGCTGTAAAGCATTTTCTTAGAAGAACTGGAACATCTACAGTTTGGTATCTACAGGGCCCCTTGGGGGCTTTTGGAACTCAGTCCCCTCTGTGTGCTTAAAGACAGCTGTACTGAGAAAGGTCCTAAGAGGTGTGAAGTCCTGAGACTCCATTTTTGTTTGTATTAGTGTGACCTGATCAAGGCCCTGAAACAGATGTGCCCTGCTGTGCCTTCACTGAACCTGAACTTGATTTCTCGGACCTACCACTTTGAATCTTCTTCCCCTGCCCCGTTAGAGCTGACATTCTTGCGGTGTGGAGACTAGTTCTGGGTCATCTCTTCATCGCCAGCGTCTAGGCCAGAACAAGAGGGACAGTGTTGAGTTTTGTTTACTGAATGGTTGAACACTGGTGAGAGAAACAGACCTGGTGTTCTTTGGTCAGGGTATAAAATATGGTAAAGCGCACAATAAAAGATAGGGATGAGAAGCATTGAGAAGAGCTCGCGGAGAAGGTGGCATCCCTCCTACGCCTTTCTAGGAGTTATTAATTCCTTCAATTACAAAATAAGGGTGTGGTGTTTAACAGTACTCTCAAAGCATAAGCCCTGGGGAACACTGGTGACCTTGCCAAAAGACTAGGAAGTCTTGGCCTTGCCTGTTGAGACTTGGCGCTTTCTTGCCTGTGGTTCTGTTGGACTCCCCTACATGGTGGTGGGCTGTGGTGGAATAAGCCTGAACTGGGGGACCTGGTACAAATTGCTTGACTTCTTTGAAAATGTTATAGGTATTTTCTTTACCTATAAAAGTAGTCCTGACTGACAGGGCTGGTGGGGAGGAAGTGAAGTGCTGTGTACAGTGTGGCTTTCATGGGACCTCCCAGGCCTCCATCTTCACGTGGCAGGAGGACCATCCTGGTCTCTAGAGGCCTGTGCCGTGCTCTCCCCCGACCTGCCAGAGCCAGTAACCCCAGCCTGACCCCACTGCTCAGGAGACTTTTGAGGAGAATGGAGAAGTGACAGGAAAAGCTTTTCTTGTGCAGCTCATGAGCTAAGAGAATATTACTTAATTGTGGGTTTGATGGAAAACATTATGTGAGGTTGGTGCCTCTCTTTCCAGCGATCTGCCAGCAGCCGCAGAAGTGGAGCCTTATTGGAAACAGCTGGGCGAGGCTGGCGGCCAGCCTCTCTCCGCTCTCCGTGCCCCAGAGCTGTCTCGCTCGGCCAGCAGAACTCAGCTCTGCCAAGAGGCCTGGCAGCTTGGGCTCGCACTGCATGGTGGCCCTGCTTAACTTCAGGCTCTAGCTCAGAACCCAAGAGGATCTAGGCCCTGAGTACTTCTCACAGGGGCTGGAGTTAACCTCTCCTTAAACCCACGCAGGTCCAGTTGACTAAGGACGGACTCTCCAAGTGGGTGTCGGGACATCTACCCAACGCCTGATGAATAGGCTAGAGCATTCGGTTAAGTCCTGCTGGGCACCAGCTAGAGATCGTGGACACAGCCAAAGCCCAGCACTCACACTGCCCCTTGTGAAGCCACACACCCCTCTGCAGAGGCCCTTCCGCCAGGGCTTTGAGGATCAGCTGGTCACCAGCCATGCCCATCTCAGCTGAATTTCCTAATGGCAAGCACAGTGTACTGTTCCCTTTGTCTGTCTTTCTGAGGGAATATGTAGTCACCACAAACCTCTGTTTTACTTTACTCTCTAAAAATGTTTTCCTCAGTGTGCATAATTTGACTTCCAGAAAGTGACATTTTTAATTTTTTTTTGACAAACATTCATAAAAGTAAAGTGTTCATCGTAGTTTTTTAAATATAGAATTTATAGAAAACAATTGACCCGCCCAGAAATAGCAGCATTTTATTTTATTCTCATTATTATTTTATGTGCATGGGTGTTTTGCCTGCATCTATATCTGTGCACCATCTGCATGGCTGGTGACTTTGGAGGCCAGGAGAAGGCATCGGAGTTACAGATGCTTGTGAGCTCCCGTGTGGATTTGGAAACTGAACCTGGATCCTCTGGAAGACCAGCCAGTGCTCTGAACTGCGGAGCAGCCTTTTGAGTCCCAGCAGCATTTTTAATAAAAGTTGAATTATAGATACTGAATAACTATAGTTGTAAAAAGCTGTATTTTTAGTTGCTCCTTAAAGGATATTGACATTCCTTATAATTCTTCATAATAATTTTAAAAATTCCCTTTATTTTTATTTTATGTGTAGGAGTGTTTTGCCTGGGTACCGCATGCATGCAGTGCCCTCTGACAGAAGTAGATGTCAAATCCCTTGAGACAGGCAGTACAGACAGTTGTGAGTCGCCTATGGGTTCTGGGAATTGAACCTCATTCTTCTGGAAGAGCATCCAGTACTCTTAACTGCCGGGCCATTTCTCAAGTTCCAAGATAATTTTTAATAATGGAATATTTGTTTTTTTAATGTTCCGTATTATTTTCAATATACTATGTTTTAACACATTTAGATTACTTTTTCTCTGTGTTTATTTTTGAGTGAGGTACTCAGCAAGTATCTCAGGCTGGCTGTGGATTCACAGCCCTTCTCCCTCAGCTCCCTACCTGGTGCTGGAGTTACAGGTGTGTACCACCACACCCAGCTGACAGGTTCCTAATAAATATTTGATCTTTTAATTAAATGAAAACAAACAACATCCATTATCACAGAGTCACCCAAAGGAAATCTCACAAATAGAGTCACTGAGTCTCAGCAAGTCTGTGAATGGACATTTTCCAACTAACGAGAAAGCCTTGCAAGGTCAGCATCGCTGTGTTAATTTCAGAGAAAAGAAAAAAATGAAGTTCAGTGATTGGTCTTCATCCCAACAAGGTTTAGGAATTTAATTTTACCATACTTTTATAAGCATTAGTTATTACTTTAAGGTTTTAGGAATAGAAAATGGGCAAATCCAGAGAGACCAATCAAAGGAAATCAGAGAAGATACATGAAATTGAGAAGTGGGGCTCACACCGCTGACCTGGAGCTGGCAGACATGAGGTTTTCAAGTTCACTTCTGACAACATACTCTTGAAAGAAGTGAATACTTTTCTAGAAAAGTAGATTCCTCTGAAAACTGGTGAGAGAGGAATTTGAGACCCAGCAGATCTGGTAGAACAGATGGAAACACAGCCTGCTGGTTCAGTGCTGGAGAGAATTTGTGGTTGAGTTCATGGAAGCCTTCAAGGAACAGACCATCTCAGGCTGTGTGTGGTGCAGGACTTGTTTGTAGGAAGTGGCTTGTTCCCTTTACAGTCCTGCTCACCCTTTCGTGTTCAGCTTTGTTACCTCCTTGGACAGTAAGATTTGGGTTGTGAGACATTCTGTGTTACCAGCTCAGCAGGCGTGCTCTGGAGGTGAGGTCCACCATCTTGCAACTGGTTTGCGTGTTTGCTCAGGTGTTGTCCCTCCCTGTTGTAGCCACCATCTGCCTTTCTATATGCGGACCCTTGCTTCTGCTCTTTGGCACTGTGCTGTGTGTAGACTTCCGTACCAGAGCTTGTCATATAGTTGAAACTGTCATATCCTCCTTTGGGTTTTATTCCCTGCTAAGGGTGCCTACTCCCAGCAACTACTCTGTATGTTCATCCAAGCAAGGTGCTGCCTGGATGCTGTGCATTGCCATCCCCTTTCTGATGGTGAGCCCCTCGTCTGTGCCTTGCAAACATGTGGCATGTGCACCCAGAAGCGTTCTATTGGAAGAGCTACCTTCTCTTTGTTTGGGCACTGAGTTCTGTTGGTGCAGATTAAGATTTAATGACGTTTAGAACTCAGTCCTTTTCACATACAAGTTATGTCTGGCCCATGATGTCCAATCATGCATTCTACAAGTCTCCTTCTTCCTTAATTTCTTCTTTGGGCTTCTGTTCTTTTAGAACATTGAGTCTGATAGCCACATTTTGCTCTTAGTAGTATGCCAGCCATAGTTCTGTGAACAACCTTGTAGTCTCCATTAATGTAATAGCTAGTGGTAATAAATATATTAATAATAAACTCAAATTAATCAACAAGGGATTAAGCATAAGTAAAGAGTCAAGGAACCTACCAGAGAAACAATATCATTAATTAAAAAATATACATTGATAACTGGGCATAATGACACATGCCTGTATTCCTAACTACAGGAGACTGAAGAGGATCTTCCTTGAGCCCATGACTAATTTGGGCAACAGAAGGAGCGACCACTTCCCCCACCCCCAGTCTCTCCATTTCTTTTATTTAATTAGGAGAAAATCATACATGTATATAATAAAATGTGATCGTACCTACCTCTCATTTCTTTGCTTCTACTCCCCTCCCTCTTAAAAAAATGACCTTCTACCTTCTGTGCTTGAAATAGTATCGGGAATTAGATATTTCTCTATCTCTTTTATTCTTCCCCCTCTGTCCTCTCCTCATCTCTCCCCTCTCCCTTCTCTCTCTCTCCTTGAGATTATCTCGTGTGTAGCCCAGTCCTCCCCCAGTCTCTGAGTCTTGGTAGTAAAGAATAAGCTGCCACACCCAGCTCTCCAGTTTCTTGATGGGCGGAACTGTTGCAGGTCTTGATGGGCGGAACTGTTGCAGGTCTTTCCACAGGCAATCACAGTCCCGTGCTCTGAAACAGGCATGGTTTGCTAGCGGTGCATTTACACGAATGATATGCCACAAAGGGTCCGCTGATGGAGAAACACAGGGGCAGTGAGAGTACAGTGTGACCTGGTTTGGGAAATCAACAGAAGTATTTTGCAGTGACACGTAAGCCAGGATACAGAAAGAGAGGCATCAGCCAACCTAGTCTAGCCAGGATTTAGTGGCCCTGCTGGGCATTGGGAGAACTTTGAAATAGGTGCAATGCCTGGTCCCCTCTCTTAAATAACTCCGCCTTATATTGAGTTGTGTCCAGGATACCTGGAATAAACCAAAGCATAACCTTTGTGGCTGGCATACGTGCGGTCCTCTCAGATGGTCACTACCCATTCCTGTTTTTTTAAAAAAAACCAAAAACTCATGTTTCCAATAAAATCATCCAAATATCCTTGGTTCCAGTATTTTGATGTTGAAACATTTGCAACTCCAACCCCTTCGTGCACCTGGAGGCAGCCCATAAATCTCTCATCAAATAATATGCCCTGTTTTATTTTTAATGGAAAATATGGTTCTGTGCTTGCTGTAGGCAGAGAAATATGGAAGGTGATGTCATAGTGATTCGTTGCTTTGGATTTTCTAGGCCAGGCCTGATTCTAAGCAGTCTGCACTGTGATCAATTCTCACTGTTTTTAAAGATGTGGTCACTATGGAGAGGAGTACAGGCTGAAGACTAGGGAGAGGGGGAGAGGGGTACCGCGTGCTTCGAATGAGACATTGTCCATAGGCTCGGGCATTTGATACTTGGTCCCTGGTTGGTGGTCCTATTTGGAGAGATTACGGGGAGATGCAGCCTTGCTGGAGGAAGTACATCACTAGGGAGTGAGCTTTGCAGGTTTAAACCTCACCCTACATCCAGTTTGCCTTCTGCTTCGTGAAGACATGCTTTCTCTCAACTTCTTGCTCTGGCAGCTGTTGCCATGCCATTCCTGCGATCATGGACTCTAATCCTCTGCAACCACATGCAAACCAGGCTCTGTATTCCACGGGTCACTTTTCTTCAGTGTGTTCTACTACGGCAACAGGAAAGTAACCAACCGTGCATCTCTACATCGCTGTCCTAGGTCCACTATCTCTGCTTAGCTCTAGAGCATCCCTCCAGTATTCCAACAGTGTAAGGTAGACGCGTTTCGGAAGGACAGCATTAGGAGGAGGAATCTGATGTAGGAAAGATAGAAGCAAACATAAGTAAAGTATAAATATCCCCCTTTGTAGGTGTTAAGGGGTCTTGGCAAAGGAGGAAGATTGGGTGTCATTTCAGTCAGGCTGGTCCTTATTCCCTGAGTGCTCTCTTCAGGGAACCAAGTGAAACTGAGAATTTTGTCTCCACCATCAACTTCATACATGGCTTACATATTTTCTAGGTGGGGTGGGGCAGACCCTGCAGAGGCACTAAACTTAGATCCGGAGAAACTGACGGTAACAGCATATTGGATTTCTCCCTGTGTCCAGTAAAAGGAAGGTGTGAACACCAGCCTTGGAATTGGGACCCTGGTCTAGACCTAGTGCTGAGCTCCTGTGATAGAAACGGCTCTGGAATAGGCTGTGCCACTGTGGGAAAGTGGTCCTTGGACCCCAGGTATGCCCAGTCCTTCCAAACCACGGGGCAGCTTAGCTCCCCTTAGCTTCTGCAGCACCTCCTGGGGTGATGATGTGGTGGTACCCTGAGTGATGCAGCTACTGGGGAAGCTGTTGCTGGGTTGCTGGGATGTTGCTAGCCTTTTTAGGGTCTAGAGCTCTTTGGGAGGCCAAAGAGCTAAATGGTGAGTTCTAAACTGCTTTAAGCTAAGGTGGCTCCCTGGGATATGACAAGAAGTTTGTACGTTGCCCAGGTGATGGAGGAAGGTTATTGGCTAATAAAGAAACTGCCTTGGCCCATTTGATTGGCCAGCCTTTAGGTGGGTGGAGTAAACAGAATAGAATGCTGGGAGGAAGAGGAAGTGAGCTCAGATGCAGGGCAGCTCCTCGGAGAGACAGACGCCATGCTCTCCTCTCCAGAGCAGACACGATGAAGCTCCGAGCCAGGATGGACGTAGGCTAGAATCTTCCTGGTAAGCACACATTGGGGTGCTACACACATGAATAGAAATGGGCCAAGCAGTGTTTAAAAGAACACAGTTTGTGTGTTATTATTTCTGGTGTAAAGCTAGCCGTGCAGGAGCCGGGCAGGACGAAAAGCAGGCCCACAGCAGCCTACTACAGATGGCGCCCACGTGGATAACTGCATCCACAGAAAGCCTGAGAAAGCTTGGGAAAGAATAGAGTAAAGCATGTTTTCTTGGTAGCAACAATTTCTCGGGTCTGCTCTGCTTGCTAGAGGCAAGCAAGTGCTCTCATCTAAGAGAGGCTTCCTGACTCAGCTTCAGCTGTGAAACCGTGCAGCTCATTTAAGATGTCCTGCCACTAAACACTTAAAACAGTGTTGGTGAAAAGCTGAAGGCATGCTTTTCGGTTTTCAGCCGTAGCAGGAAAAAAGTTGTGCTGTTTTAAAATGCCGGCTTTCTGGGCCGTCCTGCCAGGGCAAACTCTGACTGTTTGAGGCAGGAGGGCCGACTACAGAGAGAGGACTTGATTGTTGTCTGTGGACGTAATGCTGCAGTTTGCTTGTTGGCAAAGACCTTGAAACGCCACAGAGTTGTGGTGATAAACATGGCTACAGCCGGTACCTCAGCCATGAGGCTGGAAAGCTAAGGAATGGCTGGATCCAGCCGTCAAAGCCACGACTTTCATCCTACTGATATTGCTTGGTAAATTAAAGACTCATGTGGTCAGAAAAAGAGAGATATACAGTAAAGAGAGATTCAAAGACAAAGAAAACTTTAAATGATTTACAGTGTGTTTAAAAATATATACAGGCTGAAAATTAAAGTTCTTAAAAGTAAAATAAGGAAGAAAGAGAGTAATTGGGTGTGGTAGTACACACCTTTAATCCCAACACTTGGGAGGCAGAGGGAAATTTACCTCTGTGACTTCAAGGTGTGGTAGCACACACCTTTAATCCCATGCCTGGAAGGCAGAGACAGAAGGATCTCTGAGAGTTCAAGGACAGTCTGGTCTACAGAGTTATTCCAGGACAAAGATACACAGGAAATATAAAACAAAAGTAAAAATAAACAAAATAGAGTTAAAATAAAGCCGCACAAAGATGGAAAGTACACAGAAAATCTTGATACTGTATGCTATTATGCTCTCTTTGAATTGTTTGAATGCTGAGAAAAGAGCAACAGCTGCTAAAAGATATTTGTTTATAAATGCTGTTGAACTAATCCAAGATAGGTATTTTCAAAATACCTTGACTTCAGAATTTGGATCTAAGGATATGATACTTTGGAAAAGAGTTTCTTCTTTTGTTTTCACAGAGGATGAGACTCTTTGGATTGCTTCTTCGATCCCAATATGGTATGATAGACCACGTCCTCCTGAAGGGTTGCTGTGAACACCTTCAAAAAATTACTTTGCTCAACTGCCGACTGAGAGGAACCTAGCACACAGGTTATACCATGAAAGACTTGATTAACAGCGCCCCCATTCAGCAGGAAGCAGTTTGGAGAGAAAAAACTGCGCCCATGTTCCCATATATTGTTTATAAATGTTCTTTTACATTTAAAGGGGGATATAATATAGATGTGAATAATTTGCATTGATATGAATCTTGGTTTACTGATATTAATTTAAGGTCAATTTTATTATATGTATATGTATTTCTGATATTGATTAAGGTATTGTGATTGTATAGTTCATTTCAAAATGTAATGTATATAGGTTGTTAATGGATAATTATTAATAATAGTCAAGTTTGTAGTCATGTTAGTTAGATTTTCTAGATGTGCATGCATATATTTCAGATAGGCATTCATCATATCTTTCAAAGGCTAGAGAATATGGTATTTTAAATGTTTTAATAACTTAGGGTTTTTCAAGACAATGAGACACTCTGCTCCTGGCAGCACCAATCTACTTCAAGAAGAAGAAGATGGGCATCGAAGAGGATCCTTATGGAGTTTGATAGCTATTTGGGCAAGAAACTGCTCTTGCCTGGACTATTGTATAAACTGGACACAAAGAACCCGCAGAGAGAGGACTGCTGAACTTGCCTAAAGGTGAGATGATCTTTTGGGGTTCCTGATTCATGAAAGAGACATGAATTCATGCGAGACATTCTGCAGGACACAGCAGATAGTGACTGAACTGCCTTTGAAATTTTCTGCTTCATGGAAATGTCTACTGGAAACTATGGGTCTGTAGGCCGAAGATGGATGCCCCAACGGTACAGAGAAACTTTGGGTGACTGTCAAGGCAGCGAGATGTCTCTGTCATTTCTAGAGTTTGAAAGTTGCTTATTTTTTGTTTGCTTAGGTAATATTATATCCTTCTGGAGTCTTTGATGGAGTTGAAGAATAGATAGATAGTTATAGTTTTCCTTAGTTATGATAAAGATAAAGTAGATGTAAATATTGTAACTGTAATTCTTATTTGATAACTGTTTTGTTATATGTAATTTTGCTATGTTAACGTTAAAGCCTTCCTTTTTTTTTTTTTTTGTTTAAACAGAAAAGGGGAAATGATGGAGGAAGGTTATTGGCTAATAAAGAAACTGCCTTGGCCCATTTGATTGGCCAGCCTTTAGGTGGGTGGAGTAAACAGAATAGAATGCTGGGAGGAAGAGGAAGTGAGCTCAGATGCAGGGCAGCTCCTCGGAGAGACAGACGCCATGCTCTCCTCTCCAGAGCAGACACGATGAAGCTCCGAGCCAGGATGGACGTAGGCTAGAATCTTCCTGGTAAGCACACATTGGGGTGCTACACACATGAATAGAAATGGGCCAAGCAGTGTTTAAAAGAACACAGTTTGTGTGTCATTATTTCGGGGCATAAGCTAGCCAGGCGACCATGAGCCGGGCTGTGGGAAGAGGCCCACAGCCCCTACTACACCCAGGCTGTCTTCAAACTTGCTGTTGCCGAGGATGACTTTGGACTCCTGATCTTCCTGCACCCACCTCCTGTACGCTGACATCACAGGCATGCGCCATCACTCCTGGTTCATGCAGTGCTGGGGAATGAACGTAGGATTCCATGCATGCTACATCCCCAGCTATGCAGCAGTATTTTAGCAACAGAAAATATAAACTAAACGGCCTTCTCAGGTCTCACCAGTGTCCTTCTACAAGGCTCCTCTTAGGGATCCTTTGTCCTTATCAATTGCTTCCCCCGGCCAGTTTTCATTCACTCCCAGTGGAACTGACCCCAGACCCTTGTTCTCTCTCAGCTCCTAAGACTGTAGGTAAATATCATATGCGTTTGTTTGTTTGTTTGGGTTTTTTTTGGGGGGGGGGGTGTTGTTGAGACATGGTTTCTCTGTAGCTTTGGAGCCTGTCCTGGGACTCACTTTGTAGACCAGGTTGGCCTTGAACTCACAGAAATCTGCCTGCCTCTGCCTCCCGAGTGCTGGAATTAAAGCCACGCGCCACCACCACCCGGCTATATTTGTTTTACTTATTTGTGATACTGGGAATAAAAGCCAGGGCCCTACCCAGGCTGAGGATGTTCTTGTACCACGGAGTCACCCAGCCACATATTTGTTTTCGAGGGCCTGTTAGGACTCCAGGACTTCTGCAACCTGAACTCTCTGAGAAGGGTGGCCCGAGCCCTCACCTGTACTGAAGCCACCCGCGTCTACACGATCTTCAACCCAGGGTAGGAAGTGCGGCTTCCATCTAAATATTGGCACTTACTTCCTTATGGGTCCCTAAGACCAGAATAGAAAGTCAGAAACCCAGCCTTTTACAAGCTAGAGGTTGGTTAAGACAATTTCAGATCCTATGCCCAATTTGTAGGGAGGAGAGGATACCCAGCCTTCTAAACAGTGCTTGTGGTAAGGCCGATTCCTCTGGGGATGACGATGCTCAGCGCCAGGTCTCTGGGCTCCAGCAGTCATCCCCAAGGAGCACATAGTTAAAAGGGACATTGGAAGGAGGGCAGAAAGGAAAGTTTGAGTTTTGTTTTTCACTAAATAACTGGGCAGCTTTTTCCCTCCATTTTTCCAGATGCTTCTTCAGAAACAATTTCAATGGCTTGGACTGAGAAGTCTAAATCTGCTTTAAATGAGGGCTTGGATCTAGGACTCATCCCTTTGGTGTTCCCAGTGCGCCACCGGCAAACTGAGAGAGCCACCCCAGTCGCTTGCTCACAATAGGGCTGCTGGCATTCATTTCTTCTCTCTTCCCTTGGTCCCCAGGGCTTTGCCCTAAAATTCCTGAACAATAGCTTGTGAGGGGGGCTGTGTCTGCAAAACTGTGTTAGCAAGACCAGCAGATGAGGCAGAAGCAGCTGAGGAAGAGGCTCAGCAGAATCTGCTTGTTGAGAGCGCTTTGCAAAAATATAGGAGCCCTGGTCTCCTTGGAGGCTGGCCTTGTACTCCCCTTCCCAGGGAAGGACTCCTGAGCACCCTGCTTAAGGTAGGCAGAGCATTTAGGAGCACCATGTCAGCTTCTGCACACTTGAGTGCAGCTTCTTACAGATCTCTGTCCTCCATGCCTAGCCCTGCGAGTCCTGCTCCCAGGGAGCTGACTGTATCGGACGGTAGCCTATTTAGCTCACAGCGACACTTTAATGAACCTCCCTCCCCCTGCCTCCACCCTCAGGAAGCTTCCATAGCCTGCTGTCCAGACTTCTAGAACAACACCAACTGCTCAAGGTGTGCCAGGGAGGCCTCCCAGAGAAAGCTGCTGTATCAGGAAGAGTGTGAAGGGACAGAGGGCAGGGAGAGGAGGGGGCAGAAGAGAAGGCAAGGTTGGGTCTTCAGAAGGATGACTTTGGTCTGATTTCTCTACTAAGGGCATTGTGATACTTGATTGAAGTGATACAGTTTAGGGGCCTCGATTGGGTTCATTTGCTCTACCAGTTAAGGAATTAAAGCAGGGAAAAGCTGAAGTGCAAAGGAAGCCGCAGAGGAGTCTCAAACACCGCAGACAGCAGGCAGCACCAACCATCGAAGGAAGGCATTTATTTGCTGGGACGAGATATCCAAAAAAAAGACCATCTGCAGAGCAGACAGGAGACTTGGGGAAAATGCAGTATCTCCCAAGACCTGGGGTTTTTTAAAGCCTCTGAAGGGTTTTCCCTCCCCTAAGTTAGGGTTGGTCAGTTTGAAGAAAGCTAGGATGATTGATTGGTCCATTCTGTTATGTGACATGTCCTTAGCAGGCCTTGAACTTGTTAAGTCAGTCCATCAGCAGGGGCCTGCTGGAGGCAGACAGAAGCCCACAAGATCCTTGTAAAAGCTGCCAGGCTTTTGTCTCAAGTCAGAAGGGTGAGGAAGAAGCTGGCCATCTTGGACCTCACCACCTTTATTACCTAGTTACAGCCTCTCTCCCTGTCTGTCTGTCTGTCTGTCTGTCTGGGTGTTTGTCTAACTCCTAGTCTCTCATCACCACACCTGGCCTGATTTGTTTTACTATTGGTGAACAGACATAGCATAAAAGTTATGGTCTTAGCCATTTAAGTGTACAGTTCAGTTGCCTAAATATGGTCATACTATCATGTGACTATCACCACCATGCATATCCAGGACAGCTTTTGCCTTATAAAACTGAAACTATGGGCCCATTAAACAACAACTTCATTTTTAAAAAAATGAAAATAGATTCTTCTCTCATACAGTAATCCAGACCGCAGTTCCCCTCCCTCCACTCCTCTCAGGTCTCTACCACCACCCTCTCCCCCACATCTCCTTCCCCTCCATTTCTCTTCATAAAAGACCAGGCCTCCAAGAGACAACCAAACACAACAAAACAGGATGCAATTAAGACAAGACAAAAGTCCTCACATCAAGGCTGGACAGGGCAACGAAACAAGATGAACAGAGTCCCAAGATCAGGCAAAAGAGCCAGAGACACACCTGTTCCCACTGTTAAGAGTCCCACAGAAACACCAAGCTAACCTGATATGTGCACAGGACCTGGTGCAGACCCACACGGGACCTGATGCTCACTTATGCAGGCTGTGTGCTTGGCACTTCAGTCTCTGTGAGCCCATGTGAGCCCGGCTTAGTTAGATTCACTTGCTGTGTAATGTCTGGCTGTAGTTCTCTGCACCCGCTCTCACCTCTTGCCAGAGGAAGCCTCTCTGATGATAACTGGACAAGGCACCCATCTATGAGTATAGCAGAATGTAATTATCAGTTATTTCATTGATTTTTTTTGACCAGTCATATTTGGTTCTAAAGTGTCTGGGCTATCCAATCTCCAGTTCCTGGCCATCCAAGTAGTGTTGGGCATGGGCACCCTTTCATGGTGTGGGCTCAAGTTAAACTAGACATTGGTTGGCCACTCCCACAACTTCTGTGCTACCATTGCACCCAACACATCTTGCAGTCAGGAAAGATTGTAAGTTGAAGTGAAGCTGGGTTGGTGTTCAGGTTTCTCTTTCCAGTGCCTGCATAGTACCTTCCCACATCAAGAGACTAGAACACAGGGTGAAGGCTCCATGCTGGCACCAGCTCGCCTTCCTATGTACAATGAGTCTGTGTGGATGTCATCCTCAGCAATGGGACCTCACTGTTAGTTTTCAGAGAGCAACTATCTGTCCTAGAATTAGCCTGCATTTTTTAGGATCTCCACAGGGCCCCATTGGCCAACAGCTCAAGCAGTTGCAACCCATCCCAACATCAGAAGCATTGCCTGGCTACAAACAGTGGCCAGTTTAGACTCCGTCCACATCCTCCATCACTAGGAGTCCTCACTAGGGTCGTCCTGGTAGATTCCAGGAAGTTTCCAATGTACTGGGTTTCCACATTGCCCCTAAATGCCCCCCAATTCCAGCTGTCTCTCCCTCCATCTTCTGCCCCCTTCTTTGTCACGGTTCTCCTCGGCCAGTAAGAAGGACATAACACCGGAGCTCTTCTTGCTAAGCAGTTTATTTCAGGACTTTATTCACAGCTATCTTTCTCCTTCTCTTTTCTCTATCTACCTCTCTCTCTCTCTCTCTTCCTCCCTCCCTGTCTCACTCACTCACACTCTCTCCCTCTCTCCATGGGCAAAACCTCCCAGCCCTTAAGTAGGCATGGGCAACCAACCCCGGATTGCCAGGTGGGCACTGCCCATAGGTCCACGTATATACAAGCAGCTGACAATCATTGCGTGATCACAGCATAAGTCAGGTCTTAGCCATAATTAGGAGCTGATTATCAGATGTGGCTTCACGCAGCTCGCTGCACTTCTTGTTCCTCATGGGCTGGAGAGATGACTCTGCCATTAAAGGCTAGGCTCATAGCCAAAAATATAAACAACTTCTTAGTCTCCTTCCCCCCAACACTAAGCAATACTATTCTGCTTTCTGTTTCTGTGGACTTAACTTCTCTTGGTCTCTCACACAAGTGAAATTGTGTGTTCTGAAGTTTTGTAGTGACAGTATTCTTGTCACTTACTATAGTATCTTCAGGCTCACCCATGTTGTAACATATGTCAGAATTCTCTGTTTATGGATGAACAGTATTCCATTGTAAAACTTTTGCTTCTCCAGTTATCTAATAATAGATACTTGGGTTGGTCTCTCTTAACTAGTGTGAAGGTTACTAAGAATATTGGTATAAGAATGCGTTGAAGTTCCTACTTCCATTTCTCTTGAGTACATATCCCAAAATGGAACTATTGGGCCAAATCATTTTGGTTTAATTTTTTAGGTTTATTTTGTCTTATGTATATGAGTGTTTTGTCTACATGGATGTCTGTGCACCACATGTGTGCCTGGTGCCCAAGGAGTTCAGAAGAGGGTGTCAGATCCCTGCAACTGGAATCCACAGACAGTTTTTTAAACTGCCCTGTCTATCTACACTGGGAGCGAGCTTGGGTCCTATATAAGAACAAGTGCTTGTAACCAGTGAGCTGTCTCTCCACGTCTTGTGCCCCTGGCCTATGGCTGAGGATGATGACCTCTGTGTGACTTGGAGAGCAGCTCTCTGCTCCCTTCAACCCTTCTGCCAATGAAGTATATCCCTTTCTCCGGATGCAACCATGACTGGTAGAAACTCAGATTTGTTACCCCAGGTACTGCCTTCCCAACCCTTGCCCATGGCCTTTCAAATTCCAGGACCGCATTAGTCACTGAGGCAGAAATTCAAGCGATGCTTCCCTGTCTCAAAACTGCATGCACTATTCCGGGAAGGCAATGATGGTGTGGAAAAATGACAGGTTGGATATTCGTTTCCAAATGTGCTTTGCCATGCTACATAAAAATAACGATCACTTTTCAAGTTTGGTTTCATTCTTTAGCTAGAAATAGCAAACCAGTTCACCCAGAACAGAAGGTTTTCTTAGTTAAAGTGTTAGGTTTTTACCTAATGAAGAGAGCTGACCCACATACTGAGGCATCCCCTCCCAGTAGATAAATGTGTTTAAAAAAGATTATAGACCAGCTTTCTGGACCAACAAGATGACTCGGCAGGTAAACTGCTTGCTGGCAAGCAGTTCAATTCCTGGGACCCACATGGTGGAAGGAAAGGACTGACTGGCAACCATTCACATGCCCTGGCCTGTGTACACCCACATACATGTGCACACATAAGATTTTCTTGAAGAAATATGAATTCTCTAAGTTGTCTATAAAAATATGAGTTGTAACTGGATGCACTGACTCATGCCTTTAGTCTCAGAGAGAGGCAAAGGCAGGTGGATCTTTGTGAGTTCTAGGCCCGTATGATCTATGTTTCAAGGGCAGGGTTATTGAGACTGGCCAGGGCAAATAAAGTGACTCTGTCTTTAAAAAAAAAATAAGAGTGTGAATTTTGTACACGAGGCACACTTAAGCTTATTATTTTCAAGTGTTAGTACGTGTTGGTATATCTTATAGCAATAGTAGCTTCATAGTGTTAAGAATTCTGGAAGTGTGTGTGAATTATAGGATAACTTATAAAGATACTGACTTTGAAGAAGAGAGTGTGGGTGTAAAATTTGGAATTTGTTAATGAGATGTTATATGTGTACCATCTGATTTGATCATACACTTTTCCATGGATGTGGATCCCAGCATTGTTCCTGTCTTGTAGATGTGCAGACTAGGTAAGTGAAGCTGCTCGTCCACAGCCAGGCAGCCGGTAACTGATGCAGTCAGAATCTACGTGCCAGGAGTCAGGTCACACCACAGTATGCCGGATCTGATTTCAGAGCCTAGATGTCTTCCTGAATTGGTAGGGATTCTTTTTCACTTGTGACAGAAACCAGTCCCAGAGTGGTTAAGCAGAGGAGATGTATCACTTCATATAACTGAGTAGATCTGAAGCCCCCACAATGCTGCCCTCCAGTGTCTTCATGGCTTCTCCTTATCGTATACCTGGGCTTTCAGATTTTCACTTGTTTGATCCTTTACTGGCAGGAACATGAGAGGTTCAGAGGCAGCCAAAGAGACAGTTTCAGGGATAATTTTGGTCTCCTAAGAGTCAGAAGTGGAATTTTAGGGAAGAGCACAAACTGGCTGCCTTTGATGGTATGTGTGCCCAATATCTAACAAGCATCTTGGTCAGAGGCAGCTCACAGGCAGGCCTCCCCTCCAGACCCCCATGCAGTGGGAAGACACAGTTCCCCTAAGAAGGGACATGCTGCTGACCTTGGGGAGGTAGTCAGGAGAGCCTGAGCAAACCAAAACCAAACCCCACCAAAGGTTTGGTTCCTTCGGTGTCTGCAGTGCCGCATGCTTTCTAGTGGCCTTTTCTATGATGGAGAACCTCTCTGAAATTGATCACAGAAGCTTGAGGACCACCACAGAACACTAACCTCCTGGATCTGCCTTGTCAGCTAAAGACTATGCCATCAGAGCCCCATGACAACAGGAAATAAGGCCAGAACCACAGTTTACATGGAAGAGTTCTCTGCTAGCCACCCCAAAGGGGACTGAAATTCAGTCAGAATCTTGGTAATATGAAAAGTCTGACCTACAGGGAATTAAGAATTGTCAGTATGGGAGTTCCCCTGTACTCCTGTGTCTTGGTGGCTCATTTTCAAGGACTTAGGTGTCTCATTAAATGAGAATAGGGAAGTTATGCCTGTTGACAAAAAGGAATGGCTTCTCATTGTAAGATTTTAAAAGGACTGCAGTGTCACCCAAGGCCACCAACCTTCATGACGCCTTAAATTGTCAGAAAGAAAAAGGAGAGCAATCGGGAGGCAGAGGCAGGGGGATCTCTGAGTTCCAAGTCAGCCTGGTCTACAAAGTGAGTTCCAGGACAGCCTGGGCTACCCAGAGAAAGAGAATGGAGTCCAGAGACTAGAGGGTGCCTATGTCTCTGCTCACAAGAAAGAAAGAAGAATCATAGAAATGGAAGCGGCAGAGTACAAGGACCTGAAGGGACTTGAAGGGTGTGTCCCAGGAGATCCAGTTGGCACCCACTGATCCAGTTAAAGAACACCTTCTGAGGATGGCATTCAGAACAGCTTTCATCCTCCGGTTTCCCCAGCAGGGGCGGGGATGAAAGAAGCCACAGCTAAGGCTTCCTAATTGCTGTTGTCAGCGGCTATGATCTCTTCCTGGTGCATTCTGCCGGTTCATTTGGGGCTTTGGGCTGCAAGGGGATTATCCTAAGCCTTAATTAAGTACCTGCCTGCCTGCTGTGGGGTGGGTGCCAGCTGCTGGCACAGACGTGAGCCTTGAAGCTTGGTCATGCTTTGGCCATGGCTTACTCTTCACTCCTCACCCCCTAATATACCCACAAGGCTAGACTCACGGTACCTGTGGTCCATTTTGTGGGTAGGTGATGTTTTGCTACCCGGGAGCTCATATTCAGAGGTGGAACAGAGGACTAAGTCTTCCACCAATTCTGCAGCCCTGCCTTTATTTTCTACATTTTTAAAAAATCTTATTTATTTATATTTTATGTGTAAGTGCTCTGCATGTATATCTGCAGGCCAGAAGAGAGCATCAGGTCCCATTACAGATGGTTGTGAGCCGCCATGTGGTTGCTGGGAATTGAACTCAGGACCTCTGGAAGAGCAGCCAGTCCCCTTAACCCCTGAGCCATCTCTCCAGCCCCCTACATCTTTTTTTTTCTTAAGTCAGGATCTCACCATGTAGCTCAGGTCGGCTACAGACCTGCGATCCTCCTGCCTCAGTCTCCTCCGTGCTGGAATCATAGGTATAGATCTTCATGGCCAGCTTTATTTCCTGTTCTCCAGTTATCCTCAGCTCTGTTCTAGTCTTTGACCACAGGATACAGCATGTATTATAAACACAGGTGCTTGAACCTGGTGGCACGGACCTACAATCTTAGTTACCTGGGAGGCAGAGAGGGGGTGGAAAAACACAAGTTCAAGGCCTGCTCAGGCTGCAGAGTGAGTCCAAGGACCATCTTGGCAGTTAAGTGAGAACTTGCTTTAAGGGAAAAAAAAAATAGGAAAAGAGTTCTACTGGAGATAGCGATGCCTTGTTAGAGAACGAAGAGTTCAGAGCATAGAGCCACAGGCAGCAGCTGCAACGGGAAAAGGATCTGTGTGCATGGGGAAAATTCCCAGCCATCCCCAGCATCCACCCGTTACTGCCTGCTATACCCCTAGTGATTCTAGCTCACTGCTTGCCTTGTTTGTTTGTTTAGTCTTTGTATGTGCATCTTCTTGGTCCCCAGTATCCTGCCAGACGGTCTGTTTCTCTTGGGCTAGCGCCCAATCCTGGATACTCTCTTTTTGGTTTCCCTTCATCCCAGATGTGGGCAAAACCTCAGTTCTTTCATCCTGCCTGGTCCTGGCTGACAGTCAGACTGCTACAGCTGTCCGTGCAGCTGTATGGACTTGCAGAGTACACACAGGGCCAGGAGCTGCCGGGATCAGAAGACCCACGGAGGCTGTCCATCTTTGCAAAATTGTCCCCTTTTTACTTTGCATCAAGTTCAGAGAAGGCAGATGTGTGGCTTAGAGTCTGGGAAGGTTTGTGCAGTCAGCAGTATTACCACTGCTTTGAGTTCAGGCTGGGAAGGTCTGCCCTAGGCAATGAGGGATGGGTGAGGACCCTCAACATGTTCGAAGAGACCTGCCAGTCTGATAGCCTAGTGAACGGTCCCCTTTGGTCACTGAGTGAATTCCACTAGGTCTGAACACTGACACGAGGAGGGGTAACACTCCCCAATAGCAGCCCTGCTTTCTCCCCTACCAGCCACACTCTCAGGAGCCCCATTTTCTTTTAAAGGCCTTTTGAGGCCATAACGGTTTTTAAGGACATTTTATAGAGCGGGAGCACGGTCTTACTATTTAAAATTATTATAGGGGTTTTGACTGCTGTATCTTTATTTTTATGACAGTTGTTGGTTATGCCCCTGATTTATTTGATTCTGGGCTTCTGTACAAGAACACAACCTCCAATTAAATGTGGTTACTGTGGCAAAAATATGATTCTCCTCGGAATGACCCTCTTTGGGGCCAGTTCCAAAAACTCATTATGGTGAAAAGGGAGGGCAAGCCTCTTTGCATTCATGAACATTCCTCCTGTGGTCACTTGCTTTTCCCATATGAGGAATTAGAAGGCAGCAAGGCTGTGGGTTGGGCCCAGAGGGGAATGGAGGTGAAAGGGAAAAACTTACTTTAAGAGCGAGGTGAGTCACCACGTAAAGCCATACCTCAGAGACAGAGGGAACTCAGGACACCTAAAGAATAATCTTCTCTTCCATGCTAGGAAGGGATTACAGCGCAGAGAGACCAGGAAGTCTGACCAGACCTAGGCACTGAGGCCTGGCTGCCACACTGCCCTCTCTTTTCCACCCTAGCTCTCCTGCGATGTCATGAGATCACATGGCCCTGATCCTGTCCTACTTTCAATACAAGGGAACAACCTGTGAGTCCCCTCTGGCATGACCATATCCTTTGTGAACCCTTTGGACGTTGCTTTCACCTCTTAAGAGATGGAGGGTCTGGGAGAGAGAGGTTCTTGCCACCAATTTGAGCTATACAAAACTTGTTTTCCTTAGTGAGGAATTTGTAGTGAGGTCTGGACAACCTCTGAAACTGGAGACCAGAACTGTGGTCCTAAATGTGCCCCTCCATCTGCCATGTGAGATGGTGGGAAACCCACTCCACTCTGTCTCTAATATTATACTTGGCATCATGGCTGCCATTCAGGTCCCCATCACAGGGTAGCTGATGAGGCAGCTCTTTCCCTGGGGAGACATAAACCAGTGTCTGCCCCTTTCCTTATAGGACACCAACAACAGACCAAAGTAGGATTCCACAAAAGCCCAACCTGGGGAATCAGTGAGTTTATTGGTTTACTCACAGAGCATGGGTGAAGGGTTGTTTACAGGAGCATCAGTGATCCTAAAGCAATTCTGCCATCACAAAGTCTCTCCCCAATATGGATGAAGACTATGAACACTAGCCCAAAGCCGCATAGATGGAATCCCCTTCAATTAACCTTTGACAATCTGTCTACTCTCAAGAGCGCACAGTCATGCACAGTTAGGGCAGAATTACATGCAGATTGCTTGGAAGCTCAGTAAGGGGCAGTTATGAGGGTCCAGTGACCCTTTCCACTCCCTCTTTCTGTGAGGGAACACCATCAGTAAAGAAGCCAGACCTCAGGCTTCTCTTGCAGTTTCTTGCAGCTGTTCTAATGAAGACGATGGCTGTGAGGCTCGGAGGATAGCGTTCTACGACAGCAGCCCTACCTAAGGTCCTCCCTCACAGTGCCAAGAGAGGGTCTGTGTGGAGCTTCTCTGAGAACTAGACATCTGTGAGCTTTCACCGGCCTCTGAAAAATCCCAACCATAAAACTCCCAACTGTAGCTTTTTAACTGAAAGCCGTGCATGCACCCCAAGAATGTGAACCAAGACTTCCCATCTTCCCTACTTGGGCTCCAGCATAGAGGACAGGCAGTGAGTGATAAAAGGGACATCCTGAAACTGAACAGTTTTGACTGATATCAGGGGCGTGCTGAGCTTCTTTCATGGTGGCAGGACCTGTGTCCATTCACATTGCAGATCAGACCTCGGAACTGAGCAAGGTCACAAAGTCCCTGCCTTTGCCCTAGATCCAGGAGCTTTGGAAGTCTTGTTTGCGCACTTAGACTGTCTTATAAAATCATGCCAGTTTCAGCATATTCAGGAATCTTTGAATAATTATTTTAATACGGCATTTCAGAGGTAACTCTGGAACAAGACAATGAGGAGAAAAGAGGAAAGGGTCAAGGGATCATGTCCCTAAGGTCTGGAACGCTCTCAGTGTTCCCAGTTAATCATTGATGCCCCCAGCGGCCTGCTGCAGGGGGCCAGCGTGCACACTGCTGGAATGTTTGGAAGCCGTAGATGCTGTTAATGATTTATCTGCTCCTGGCTGCAGAGCTGAGCCCCTATGCTCTGAAGTCGACAGGCCTCTGGGATCATCTTCAGGAGAATGGGCCAGCCCTACCTAACAGACTTCGGGAGAAGACACTCATGGCTTGCAATCCGCATGTGACCACCCCCCCCCCCACACACACACCAGGGCCTCATTGCTTGCTCTCTGAAAACACAGGAGACTGTTTTATTAGGATACCTGCTGTCGAATGTTCCTTTGTATGAGTGCTTGTGACGAGATCAAGGCCATATGATGATGATTTTATATGGTATCACAATGTGGGCCACCTTCAAACACACATAGTGGTTATTTGTATAGTTCTTCTATTTCATCAAATGAATGAGTGACTGTAATCCATTAGGGATACATGAATGTAGGGAGCACATTTATATTTTCTTCTGTTTAACAAAGACTAAGTGTGTGACATTTGCAGAAATATCACAGGTAGACAGTTAACTAAAAAGAAAAGGAGGGATTCCCAAAACCTGACTTGCAGAGACCTGCACTGTCTCCTTTGGCTTCGAACAGCAGTGGTGAGGGTTCATATACCTGGGTGGATGTGGTCACAGTCACATCTAAGGTGGGAAATAGTTGTGGTGAGACCCTGACAGTCTCAGGCATTGCTGACAAGTTTTGAAGGAGACAACTTAAAAACTGAAGCATTTCCTCGTGGGACATCTGTCTCTGTCAAGAGCATAATTTATATTTTTATAGGAAGGAGCTTTTTGTTTGTGGGAATTGCAAATGAGATGAATAATACTGATTTGGTGTTTGGGTCCTTCCTCCCTCCCTCCCTCCCTCCCTCCCTCCCTCCCTCCCTCCCTTCTTTCTTTCTTTCCTTTCTTTCTTCCTTTCTTTCTTTGTTTCTTTCTTCTTTCTGTTGAAGCCTGACTCTATATCAACAGGGCTGGAGGGACAGATCATATAAGATTTATAAACTCCTGCTGAAGTGATGATTATATGAATTAATCAAAGAAGGATTGTTGGCTTTGGGCTTTTTAACTGGGAGTCAATGCTTCCTTAGGAACAAAAATCCATATCCTAGATACTCAGGCTTGAGTCTGAAGATGGTGGGATCGGAGGAACTCAGGAAAGTTAGCCTAGTGCAGCTGTGAGGTTGGGGCGGATCCCCAGCATCAAGAGAAAGACAACTATCATTGCTGCAACAGAGCTCCCTCCCCTAGCATGTTTAGGGAAGAAACTGTGTGTGGGTGCCTAGGAACTAGCAGATGTTACCCCTCATGCCCATATAGCATCACTACCTGACCTTGCGAGGAAGGGGGGAAGTTACGGAGTGGGAGAGTCGGGGGGTGGGGAGGGTTTATACTGCAAATTTTGGTTCCATTTCACCTGCAGCCATTCTTTCTCGCCTTGGAATGGCTGCATGAATAAAAAAATGTCTCTACAATGTTTGTGACAAAAGCGACTCCCTTTCCAGGGGCCTTCCACGCGATCTCTGTGCGTTCCTACTGCAGAGTTGCCCAGTTCTAGGTCCTCGCTGAGCAGGGTGAACTGGGCAGCACTGTTCCGCTCAAGATAAGTCCAGCCTGAGGGGATCCTTTGCATTTCAGGTGTTCAAGGGCACTTAATGGAATTTTCTTGTCTGGAACTCAGTAATTTTTTAAAAATTTATTCTCTCTCTCTCTCTCTTTCTGTGTGTGTGTGTGTGTGTGTGTGTGTGAGAGAGAGAGAGAGAGAGAGAGAGAGAGAGAGAGAGAGAGAGAGAGAGAGAGAGATGCATGTGTGAGTGCAGGTGCCTGAGGAGTCAAGAAGGGGACCTCAGATTCCCCAAAGCTGGAGTTCCAGGCAGTTGTGAGCTTTCTGACATAGGCGAGACCTCCTCACCAATTCTGTGTCCTCCGCAAGAGCAACACATGCTTTTAACTGCTGAGCCTTCTTTCTGACCCCTCAAAGATAATTCTTAGATGGGAGTTTATCTCCTCCTTTCTCCCTGTTTTGAGAGTTGTACTTTCTGAATAAGGGACTCACTCTGAGTCTTGGGTGAGTCAGGTACTTGGGAAAGCACTGACCACGTAGCAGTCACAGACGGTCGTAACTATTGCCAGAGGCAAAGAGCTGGTACAGGACCATCCTGAGACTGCCAAGAGAGGCGTGTGTAGGGCTGTCTCTCCCAGTAGTGTGGTGTGATTTCATTTGTATTTTAATAAATAAAGCTTGCCTGAAGGTCAGTATAAAACAACCACACTAGTCAGCCATACAGGCCAGGCAGTGGTGGCACACACTTTTAATTCCAGCAGCCACACTAGTTAGCCATAGAGGCCGGGCGGTGATGGTGCACGCCTTTAATCCCAGCGTGAGAGAGAACTATAAGACAGCATGAGACAGGAATTGCTCTCTTTCAGTCTGAAGACTTCTTGGAGGAAAGAGCTCTCTAGTGGCTTTGCTTCTCTGATCTTCAGGTTGAACCCCAACCCCAATATCTGTCTCTAGGTTTTTATTATTCGTGTTACATAGTTAACTACAAGGAAACTTCAGAGAGAAACAGGTTGGAATTCATCTTAATGATTTATTGCCAAAATATAAAATATATTACTTTCCCAGCATATACTCAATAAATTTTAATATTGAGGGATTTGGTATTTTGGGTGCTTTTTGTTTGTTGTTTTTGATGGAGAGGGATTCATATAGGGTCTTACAACCCAGGGTTGAACTTCCTGTGTAGCTGGGGATTACCTTGAACTCCAGATCTTCCTCCATCTCCCTCCCAAATGCTGCAATTACAAATGCAGCACATTTGTGTGTCACAGTGCTCAAACTATTGAGATCTTTCTTTTATTTTCTTTTCTCTTTCTCTCTTTCTTTCTTTTTCTTTCTTTCTATTTTTTTTTTTTTTTGTACTGTTCTTGCAACCCAGCATATAATGCATAGGAACCATGAACTCTGAACTCTAGGACACATGGTGAGCCTGTGTGAAACAGAAGCCCTCACGGTTTCTTTTTCTTGTAGGTCCGGGGCTACCCAGAGCCACAGGTGACATGGCACAGAAATGGGCAAACCATCACCCATGGGGGCCGCTTCCTGCTGGACTATGGAGTACGGGGGACTTTCAGTCTTGTGATTCACCCTGTCCGTGAGGAGGACAACGGAAAGTATACCTGTGAAGCCAGCAATGGCAGTGGTGCCCGCCAGGTGACAGTGGAGCTGACCGTGGAAGGTGAGTCCCCAGGGCAGCTCTGTGGTGGGAGCTGAGCTGCCAGTTCCTGGGTCTGCTGCTGCCTTCTGCCCTCTCTCACGATGGGAGGACTTATAGGAGACACTACACACACCTTGGGGCTTGGGACTCGTGTCTAGGCTCACGTTCAGCCTTGCTATGACTTACATCACACCAAGACTAAAGACAGGCTCTTAATTGTGACTTTCCCCTGTCCTGGCACCGGCCCATCTCCCACGCTACTCACCCATTACCTCACTGTGGCCAAGTCTTGCTGTCCTTTGACAAACCTTGGGGATTTCACTTTGTTGCTTGCCCAAGCAAGAGCTCCTGCCCTGATCTTTCACCCAGATTGTACTTGCGTTCTTCAGGTCCCTGCTCAAAGTCCCCAACTTAGAAAGAACCCTTCTTAACCACCCCCCCAGCCCTCGCCCCCACTCCAACTCTCCTTCCTGTCAACTCCCTCACAGTTTTTCTTTAAGGTTGGTTTGTCACCCTCTAAGCACCCATCACACAGCCCTGAGACTCGGGGTCGTTACCTTCTCTATGACTGTTTTTTCAGCATCCCTGCACAGGTCAGTATCAAATTTTGGGAAGGAATGGACAGAATCTATTGTTAGCATCACCTCTGGAGAATAGTGCTCACCATAAAAATATATGTAACTCTGCTGGGCGGTGGTGGCGCACGCCTTTAATCCCACCACTCAGGAGGCAGAGACAGGCGGATCTCTGTGAGTTCAAGGCCAGCCTGGCCTACAACAGCTAGTTCCAGGATATCCAGGGCTGTTACACAGGGAAACCTTATCTCGAACAACAACAAATATATATATATATATATATATATATATATATATATATATATATTTCTTCCTACGTCTGTGGTCAAAATTTTGACTAACTTAAAAGTATCTGGGAGAAGCATTTGGCTGTAAATAATACGGGGTTTGTCACCACTGTCTTCCTGGCAGGCTGAAGCTGCTCTCCGGGGTTGAACATTCCATGTCAGGCCATTGGCAGATACTCAAGGCCTGATGTCTGGAAGGGCAAAGGGGTCTGCCAGCCCCTCAGATGTAAGACCTGCTTCCCTGGATCCTGTCTGGGAGCTGATAAACCACATAGCCAAACTTGCCTTTTCTCTCTTCAGAAGACTGTTCTCCCAACCTCATTTGCAGGAGACGCTGTGTGTGAGCAATTCAGATAAATTGTGAAGGGAGCTTTGGAAGGTTCTAGAAGGGATGATGTGCACCTGGGCCAGTGGCCACTCCTCGACCTTTCTGCCTTATTTCCGCACACAGTTGCAGGGCGTATGAGTTCCAGAGTGGAGTATGCATAGTTTGGACATTTTCCTTAAATTCTCTAACTGGGTCATTTTAATGACCTTCAAGTGTCTGAGGCAGGGGCATTCCAGACAGGAAGTGGCTGGGCAGAGTCTCAGAATAAACTTATCAAAAGCCATTTTGGTGCTCTGCTGTCCCCCATACTACTGATCACAAAGTCGAAACTTGGAAATCGAGCCCCCCCACCAACAAAACTTCTCTCCTTCCCTTTGCTGGCTTCCTGTTTGGAGCTGAGCGAGGCACAGTGCTGAGCTATGAGTCACAGTCCAAAGTCCCGATCCCAGCTTGTGCCAATCTAATGTGTGACTTGAAACCTCTGGACCTCGGCTTCTGCAGAAAATGGATGTGAATTCCAAGCATTGCAGCCTGGGTTAGCCCTTATTTTCTGTGATCCATATTAAGGAAGACTGGGGTATGTTGGGAATGCATGGAAATTATATGAAATCAACATAATCAGTTGTGGTGGCACACGCCTTTAATCTCAGCACTCTGGAGGCAGATACCGGTAGATCTCCGAGTCTACATAAAACTGAGATAATTTGTGAACCTTCTTGGTTTTTACCATTCAGAAAGTTGAATCTGGTGGCTCACTCCATCAGAACAAATTTCAGGTCGTGATAGGAGGAGAGAGGCAAGGAGGCGGGACAATCATAGTAGAGCAAGGCTAGGCTCACAGTCTGGACTCTTCACCTTCTCTTTGGCTGGGTTTTAACTGGGTAGATTGACCCAGACATATAAGATATATCATGCTTTTAACTCTAAAGGGATAATGGTCTTCTGTCTGCCACCCCTCTCTGTGTGAACGGATCTGGGGCATCCCACTTCCATATCAGAAACTTGTTTGAGGCAATGTGTTATATAGTTATATAAGTCCTATAGGCCTAGAAGAATTTACTCATCGCTTCCTGCCATGAAAACTCTGTCAACCCTGCCAGGCTAGTGTCTACCTTCACAAAGTGATTCCAGCAGCCACCATCCCACCCCTGCACCCCACCCTCGCTGCCTCCGACCTCCTCTGCAACTTCTGTTCTTCCCCGGACAGAGCAGAGACCCTGAATCAAGTTTGACAGACAGGTGGAAACTTTTAACCTTTGGTGGTCGTATAGGAAGGAGTGTTGCTCAGTGAGCAGAAAGCCAAATGCTTTGGTTGAGTTTTAGCTGTACTGATTTCTACCTATGAGCAAATGGACCTTTCTGAGCCGTGTTTCTTTCCCTTTAAGGTGGAGGGCATTACACAAAGTGGTGTATGGATCAGTATAGACCCTCGCCATTAGGAAATGGTGCCCAGTGATTATCCAAGCTGCTCCTAACATCTTTAGAATACTTATGGAGGAAAGTCTGTAAAAAAAAGAAAGCTTCCTTGCCTGACTTCCAGTTTGGCGATTAGAGCCAAGGAACATGAGAACAGATACCTAGGACAGGATTGCACAGTTACCCAGGTGCCTAGCATCAGGACCACACAGTTACCCAGGTGTCTAGGACAGGACCAGACAGTTACCCAGGTGTCTAGGACAGGACCAGACAGTTACCCAGGTGTCTAGGACAGGACCAGACAGTTACCCAGGTGTCTAGGACAGGATTGCACAGTTACCCAGGTGCCTAGCATCAGGACCACACAGTTACCCAGGTGTCTAGGACAGGACCAGACAGTTACCCAGGTGTCTAGGACAGGACCAGACAGTTACCCAGGTGTCTAGGACAGGACCAGACAGTTACCCAGGTGTCTAGGACAGGATTGCACAGTTACCCAGGTGCCTAGCATCAGGACCACACAGTTACCCAGGTGTCTAGGACAGGGCCAGACAGTTACCCAGGTGTCTAGGACAGGATTGCACAGTTACCCAGGTGCCTAGCATCAGGACCACACAGTCACCCAGGTGTCTAGGACAGGGCCAGACAGTTACCCAGGTGCCTAGCATCAGGACCACACAGTTACCCAGGTGTCTAGGACAGGGCCAGACAGTTACCCAGGTGTCTAGGACAGGACCAGACAGTTACCCAGGTGCCTAGCATCAGGACCACACAGTTACCCAGGTGTCTAGGACAGGGCCAGACAGTTACCCAGGTGTCTAGGACAGGATTGCACAGTTACCCAGGTGCCTAGGACAGGACCAGACAGTTACCCAGGTGTCTAGGACAGGGCCAGACAGTTACCCAGGTGTCTAGGACAGGATTGCACAGTTACCCAGGTGCCTAGCATCAGGACCACACAGTTACCCAGGTGTCTAGGACAGGGCCAGACAGTTACCCAGGTGTCTAGGACAGGACCAGACAGTTACCCAGGTGTCTAGGACAGGACCAAACAGTTACCCAGGTGTCTAGGACAGGGCCAGACAGTTACCCAGGTGTCTAGGACAGGACCAGACAGTTACCCAGGTGTCTAGGACAGGATTGCACAGTTACCCAGGTGCCTAGGACAGGACCACACAGTTACCCAGGTGTCTAGGGTCAGGACCACACAGTTACCCAGGTGCCTAGGACAGGATTTCACAGTTACCCAAGTGTCTAGGACAGGATTGCACAGTTACCCAGTTTTCTATGTCAGGACCAGACAGTTACCCGGATGCCTAGGACAGGACCACACAGTCACCCAGGTGTCTAGGACAGGTTTTCACAGTTACCCAAGTGTCTAGGACAGGATTGCACAGTTACCCAGGTGTCTAGGACAGGACCACACAGTCACCCAGGTGTCTAGGACAGGTTTTCACAGTTACCCAAGTGTCTAGGACAGGATTGCACAGTTACCCAGGTGTCTAGGACAGGACCACACAGTTACCCAGGTGTCTAGGACAGGACCACACAGTTACCCGGATGCCTAGGACAGGACCACACAGTCACCCAGGTGTCTAGGACAGGATTGCACAGTTACCCAGGTGTCTAGGGTCAGGACCACACAGTTACTCAGGTATCTTACCCAGGTGCCTAGGACAGGATTGCACAGTTACCCAGGTGCCTAGGACAGGACCAGACAGTCACCTAGTTGTCTAGGACAGGACCACACAGTTACCCAGGTGTCTAGGACAGGACCACACAGTTACCCAGGTGCCTAGGACAGGATTTCACAGTTACCCAGGTGCCTAGGACAGGATTTCACAGTTACCCGGGTGCCTAGGACAGGATTTCACAGTTACCCAGGTGCCTAGGACAGGATTTCACAGTTACCCAGGTGCCTAGGGTCAGGACCACACAGTTACCCGGGTGTCTAGGACAGGACCACACAGTTATCCAGGTGCCTAGGACAGGACCACACAGTTACCCAGGTGCCTAGGACAGGACCAAACAGTTACCCAGTTGTCTAGGTCAGGACCAGACAGTTACCTGGGTGCCTAGGACAGGACCACACAGTCACCCAGGTGTCTAGGACAGGACCACACAGTTATCCAGGTGCCTAGGACAGGATTGCACAGTTACCCAGGTGCCTAGGACAGGACCAGACAGTTACCCAGTTGTCTAGGTCAGGACCAGACAGTTACCCGGGTGCCTAGAACAGGACCGCACGGTTACCCGGGTGCCTCACAGGGAAAGCAGCCATGCTCTGAGCACCTCTAGGTCGCTGAGGTTGAGGGCAGAGCAAAGAAGCTTATCCTGAGGGAGTTTCTTCCTAGTACAGGGGCCGCAGGCCTATTCTCCAATCTCTGTCCAACATGAGCCATACATGTCACCTCAGGTTTGCTGGAGCCACATTTTAAAAATTAGGTGAAATTAATTTTAATAAAATATTTTATTTAGCTCAGTATACCCAAAATACTATTATTTCAGAGTACACTCGGCATAAACATGAGTATCCCCTACATATGATGAAGAGCGATGTGGTCTTTTGCTCAGAAGGCCTTTGAAATTTTTTTTTTTTTTTTTTTTTTTTTTTTTTTTTTTTTGGTTTTTCGAGACAGGGTTTCTCTGTGGTTTTGGAGCCTGTCCTGGAACTAGCTCTTGTAGACCAGGCTGGTCTCGAACTCACAGAGATCCGCCTGCCTCTGCCTCCCGAGTGCTGGGATTAAAGGCGTGCGCCACCACCGCCCGGCTAGGCCTTTGAAATTTGAGGACCCAGAGAGTCTCTATGATAGCAGGTTACCCCTCAGGCTGTATGCTTAGGAGTCCAGTCTGGTTAAAGTGCAGGCCCAGTAGAGATACAGACTTGTCAGTGTGAAGGATGGGTTAGTGCAAATGTACACACACAGGCCTCTCTGGGGACTCTCGTCACATTCCTATGTTGATAATTTGGCCACCACCAGGTGTCACCCTTTTGCTGCCCACAGACCTCACTAGGAGGACTTCAACTCACATAGTCAGGCATAGTGGTGTATACCTGTTCAAAGCCAGCCTGTGGGACACTAAGGATTATTATTATTATTATTATTATTATTATTATTATTATTATTATTATTATTTTCAAGGCTAGCCTGGGCTACTATCAAGATTCTATCCCCCAAACATAAATCATCTGTGGTGCTTCAGGAAATATCAGTGGGCCTGGAGCAGCCTGTTCCGTCTTCTTCCAGCCTGGCCTCCTGGCCATCCCCTCCCTCTTCCCCTCATCCCTGACCCCTAGCGGTACTGAGATGCTGCCCAGCTCTCTGCATATCAATGAAACTGCTGTCCTGTGGATCACAGCTCCTGACCATGAGAGAGGAAGCAAGGACCTTTCTGAAGACCACCCAGAATGTTAGGCAGAAGGGGGAGTGGCCCTTTGCCATAGAAATTCAGGGGGTGGCCCTGGTGAGCTTTGGCCCAGCTCCTGGGGCACCACCCTCTTGGGTGGTTTTGAGTGTATGGTGACTGCTCCTCTTTTTGAGCTACCGTCCATTTCAAGGAACTGCCAGACCACTTTACGCCTCACATTGGATTGGGCTCATGACACTGGATATTTTATATAACAAAGTTTTAATACTCTTATATTGTTCCTGTAAAATGTCTGCTATGTTTTCTTCCCGCCCCCCCCATCTTTCCCTCCCTTCCGAAAGGTCTATTTATATATTTCTCAGTTATACCCTTTATAAACACAGTCTAATCTATCAGACTACCCAGTGGAATTTCTTTTTTTAGGGGTATGTGCCCTATTTTTTTTTTAATCCGGGCAGAATCCTGAGATGCTCCTGAACTTGTGTCCTTCCCTCTCTCATCAAAGCTCACAGTGTGGATGTGGTACAGTGAGGGTGTTGCTTTCTGCCTCGATGATCTGTTTCCTAAGAGGTTAGCTACGTGTTGAGACCATCTTGTCAGAAACCGCACTGGAATCCAGCAACAATGTGCTTATTCTCACCCTCTTCTTGAAGATGGACTCCTAACTCTAACTCCTAACACTGGTTTCTCTCCCTGATTCATTTCATCTTCCTTGGCCATTCTTTCTTCTTTCCTCCAGAATACACCCTCGGCTCCACCCTTGTGGTGGCCCTACTTTGATCTTACTGTGGCACTTTCTTTTTTTTTTGTTTTAAAGATCTATTTTATTTTTAATTTGAGTGCAGTGCTCACAGAAGCCAGAGGAGCTCCTGTATTAGATTCCCCGGAGCTGGAGTTAGAGATTCTGAGGCACCTGGTGTGGGTGCTGGGAAACCGCCAGAGCAGAATGTGTGACTTAGCCCCCAGGTATCCCCTCCGTCCCAGCGCTTCCTTTACTGTCCCATCACTTGGCCCTCCACCTCTTTCTCCTTCTCTAACCTTGGCCTTCACTGGATTCAGGTTTTTCCCAGTTGCTCATAGACCTATTTTCCCTTTTATGGTTATATTTTGTTGAAAATTCAGACTTTGTACTGGGGCATAAGGAGCCAGAGAACTCCCCTCAAGACACTGACTCTCTTAATAATGCATGATTGTATTAAATGGAGATTTTATTAGCTTGGCTTACAGGATGCCTTCCAGAGGTAGTCCAGCAATGACTATCTTGTGTTGAAAAGGAAAGGCCAAGAATCCAATAGTTGTTCAGTCCATGAGTTCAACAGTCTCAGCCTGGTGCTGGAGTCCCTGCGGGATTTCAAGGGCTGCTGGTCTTCTGTCTCTGGTGGAATCCCCAAGAAATCGGTTCTCATACTGGCAAAGAATGCCGCAGCAACAGAACAGTTGAACTTTCCCGGGAGAGTAGGGGCAAGCAGGCAAAAGCAAAGATTTAGGGTGTACTTTCTGTTTCAATAATCTAATTAAGGAAGTCCCTCGCAGGGAAGGATTCCCCAGCAGTTTAGTTTTGGTTGTTCCAAACTGTAGTCGAGTTGATAACCAAGATTAGTTGTCACAATTTCCTTCTTTTTTTTTTTAAGTGTTTTATTAGTTTTTGGTAGACCATTGTCTTTCAAGACCCTCTCCCACCCCAACCCCCAAATAAGTTGCTTATTGCTGCAATGAATTGCTCTAGGCATCTGCTTAAAATACTCTTTCCACAACCTTCCTCAAGACCCAGCAACACCACTTTTGGGTATATAACCAAAGGATGCTCAACGGTATCACAAGGACATGTACTCAACTATGTCCATAGCAGCATTGTTTATCATAGCCAGAACCTGGAAACAACCTAAATGACCCTTGACCGAAGAATGGATAAGGAAAATGTGGTGTATTTACACAATGGAGTACTACACAGCAGAAAAAAATAATTACATCTTGAAATTTTCAGGAAAATGGATGGAACTAGAAAACATCATTTTGAGTGAGGTAACCCAGACCCAGAAAGACAAATATCATATGTACTCACTCATAAGTGGCTTTTAAATATAAAGCAAAGAAAATCACTCTACAAATCACAATCCCAGAAAACTAGACAACAATGAGGACCTTAAGAGAGGCATACATAGATCTAATCTACATGGGAAGTAGAAAAAGGCAAGATCTCCTGAGTAAACTGGCATCATGGGGACCATAGGAGAGGATTGAAGGGGAGGGGAGGGGAGAGGAAGGGGGGAGCAGAGAAAAATGTATAGCTCAATAAAATCAATTAAAAAAATAACTAAGGAAAAAATACCCTTTCCATGTGCTGTCTTTGCCAGTGGATGGCCCCCAACTTGACACCTGTGCAGGGGCTGGTTATAAAATGGCTAAAACCACATCACACCAAAAGGGTAATGCCTCAGATTGGGTAGAAGTCTTTGATGGCTTTCTGGTAGAGTAAAACATTAGCTCTTAATGACTACCTGTCCCTGGGCTTGTGTTATTTGGAATGTCACAGTAGGAAACTCTAGAGAAAGAGGATTCTAAGATGGGGTCTTGGCCTCTCAACAATGACTCTAAAGGAAATAAGTTAATTTCTATACGCTAAGTATCTACACTCTCAGAGCAACTGTGGATGAGAGTTAGGAAAACACTTGCTGGAACTGGAGAGACGGCTCGGTGGTTGAGAGCACCAGCCACCCTTCCAGAGGACCGGGGATTGATTTCCAGGTTCACAACTGTCTACAACTCCAGTTCCGGGGGTGAGGGGTCAGACACCCTCTTCTGGCCCGCTAGGACATTGCTCACACAGGCATGCATGCAGGCCAAAACATCCATACACATAAAATAATAATAATTTAACATTTTTTTGTTTAAAGAAATCACTATTTAGCTAGTCCCCCTTCCAGTACAAAACTCCATGTAACTCCTCCTTGAACACCTTATCCATCCATAAATGACCAGGAAACAGTTTTTCTCCTAAGAGCTGTGTATTTTATTCCAATACCTTGAGGAAGGATTGTTCAGTGTTTTCATTTCCTGGAGCCTCAAACATGACGCTTAAATGTCTGGCTCCGTAGGTGAACTTTGGCCTCCATGGAGGCATGTGCCCACTGCTGACAACCTGTGGGGTGTATGTTCCAGCAAGAGTGGACCGCAACTGTGGAATGACAGTTGTGTAGGGAAAAACTCGGTTTATACCACAGCAGGAATCCCCCGGCAGAGGTATTTAATTTTATAGTTAAGACATTCATGGAACCATGAAGACTGTTGACACCAACAGGTTACAATCCATATCTTCTGAGAAAGTAGGGCAACCAGGCAACCTCAGTCATTCCCAAATTCTCCCTATCCTTACATCAGGTGTCACCAGGTCCTGCTATGTCACCTCCTACATAGTTCATTCTCAGCGCCACCATCCGGTCCTGTTTGCCATCATGGTCACATACCTAAAATTCCTTTTTCTCTTGTCCTCAACTCCAGTGTCCACACCACTATTTAAAATATCTATAAAATGCACACCAGATTTTATCATCCTCTCTCTCTAATCCTTCTGTGGTTGACTGTCAGCAAGGCCTTCCCTGTGGGTGTGGTTTGGCTCTCGTTAATGTCTCCAGCCCATAAACTTTCCAGTTCTCTCAAGGTGCCCGGAGCTCTCATGGAGAGCCCTGACCAGGCTGCCTCCCTTGGGAGCCAGTGAGGTCCTCTCCCAAGCACTCGGGCTTCCAGAGAAAAGCCGAGTGTCAAAGAGAACTGAAGAGACCATCTTGCTGCAAAAATATCCACGAGGGACAATTCATCACCCTCTAGTTTCACTCAGCCCTGCCCCCCTCTTCTTAATGATCAAGTGTGATCAGCCAGTTCATCAAATGCCAGCCTCTTCTCCAGCACTAAAGCCACTGGCTCCAAGTTGGAACGGCACCACACCCCCTAGGGGAAAGGGGGCATTCAAGAAGTCCCTTTCTCTTCCCAGTGGTCAGGAAAGCTTGTGGGCATTTAGTGGGAAAGTTCTAGGAATACAGTATGTGTTTCTTAGAAAGGACCTCTCCTCTTTTCCTTACAATCTTGCTAGAACAATACTCCAGAAACATTTAAGCCAGGGGTTCTGTGGCCCTTAATAGCACCCAGGATTTCTTAAGTTGAGAAAACTACCCAAATAATTTAAGAAATGACCAGTCTGTAAAGAGAGGTCTCAAATTTATAGCCTAAAAATTATTGCAATATTTATTTTGTGCACATTTTTTTTTACTGAGTGAAATATAGCAATGTACACATGTGTATACAAGCATTATACTGATATGTGCTTACATACATCACGTGTAAACCAGAGGAGACCTGAGACTCGGCAGAACTGGAACCCAGTAGTATTAAATCAAGGAGACAGGTGACATACTTACGTCTCCTTAGATTTTCTGTCTTCTCACCTGTCTTTAAGTTGGCGGTACTGCAACGGATTTGTGCTTTGAAAGGGAGCATAGTGACGTTAGTTTGAGGTCGCAGCTGTAGCATTTGTCACTTTTCCTTTCTTCACGTCCCTCTTTGAGGGTGTGCTGCAAGGCATGGTGGGAGTTTAAGACATAGATAAGGCTTCTACAATAACCTTTTACGACCTGATTCTGTGGCATAAAATAGAATTGTTTTGACATCATGCTTGAGGTCTTTTTTCTCTTTTCTCTATATAGTCATCCTTCATCCTTAACTTACCTTGCTATGTTACCTCTTAAGCCTTTATTATTGTTATTATTACTCTTATTGCTGTTGTTGTTGTTGTTTTCAGAACAGAGTTTCTCTGTCCTGGAACTCGTTCTGTAGACCAGGCTGGCCTTGAACTCACAGAGATCTATCTGCCTTTGCCTCCTGAGTGCTGTGATTAAAGACTTGCCTCATCACTGCCTGACCCTTTTAAGGCTATTTATTATATATATATGATACATATATATAATATGACATATATATATGTATCATATTTATATTCTTTTATTCTATCTTTTATTCTAAAACAATTTTATTCTCATATCCACCTCACTCCTCCTTTTTATGTACTGCTTGATGGTATGAGTTTTGCTCATTCATTTTTAAAATCCAAGCATACTTTACAAGTTCCGCAAACATCTGATGACCTCATTATCCTCCAACCTGTTCCAGCAGAACAATTACATACTGTGACACAGAGGATTATGGTCTACTTTCTGTGTCACCTTGCTTTAATTAAGGCTTTACATGAGTTTCTGAAACCATATACATGGCCAATTAGCTGTGAACTTCAATTCAGGGTGGCCCGGGCATGACTAAATGCATGTTATGAAATGGGATTTGTTCTAATAGAGTGGAGAAGCACTATTTTAAGCCTTCTGTAAGAAACACTTTGAAGATGGCTAAGTAGGTTGGCTATTTCTGGTTCACCTGGAACAGGCGGGATTTGTGCCTGTTGCCCTGACTTGATTATTAATCATGTCTCTTGGTTGGTGGACGTCCTGTTTGAGTGACAGATGGTGTTGCCACACCCTTGGGAGCTTTCCTCCTTTTTACCGTCTTGACTATACTCTTCGCTTTTGGATCAAGGTGTTCTGTATCCATCCAGTCTTTTTACATCTTTTGATGAAAAGCACCAGGTTTGCTCTTAGCCCCTCCTCTGTTAAACTTTTCACTCCTAGGGCCTACCAGCATTCCTGTGATCTGGAAAACTCTGAGATGAGTGTTAAAATCCTCAGTGTCTTGGTCGCTCCCTTGCAAACCATCCCAATCCTCAGCATTTCTCTCGTCTGCTCTCCGTTTCTGGCGCTCTACCGTAATCTCCTTCCCGCTTGCTTTTCCATCACGGTCTTAGTTTTTCGCCAGCCTTTCTGCTTTTGGGAAATGGGCTTCGCCTTAGCTGACTGACTATTTACAATTGGACTCTCCCCCGTTCCCATAGTTATCTTAGTCTAAATTCTCTCTGTTGTGCTGTAAGCTCTCTGCTACTGATATGAGCATTCCTCAGATCCACTTTTGGGTGACCGATGGGTGCATTGCCCTTGAAAAACGCTGTAAATCGCCCTTGCTCTGACAGAGAGACACCTGTAAACATTTGCTATTCTATGGGAAAATACCACATTTTTTTAAAGGAATTACAGCCTTCGGATTAAGATGCTTAGCTCCTAAGGATTTTTTTTAAAGTTCTCAATCAATTTCTTTTATTGTAGTATAAAAACATGCAATATTTATGCTTTTTACCATTTTACCAAAGTGTACCCTGAGGTGATCATCAGTACACTCCCAGCTTGCACACTGCCCTGAGGTGATCATCAGTACACTCCCAGCTTGCACACTGTATACTGAGGTGATCATCAGTACACTTACTGAGGTGATCATCAGTACACTCCCATCTTGCACACTGTGTACTGAGGTGATCGTCAGTACACTCCCATCTTGCACACTGTGTACTGAGGTGATCGTCAGTACACTCCCATCTTGCACACTGTGTACTGAGGTGGCCGTCAGTACACTCCCAGCTTGCACACTGTATACTGAGGTGATCATCAGTACACTTACTGAGGTGATCATCAGTACACTCCCATCTTGCACACTGTGTACTGAGGTGGTCGTCAGTACACTCCCATCTTGCACACTGTGTACTGAGGTGATCGTCAGTACACTCCCATCTTGCACACTGCCCTGAGGTGATCATCAGTACACTCCCATCTTGCACACTGTGTACTGAAGTGATCGTCAGTACACTCCCACCTTACACACTGCCCTGAGGTGATCATCAGTACACTCCCAGCTTGCACACTGTATACTGAGGTGATCGTCAGTACACTCCCAGCTTGCACACTGTGTACTGAAGTGATTGTCAGTACACTCCCAGCTTGCACACTGTATACTGAGGTGATCGTCAGTACACTCCCAGCTTGCACACTGTGTACTGAAGTGATTGTCAGTACACTCCCAGCTTGCACACTGTATACTGAGGTGATCGTCAGTACACTCCCAGCTTGCACAGCTACTACCACTACCTAGTTCTCGAACTTTATCATTATCACAAACGGAAATCCATACCCACTAATTTCTCTCCTCCTTGTAGCCATGATCCTGCCAACCACTTTCTTTTCCCTGTGGATTTGCCTGTTCAGAACATTTCTTAGAAATGAAGCTATAAAACATGGGTCCTTTGTGATAAGCTTCCTTCACATTTTTCAAGGCTCATTCATACTCTAGTTTGTCAGTACTTCATACCTTTTTATGCCTGAGTAATATTTCATTGGACGAATAAACTACGTTTTGTTTATCCATATACAGGTCAAATGGGTAGCACTGATAAAATCAGTAGCGCTGATAAGTGCCGTAAATGGTATGTGGTGTGAATCTCAGGAGCCTGGCAGGTGGATGCTGTTGTATGGAGCATGTACAAGATGCTCTTACACCCTGTTTGGATGCCAGAGTTCTCTTTCTCTTTTTCTGAGGAGGGAGTGACTACACTGTGTTTTTCTTTTTGTAACTATATATATTTATCAATTTTAGAAAATAGAACTATTATTCCAGCCGGGCGGTGGTGGCACACTCCTTTAATCCCAGCACTTGGGAGGCAGAGGCAGGCGGATCTCTGTGAGTTCGAGGCCAGCCTGGTCTACAAAGGGAGTTCCAGGACAGGCTCCAAAGCTACAGAGAAACCCTGTCTTGAAAACCCAAAAAAAAAAAAAAAAAACTATTATTCCTGAAAGCAGAATATAGCTAAAATTATTGAGCGCCCCGCCACCCCCAAACACCTGCTGTTAATAGTGCTTATCTGCTTGTACTTCTTCCAACAGCATGGAAGGAGCCCAGCATCTTAACTGTGCATGTCAGTTGGGTCCTTTCAAATCTCGTCTCTGCTTTGATCAGCTTAAAGTTTCTTTTACCCTTGACTGGAGGATGTGATACAGACTCCGCTCGCTCTGCGGTCATACTGAGTGAAAATGCTTCCACAGTGATCCCTGATGCATGGCTTCACAGCTCGCACGTGATGCAAGTGTTTGTGGTTGATCCCATCTCACTGATGCGCTGCTGAAATCTCAAGACGGGACTGTCTGAGGAAATGGTCGCTGTGACCTTTAGCCTTTACCCTTGGGTTCATTTCTGGGCCGCCATGTAAATGAAATAGGCGAGAGAGTATGAAGAAATCCACCATTTTCCAATAACCGCCCTGTATGTTCCCCATTGCAGACACTTGCTCCTATGAGAAAGACTGAGCCTTCCATGTGGGCCTTAGGGAGGCTTTTATACGTGTTCACAGCTTGTGGTGGAAAGAGAATAACTTCCAGCGTTCTGGCTATCTCAAAACCGTGCAGTTCCCCTCCTCCTCCTCCTAACTCAAAAACAACACTATTGTGCAATCGTTACTGCATACTTATTTCCTGGCCACATTATATATTACGTCCCCAGCTGCAGCAGCTGGCTAAGGGCACCCCACCTTGTCTCTCTTGGTTTGCTGTTTAACTGTTTCCTGCCTGGTACGTCAGCAGCTCACCCTGGCTCAGTGGCACTGGCTATATTAACTTCTCCCCTAGAACTGGTGGTGCCCAGGATAATCGTTCCTTGCCAAGGACTGGCAGAGCTGTGAGGGGCAGTGGTGCTGCTGGAGGGGAGGTGTGGCTCCATGGTGGCTCAGCCCTGCTCCATTTCTGCTTGTTGCTATTTGCTCACCCCTCTGTGGAAGAGAGTGGAGTCTTCATCAGATCCATCAAGGATAGATATGGTAAGAGATGTCCACGGGCATCTCCTTCCCTCACTTAAACTGGGCTCTGTTCTGGAATGGTGCTGGATCTCTGCAGGTAACTCTGACAGCAATACCTCACAGCTCAACAAAGAGGTAAGTATTCCAGAATTTGGGAGAGCTGATGAATTCCTGAACTATTCTGGGGTCTGACTTAACACATGTGGCTTCTGTGATTTCATTTTTCTTACCCACTGAAAACATATCAGAAGAGGGCTAGGGAAATGGCACAGCAGGTAAGAGCAATGACTGTTCTTGCAGAGGACCCAGGTTCAGTTCCCAGCACCTACATGGTGGCTCACAACCATCTGTAACCCCAGAATCACCCTCATCTGGCTTCCACAGGCACTAGGTATGTGCCTAATGTGAGCATGTGTGCACACAGTAAACTCTCATACATACAAAATAACAACAAATAAATTTAAAAAAAATTTAAAAGATGGAAGAATAGTGTATAACCAAATTTATTTAGTTATCACAAGGAATCCATGTTCCAGTGTGTGTGAAGTGCTAGCCTGATGTCACCAGTGAGTCAGCTCGTGCTCATCCAGGTTCACTGCTACCATCCTCGTCCCAGCTTCTCCTGTTGTTGAATCTGCATGACTCATTGCCAACACTGGATGCAGCCTGGCCCTGACTCCTTAGCCTTCTCTCTGTTTGTTACTTGCAGGGAATTTTATGAAGAAGCCTGGTCAGCCTGTTGTTTCCAAAACCTCAGGGTAAGTTCTGAAATGTTCAAGCCAGAGTAAGGGTTGGTTTGGTTTTTCCTGCTGACTTGGCTGACAGAGGTCTAGTGCAGGAGTCTTGTGTATCCTAGTGGGACATTGGATATCATTCTGACCCAGCAGTCTCTGTGAGTAGCGCCTTTGGCCCAGCTGCTGAATACTAAGGAAGTGGAAGACTATGTCTATGGCCTTCCGAGGATTCTAACAATCGAGATAGTAATGGATACGAAATTCAGATGAGCAAACTCAGAAGAAGCATTAATAATAGCTGCCGTCACAGACAAGTCCCAGGTCTCAGTGGCTCACCCAACCTTATTGCTCAACAAAGGGATGTTCAGTGCAGATGTTCTTGAACAAACTAGAGCTCTCACATTCTCTTTGAGGAGCTTCTTCTATTGTGCAGCTCCATCTCCTGGAGCTTCTGCACCTAGACAGAATGCTGGGCCCAAGCAGAGGAACCTCAGTAGAACTCAGGTTTGAGGAAGACTAGTAAATGCCACACGGCTGCATTTCCATGTGGTGGAAGTGATATATTCTAGTGCCACTGATTACGTTTGAGGCACAGAGTTGGGAAAACAACCCTTGAATGGTTTCTGGCCAAAATTTTATCAACTTAGGAAGGAGGGGAAGAATCGAATTGCTACCCTAAGTCTGGATTTTCTGCTGATTTCTTTCTGGGGACAGATTTTCATCCCCAGCAGGGGAGACCCGTCCTAGCATCTGGCGCGAGTGCCCACCAAAGTTTGCCACGAAGTTGGGCCGAGCTGTGGTCAAAGAAGGGCAGATGGGGCGATTCTCCTGCAAGATCACTGGCCGGCCTCCACCACAGGTCACCTGGCTCAAGGTAACGTTTTGTCTGCCCAGACTCTGACCCTGGCCAAGAAGTCAGAGATCTTAAAAACCTGGGACTAGTGGGAATCTGGCTTTCTAGTTGATTCTTTTTGTTTCAGTCCTAGGCGTCTTCCCAAAGCTCCCGGTAGGTGTGATAGGGACACTTCTATTCCATTGCTCCCCTGCTGTTACTTGGTCCTCTTACCCTCCTACTCACAAAACAGCGTAAAGCCATTGTGTAAAGACAGACCAGGCATCTCAAGAGAGAGAATCTGAATTGGGGTGGTAGTTTTCAGGCAACAGCTCTATGGTTCATGATGCTAGACAAGTCCCCTAACTCTTGGATCCTGATCTCCTTATCTTTGATGTCGGAATAATGCCTCGACGAGCTAGTGGCTCTAGTTAACTTCCATGTGGAAGTGCTTTACCAACGGCTAAGAACTGGGCCAAGTGAGCGAGAGGCAGAGGAGCTAGTGGTGCCAGGCACTGAGAAAGATGGGGACAGAGCAGGACATTAACAGATGTCAGGAGCAGGTGGGGTCAAGGCCAGGGAGAGAATAGATTTTTTTCAGAGAAGGAAATCTTGAGTGAAATGAGTGACAGGACTCCTTTTACCTACATCTTGGTTCTTCCAAACTCATCCTCAGAAGAAAGGGCTACGAAGACAAACTGAAGTGGACCATATAGAAAGCCTTCCCATATCCTCTCCTTCAGAGAAACCTAGGTCTTTTCCACACGTTGGCTCCAAGCCCGAGTGCTCAAGTAGGTATTGGCTTAGTCGTCTTTTCTGTTGCTGTGTTAAACACGGTGACCAAAAGCAAGGTGAAGATTTTATTTGACTTCAGCTTCCCCATCACCACAAGAAGTCAGAGCAGGAACCTGGAGACAGGCGCTAAGGCATAAGTCATGGCAGAACGCTGATAACTGTCTTGCTCTTCCTAGCTTGTTTAGTTTGGTGTTTCATACACACCAGGACCACCTACCCCAGGACAGCCTGACCCATGCATGGTGGGTGGGGCCCTTCCACACCAATCATCAATCAAGCCCTGGTGTCCACCCCGTAGGACGGGCGGGAGGCAGGATAACTGGGTCAAAAAGAGAGCAGACTCCTGTAACCAAGCTCCCCTCTTGCTACTTATAGGGAAATGTCCCATTGCAGCCAAGTGCCCGTCTATCTATGTCAGAGAAGAATGGGATGCAGATCCTGGAAATCCATGAGGTCACTCAGGATGACCTGGGCACATACACGTGCATGGCGGTGAATGGGTCAGGGAAAGCCTCCATGTCAGCCGAACTCTCCATCCCAGGTATTGGGCGTATGGCTGATGCAGAGTGACCCTCCTAGAGGAAGCTCTTCTTTATCTCTCTTGTGTATATTCGTGTGACACACTTGGATAACTGCATCTTTAGAAGAAAAGGGATGAGCTAGCAGCACAGACCAGGCCCAGAGGAAGATGCTCTGAGCTGTCTATCTCCTTCATTTATGTCCCGAACTAGGCCCTGCCCCTGTGTCTTCTATCCTTTTCCTAACTCAGGTAGCTTTTCATATCTCTGACTGTTGAGGAAGGAGGTGCTGCCTATGCTCTGCCATCATTCCTACCTGAGCTCTAACCTGTCCATGTGTCCCTCAAATCAGATGTGTGCAAACTGGCGACGTGACCGCTCCATGGCATGGTTGAGGGGGGTTTTGTTATGGCAGTTGGATGCTTAAAAGAAATCCCACACTACCTCAGAATCGAGAAATCGATAGTTATTTATTAAGGGGTAAACTTACAAATCAGAATCCTCCGCTTGACCAGTTGAATCACGCGATCCAAAAGAGCAGCCAGCAGGAATGGAGCGAGCGAGGGGAATGAGCGAGAAGGGGCACACACATGCGTGTTCGGCTTTCCCGTAAATAGTATAAGAGGCCAGGCCCCAGTAGGCGGGTAAATATAAGCTGTAATACTTCCTACAGCAGGTTTTCATTGTAGATATGAGGGAGAATACTGCCCGAGGCATCTGGAAGAGTCTAGAGTGGAGAGAGAAAGTAGTAAGCCGAGCATGAGCAGCAGACGAAACCAGGTCTTGAGATAGGGAAAGTGAGAGAGGAAGAGAAGACAGAAGGAGCAAAGGAGACCAAGAGAGAGGACCAAGAGGGTGCATGGTCAAAACGGCAGGGTTGTATAGGAATGAGAAGCTGAGGGAAGGGAAGCGCATGGAGATTTAGGATAGGGCCAGGGTGTGTGGGGCAGAACTGAGAGGTACTGAGTGAGCCTGGGGGCCAGTATGCACTTTGTTGTGCTAATAGGCACCAGGGCCATTTATCCTGAGTTTCTTACACCTGACAAGATGCTCCCTCAACGTAACTTTTTATACCCAGGATTCTCCTCACCAGATTGGACTTGTCAGCAATAGCTCCCCTGCCTCGCTATCATCCTCAGCGCCTGTCAGTTCTTCCCTGTCAGCCTCTCTGAATAACCCGCTTACAGTTCTCTTGCTTTTCCCAAGTTCAGCCTGGGGAAACCTGAGCGTGTGCATGGGGAGGAGTCTGGCAAACCCCAGTGCTCACAGATCTCACTGGTCACAGAAATCAGAAAGGGAAGTGATCACCACCTTCCTCCTCCTCTCTTCCCCACTTCTGCCTATGAGTTTTCCCTTTTGTATCTCCTTCCTTTCCTGAGAAATTATGCCTTCTTGCTCTGTCTGTCTATCAATCTATCTGTCTATGTATCTGTCTATGTATCTATCTACCTATCTATCTATCATCTATCTAACATCTCTTTATTTTGATCTAAGTGTTTTGGCAGTTCACAGAAACTTGTGTATATAAGCATATTTAACTGAAACAGGTTTCACGGAACCACCCTGACACATTCTGTATATCACGTACATACACTGGTATTTTCTCTTCCACCAGATATAGTTAAAACAAGAAACCCCAGTCCTGATGCAAGGATGTAACTTGGCCACTCCCTATGAGTCAGGCCTCTGCAGCAAGGTTGAGCCACCCATCCTTGACTTTCCATACCCTTACATTTCAAAATAACTCCCTCTTAATATACTTGATGATAAAAGTATACACTGCTGGGGTTTTCTTGAAAGTATTCAAAAACAAATAAACAGAATAAGACAAAAAGAGACTGACAGGACTGGTAAAATGCTCTTTCCTTACCATGCTGGTGACGTTCAGGGCTTGTAATGTCCACCTTTCTACTGGGATATGTTTTGGAATTTTCCATGATAAAATTTAAAAAGCATGAGATAGACTTAGTAAAAAAAAAAGTATATTTATACTTCCTAGAAGAATAATATGTCACTTCCTTTGTATGTTTCTAAAGCATCTATCTGCCCAAAATGGACTTTTTTGGGAGGGTAGTTTTGAAGGCTGATGGTAACTGTGAAAGCATCGGTTTGGCACCTTAATTGGAGGGTTTGTTCCTTGGTTTGCCTTGTTGATTATGCGTCTCTCTGTTTGGAGAGGGGCAAGGGAGTCCATGCCCTCAGGCCCCAGCTGCTGTTGGAAAAGCCAGGAAATAATTCTAGTGTGAGAAAGGTTTCTCAGCCCATTCCACGCCCCACACAGGGGAGCTTTTTAGTAAATGGAAACAATGTCACCTTGGCATTGTCTCTGCTTGGCATGGAAAGTAATCCACTGTCTTTCTGCCCTCTTCCAGGTTTGGACAGTGCCACTAGGTATGTCTTTTCTTCATAATTGTTACTTTTTTCCATCTTAAAACACCCCACACAGCAATAGCGGTGGAAATGCTCGGAGTTTTCAAGGCATTGTGTAGGAAGTGAGGATTGGCTTGGGGTCGCTTTATCTGGGGTGCTTAGTTTTGTCCTTCTGTGGTAATTTGCTGTCAGTGTGGAAATTCTCGGAGCACTCGGTGCCTCAGTATCCCCTCGGTGTCTTCCAAAGCTAGCCCCACTGAGGGTAACTTCCCTGCTATCCACTGGTCCTCTGGGGCACAGCTGTGGTTGCTTTCTTCCCTTGTGGATGTGAGGCACAGAGTGGATGTCAGGACATGGGAGAACAGACCACCCACTGTAGAGATGGGCTTTCACTGCCTCACTTGTGAAATGACAGCTGTGCTGTCTGTGAAGAATGACAGACGGACACCAGTTTCACTCCTGGGTCGAGAAGGCCCTTTCTGAAACGTCCACGTTTGAACTCAGACCTGGGAAGTGTAGCAGAAGCAGGTGATGAAAGCTTGGGAGGACACATCCTAAGGAAAGCCCCCTGTGGGGCCCCAGTAACCCTCTCGTGGCTCTAGCATGGAGGTCTGTGGTCAGTGGCTTGTGTGGCAAGAGGCAGTAAGACTCGATGCCACTGTGATGCTCGGCTTTATCCTAATAGAACTGGAAGCTGAAACCTCCTTGAGCTTCAAGTGATACAATGCAATTTATATCTTTAAAAGGTTGACGGCAGTGGCTACTTAGCATTGGATCAGATAGGGGCTTTGTGAACAAGGGCAGATGATTGGTTTGAGCTCCAGAGCCCCAGGGAAGAGAGATGTATCAATGCATAGGGCTATGGGTGGAAGCAAAGGACAGGGAGGGTCAAGGGTGGCCCCTAAGCTCTGATGTGGGATGTGGAACAAGCTGTAATACTTTGCTTTAGCCTTCATCTGTGGGTTTTGTGATACTTGGCATCTGTGCCATGGTGACATTTACAAGTAACCCCGTTGACCCCCGTGTCCCATTTCCCTCTCCCCTCCTGGCCCTCATCGCCGTACAGGTCATTTGTGAGAGGAGCCAAGGCCCCCAGTCCAGACACCAGGAAGGAGGTGACCAATGGAATCTCCAAAGACCCAGAGACTACGGCCGAAAGTAAGAACCGCTCAAGCCCCCAGAGGAGTGTCTCCTCGGCCTGGGCCACAAACAGCCACCTGAAGTCCCCGCAGGAGCCCAAGCTGAAGCTGTGTGAGGAGGCTCCCAGAAAAGCTCTGCAGTCCTCAGGCTTACAGAAGACGTCCAGCACCATCACCCTGCAGGCTGCCAAAGTCCAGCCAGAAGCCAGAGTGCCAGGGCTCGGGACCTTCTCTTCTTCTGGGGAAGAGAGGAAAAGTCTGGCTGCCCCTCAGCAAGCCATGCTCCCTAGCAGACAGTGTGGCCTGGGGGGCCCAGTTGCGAACAAGTTTGTCACCAGGAACATCCCCCTAGAGAGCCACAGGGAGTCGTCATACCCCAGATTTGAGAGTCAGCCCCAAAGCCGAGAAGTCACCGAAGATCAGACAGTCAAGTTCGTCTGTGAGGGTGAGTAGAGATGCTTTGGTGCTGGCTCCCAAAATGTAGCCCCTGGGCGGCCACTCCCTTCCTTCAGCACATCAGTTCTGTGCCTCTGTGTCTGTACATCGCCTTAAACTAGGTCCCTTGGGACGTTAGTTTTCTGGGTCTTCTCTTTAGGAAGTGCCCGGTCTCTAAAACCCTCAGAGTGGCCCATTACTCCTTATGGAATAGAGCATTGGTCCTAAGCTCTAACTCGGCATACCCACCACCAGAAACACACTGCAAGCCCCTTCTTCTTTGTCCTTCTTTTCCTTTCCCTGTCTCCCCTGGAGAACTAGCTCATCACCCCCACCTGCTGTCCCCCACCTCAAGACCCTGTCTCTCACAGGACATTTACTCAGTGAGTGCAGGATCCCAGGAAAAGAGGCAGACTTGGAAGTAGGGAATCAGTTCCTGCGCAGCCTGAGTTCTTCCTCCTGTCAGTCTCTCCCCATCCCACCCTAGAAGCATGCAGTGCTCCCTGAGGCCACATGTTCCACGCATGGCCCTGTAGTTTCAGGGATACCAAAGCCCGAAGTGGCCTGGTTCCTGGAAGGCATCCCTGTGAGGAGACGAGAAGGCATCGTTGAGATTTATGAAGATGGGGCATCCCATTACCTCTGCCTGCGGAGAGCCCGGATGAGGGACAGTGGGAGATACAGCTGCACAGCATCCAATAGCCTTGGCCATGTGTCCTGCAGTTGGACCCTCCTGGTGGACCGTGAGTACATCTCGAGGTGGATTCTTGGTGTGTTGACTTTCATAGGTCATTTCATGCCTCAGGCAGTTCAGGACCTACAGCTCCACCCCCTAGTTGGCAGTTGTCACCCTCACCTACAGGCCAAGGGAAAAGTCACTGCTCCCACCTCCCATTCTTAATCAGATGTTCGTCGCAGAGTCCCCTCAACACAGACATTCCCCAGTCCCTGCTAAGGCCAGTTGACAGCTATATTCTTTTAGGTTCCTTGGCTGTCTGAGCAGTGCCATGACTCATCTCTAACCACAGAGATGGAGCATTCACTAAAAACGCAGGCTTAAAGAACCACCAGACCATGGGTGCCATGCCTTTATGCTTGTTTAGCGTTTGTTTATAGAAGCAATCTGTGTTCATTGTGCAGGGTTTAAACCATATATAATCTTCTGGCTCCAAAATAAATATTTTAAAGCCTTTTAAACAAAATCAGCTTTGCGCTTGTCGGAATCCTGCTCTCTATCCTAATTCACTCATGTAACGCAAACCTCTTTCTATATTGTTTGATACTTTTGAAGGCATAGTGTTTAGTAGCCATGTGCTATCGTGAGAGTGGACATGGATAATTTGGGCATCTTCTCGTTGTGCTGACCGTTTCTGTTGTTGTCGTTTTCCCGCTGTTACAGAGAAGCCGGGATGAATTGTCCTGGACAGGCAGCTCAGCTGTAGAGTGCTGTGTAGCTTGTATGAGTTCTGGGTTTTGATCTCTGACCCCAGAACAAAGAAGAGCGAGGGAAGCAGTCAGTCAGTCTACGTTTCCATTTGGTTTTCTATAAAATTTCTCCGTTGGGCTGGTGAGAGGACCCAGTGGGAAGAGAAGCTTGTTGCCAAGGCTGATGACCTGAGTTCAATCCCCAGGACACACACTGTGGGAGGAAAGAAGCAACTCCCACCATTGTGCCCTGACTCCACATCCTTGCTGTGCTGTGTGCACTGTACGTGCACAAACACGCACACAGACATCCACACACACTAAGTAAATTTAATTTTAAAAATTTCCCTTTTAAATACATAATGCATGATTGTGGGCCCTAGGTCCATGTCAAACCATTGATAAATCTATTAAACGAAAACCTCAGGAGTAGAATACACCAGGTTGGGAGATCTATGGGATCAACAACCTTTGCCAGGTTATTTTAACAAGTGGATTATAAGGAAAGAAGAAAGGGAGGGAGGGAAGGAGAGAGGGAGGGAGACAAGGAACAAAATATTTAAATTAAGTTATAAGTAATATCTATTGATAGTTTGTGGACTTAGTACAATTCTGACTGAAACAATATTTAAAAGCTTTTGTGAGAGATCAGAAAAATGTAGACATTGTCAAGATATTAGACACACAGCACTATTTAAGGTTGTGACAAACGTCTCAGTGTTTATTCTTAACTTATTCTCTAGTGAAGCGTATATGATTTCTTGTATTTGCCCTAAAAATACTTTACATTTGGGCAGCCTAGGCAAGAATGTTCAGAAAACAATATTGGTCTATAAAAGTGGAAGTGAGTGACATCTGCACAGGGATTCACTACACTACTCTGTCTGCTTTTGGGTGTATCTGAAAGTCTCCCCAGGAAATACCTCAGTAGAAGAGGGTGTCAGGAGCCTCAGGAGCTAGATTTACATGCAGTGAGCCATCTGCCATAGGTACTGGGGACTGAACCTGGTCCTCTGCAAGAGCAGCCAGTGCTCCTGACTACTGAGCCATCTCTCCAGCTCCTTTGCTTGCCTCTTTACTGAGATGTTACTGTACTGGTGAATTTCTTCACAAGGAACGTTATCTCTTCCTTCTGGAATGGAGTACCTGTGGGTAGTGATGTCAGGCCCACTTCGTCAGCTGGTCCAGGCTCCACGTTTTGCTATGGGGTAGATGTGTGTCTTCAGGGCTACCAAAGGTGAAAGGGATGTCTGGAGAGCCTAGATTCTCCTCTGGCTTTGTCTGCTGTGAATTTGTCTACATCTTAGAGAAAACTTTTTTTTTATTTCCATCTTGGGGTAGCTTGTTGCTTACCAGTTCCCTATCATTTTGTTGTTATTGTTGTTGGTTTGAGTGGTAGGCAATTTGTGACATAATTCATGTAACATAAAAGTCACCCTTGGAAGTTTGGAATTCAACTGATTTTAACACATTCACAGAATTGTATGTCTATATTGCCACCATCTAAATTTAGACAATTTCATCCAAACCCTACCATCATCAGACATTGTTGTTCCCTTGGCCCCAGCTCCAACTCCAGTACCCATTATTTATTTTCTATCTCTATGGATTTGCCTATTCTGAACTTTTTGTATCAGTGGAATTGTAACGTGTGAATGATTTCTTTATGTTAGAGAATGCTTCCAAGTTTTGTCTTGGTTGAAGCCAGCACTTTATTACCTTTATAGCTGAATAAATAACATTCTATTGTCTACATCAACTTGTGTTTGTTTCGTCATCAGAAGATGAGTGTTCAGTGTGCTGCTGCTTTCCAGGCATTTTTTACTTTAATTTTTAAAGATTTCTTACATGAGTTCACTGCATTTACACATTTATACCCCACCCTCTTCTGCTTCAACTCCTCCCATGTACCCCATCACTCCGCTAATTCATGACATATTCTTTTATTTTTTTTATTTTATTTTATTTTTTTTTATTTTTATTTTTTTTTGAACATCACAATCAATCAAGACAATGCTTTATTACGCAGCATCTTCCAGTTCAGATAAAGTCAACTAATTTACTTAATGTGGAAGTTAGAATATGACACAACAAGCTAAAATTTTGTTGTCATAAGACACAATAGGAGTCAGAGAGATAATTTATTAAATGTTTTAATTTTCATTCATTATAAATTTTACCCTTCATTAAAAACAAGAACAAAACAATCCCATTTCAACTTTCTACTTCAGATGCATGCATTAAGCCCATTCACATAATTGTATATGGTGGAGTGTCCTTGGCTGTCCTCCATTCTAAACACAGCTTTTAATTCCCCAAATTACTGTTGTTCTCTGTCGAAGTATATCTGAAGGCAAGAATGACAATTCATAAAACACAATAACTAGCTTTGCAATAGTAAGAATATGTGGAGAGCTTTTTGTTACATGTGATTTGCCCCAATCTTATGTAGTGTCAACTGGGATTTTAAATAAATAAGAAAGAGTTTACATTCTTATCATCATTTTTCTGTGCATCTGGGCTCAGAGTTGATATATCTGAACTGTATCAAGCATTTTCCACAATCACTTGGAGACATATTCTTTTATAATTATTATTGTGTACACACACAGACACACACACACTTACTTAGTCCAGTTAGTATTACCTGTAGGTACATGAGAAATCTATCAGGAAGCTCTTGTCCAGAGAAAACTGTCTCTCCCTCCCTCAGCGGCCATTAGCTCTTCCAGGGATGGGGCTAATTCTGTGACCACTTTGTGCAAGTGCTTTCTAATGCCTGTGGAATTGTCGAGTCATGGCGTGATGCTGTGTTTCCCTTTGAGGAAGCAGCGGACCATTTTCTACAGTAGCATCACCGTTTTGCTCCAGCAGCAATGCACAAGTGTTCCAGTTTCCCCACACACCAGCATGTTACCTTCCATATTTTACTTGTCTATAGCTGTCTTTCTGGGATTCTGACTTGCTTTCCTCAAATGACTAACTCTGAGTATATGTCATGTGCTTTTCAGTTGTTTGTGTGTGTGTGTGTTTTCCCAAAATCTAGTGAAACACCTTTGCTCATTTTTTTTAATTGGGTCAATTTTTTGTTGTTGCAGAGTTTTAAGAGTTCTTTATATATTTGGGATACAAGACCTTTATTAAACGTATGATCTTTAATGTTTCCTCCTATCCTGCAAAGTCTGGCTGTGTTAGCTTTCTGTCCCTGTGGTCAAATTCCTGACATAATTGACCTAAAGGGGCAAAAGTTATTTGGCTGACGGTCCATGGTCGACTAACTCCGCGCTTTTGGTCACACGGTGACAAAGCCTACCAAGGAGTGTGTGATGGAGGAGGCTCCCCACCTCATGGAAACCAGGGAGTAAAGCAAAAGATGACTTAGCAGAATTCCAATATCCCCCAAAAGGACACTCCCCCAGTGGCCGAACTTCCTTCCACTAGACCCCACCTATAGGGTCCACCATAACCCAGAAAGCTGAGGACCCAACGCATGGGCACCTTGGGGACATCGGTAGCAACAGAATACTTACCATGTGTCCAGTGTCATCTCCATTTCATCATCTTGATGACTGAAGTAACAGTTGCGTATGGATAAGTTAAGGAAATGCCTTGGACCAGTGTGTCTTCCAGCCTTTGATGAGGGATTCTGCATGTGTTTAAGTAAATCTTCATTCTACTGCTGAAAGTTCACAGCTCAACTTAACTGTTATTCCCGCTAGCACCGAGTCCCCAGAGCAGTCAGAGATGAAAGCAGGGCCTCTCAGGTCTGACTTGAGCATACACAGAGCTTTGTGTATGCTGAGAATATGTCAGGGTTTGATAGACATGGACCTTTTCCCAGTTTTGCCTCGTAAGTTTTTATTGGTCAGACTCTTACTAGTCCCAGCTGATATTGCTGCCTCAGTAGCAGTGATGTTAAATAATTGCTTTTTCACAAATACCTTGGGGATAAAGTGATTTGCATAGACCAAGCTCTGAGTCAGGTCAAAGCAGACAGTGCTGGAGGTGGAGCCGAAGGAGCTGCTGGAACCAGGTAGGGATGATGATTCTCTTGGGGCTGTGGTTCTCGGGAGCTCTGACCCCCTCTCAACCCCTGCCAAACAGTTCATTTTCACAAGTTCCATAGTTGCTCCTGGTTTTCAAAGCTGCCAAGAGCTGGGGTGAAGGGAATGGGAGTTGAAAGACCACAGAGCCTGCTGTCCTTCCCAAGATCCAGCTGAGCTCAGAGGGATGCGGTTTGGGTTTCTCACACCTTGGTTAATATCCAGAGTTCTGGAAAGCTTAACCTAGAATCTCTATGATGACATTCTCTCTGCTTTAATGGAGTAGATTACAGAGGTTGGTTTTTTTGTTTTTTGTTTTTTGTTTTTCTCTGCCCTTCTAGAAGTGCATTGCATTCCCCTCTCTTCTTAAGGTAACCACTATCTTGCAACCTCTCCAGACTAGAAATGTCCCATTCATTCTTGGCAAATACTTTATCAAGACGCAGTCTGTGCTGTGCACGTGATTTAGCATCCGCACCAGCCCTCTCTTTCCTCTAACTGCAGAAAGGCTCTTTCCTTTACTCACACATCTCTTCAACCCCTTCCATCCTCTGTAGAGAGCTTAGTCAGCAGGGATGACTCTGCCTCCTCCCCCTCCCCCCGTCTTTCCTCTTCCCCCATCCTTCTTGGTTACTCTCTTCTTGGGAGCTCTTCCTGTACCCCCTACTCTTTCACGCCAAACTCTACTTCCTCCAAACAGAGTTTCCACACACAGCTTCCATTTGACAAAAGTGGCAAATGCTCTCTGTGAATGTTCTGCAGGCAAGGCTTGTGCCAAACGCCCTCCTTGCATTGCTTGCCTTATCAAAGATACTGTGTTTCTAATTCAAGTCAGTGGAACACAATCTAGGGAGTCTGATGATGACTCAGAGAAGGTGTGGATGGTGCATTCCTACAGCTCTTGGGCCAGTGGTCCCTTCCTTTATGTCAGGCCAGATCAGAAGCACCATTGCTGTCTTGTGTCTGCTCATGCACCACCTACCCCAAAGTCTAGAAAGTGTGGTTGTGAAATCAGAGTTGCCTGTGACTCCGTTACCATACCCAGGATGGTTTAGAAGCCATCATCTGTACCTGTTGCTCTTCATTAAGGTCCTCAAGTTTTAAAGTGTTTCTCAATCTACAATGTGAAAGGCTTTGAACTTTGAAAGCTATACAGGTAGTTCTCCGAGAGCAGAAAGTTCATCCATCAGTGTGTGTACAGCATTGCCACCAGTCACTTTGGACCTTTGACCTAGAACAGGACGCAAGCCACACTGGGAAAATACATATGAATCTTTGCCATTTGATTTAACCCTGAAAATGGGGGAAATGATTACTTAAAATAATTTCAAATGGAAATGCCCCACTATGTGTCTATAGTTTCTACAAATAAGGTATTAATTTGAAATGAGACCATGGGATCGATGGTGGCATGTATAAAGAAGAGAACCTAGAATACAGAAAGATGAGAGAAGGTACTCCCAAGATGCTCAGGATAGCAACGTCAAAAGTAGATGGGAGAGGCCTATGTCACAAGGATAGAAGGCAGGCCCCTCTGTGTATGTGCCCTAGCACTAGGGAGCTTTGTAACCCTGGAAGACCCCATGTCAGCTGTATTGAGTGGACTGCAGGTGCCTGATGCTTTTCCTTTCTAAGCATGGAGGTAGGCGAGGCATAGCCAGCTGTTGAGGAAGCCCAGGGCCCAAGACGATAGGGTGTCTGCCTTACCAGACTTGGGATAACTGGTCGACCACCAGGTGGATGAGCTATGTCTGAGAGGATCCTTGTGTTGTTTGCCTTCACAGGGTCAGACTTGGCACAGATGGCCCCTTCGTTCTCCAGTGTCCTGAAGGACAGTGTTGTCGTCGAGGGCCAGGATTTTGTGTTGCGGTGCTCTGTACGAGGGACCCCAGTTCCCCGGATCACTTGGCTGCTCAATGGTGAGTTCCCCCTGCTCCAGCTCCATTGACCTCCTGACTCGAGTTCTAGCTTATCATTCTGAGCTATGTGTGCCTCAGAAGCACAGAAGGAGAAGCTGTGGGCACTGGGTCTGCTACTTACTCGCTGACCTAGCTCGTCGAACATGGCAAGGTGGCTGTTACAGATTCACTAAGTTCACATATACAAAGTGGGTAATGAGATGCCTGCCCAGAGATACACATGCAATTTCTGTTTCTTTTCTTGTAATTAGACTCCTAAGAGATCATCCATAAGCATTTGTTGAGTCAATAAATGAACATGCAAATGAATAACCCGGTAAACCACATCAGAAGTTGGCCAAAGAATTTGACCTTCTATTGGGTGGTAGGTGGATCCGGGATGAAAACTAGCAATTCTGTGATGCTAATTATAATTCCATAATTAAGGAAGGCTATTTGACTTTTGTTTTGTTTTGTTTTTAAGACCCCATCAGAATGGTCAGAGCTAAGAAAGGGTCATCGAGCATTTCCTCCAGAGAGGCAGTCTGTAAGTCCCTTCAGGCTTTTACGGCATACTCCTCTACAACAACTGTTCAGCTACGTGTTACAGCACAGAAACAACAGACAGTGTGCATATGATTTGTGGGCATTGAAATAAGAAGCTCATACAATTTCCCCGTGTCATGAAATTTTATTCTTTTTTATTTAAACACACACACACACACACACACAGATAGTACTTAAATAGTGTTCTTGGTTTGCCAGCTGTATAAAACCGAATCGCATAAGAGAAGTTTTTGGGCAGTGAACAGTGGTTAACAGAAACTCTTCTCTGGTCAACATGCAGCAAATGGTGCATTTGGGATACTCAACCACACATGGGACATCTATATTCTATTAGTGACATGACTCAGAGACCACCTCAGAAGATGGGACAGAAAGACTGCAGAAGTAGAGGAGGGTTGCTGGAACAGTGTCTCTGGACATGGCAGGACCGCTCCATTCTTGAACTCTCAGAGTCCATGGTTGCCTACATAAGACCTGTACATGCTCTGTACCCAAGAATAGATGAACAGCAAAGATTGGACTTGATGGGTTAGTCAAACAAAACAAAACAAAAAGGACACCAAGTTGTGGGTTGGGGTGAGAATGGAACTGGTAGGAGTGAGGGGGAGGAGCTGGGAAGACTATGGCCAAACTACATTGTATGAAATTCTCAAAGAATTAATATATAATATACATAAGTACACCTTATAATTAATACATATTACTATATACTATTGTATCTGTCAATGTAATATATTATAATAAAATTGTAGTAATTGTGTTGTATTCTAAATAATTAATATAGCACATTAATTATTATATTAGATATATCAGGTTGCAGGTGGGGTTTGGAGCATGGGTTCAGGTGGTTTGCTATTAGCTGTGCAGCCTGGATGCGGGGTAGATCTTGACTTTCCACACTTTTCCCACTAGAGGGCAATCGTGCTTAAATTCACATTCCTTGGCTGCTAACTAGTCCAACCAGCCCTCCAAGTTGAGAGTTTCTTAGTTCTCAGTCATGATGGATTCTGAGCCAGCAGCTTCTTTCTGGGGCTCTATCCCTGCTTGTGGGACCCAAAGGAGTCAGGAATTTACATCAGTAAAAGACAAGCTCTTACAGTGCTTGTCACAAATGTTGGGGCAGAGGAGACAGGCTGAGGACAGTCAGGGAGCATGCTGGTGACCTCAGATTCTAGGGGTATCATTATTGCTTTTTTTTTTTTTTTTTGATACTCATGCTATTTTTTTTTAAAAGAAAACAAACTATCTTTTTAAATTTTACATACCAATCACAGTTCCCACTCCCTCCCCTCCTCCCATTCCCTCCACCTATCCCACCCCCCATCTACTCCTCAGAGAGGGCAAGGCACATTGCTTTGGGGGAAGGTACAAGGCCCTCCCTACTATATCTAGGCTGAGCAAGGTATCCACCCAAAGAGAGCAGGTTCCAAAAAGCAAGTACATGCATTAGGGATAAATCCTGGTGCCACTGCCAGTATCCCTGCAGTCTGGCCCAGCCATACAACTGTCACCCACATTCACAGGAACTAGTTTGGACCTATGCTGGTTCCTTCCCTGTCCGACTGGTGCTGTTAAGCTCCCATTGGCTCAGATAAGCTGTTTCAGTGGGTGTCCCCATCATGGTCTTGACCTCTTTGCTCATATTCTCACTCCTCCCACTCTTCAACTGGACTTTGGGAGCTCAGTCCAGTGCTCCGATGCAGGTCTCTGCCTCTGTTTCCATTAGTTTCTGGATGAAGGCTCTATGGTGACATTTAAGATATTCATCCGTCTGACTACAGGGCAAGGACAGTTCAGGCACCCTCTCCACTATTGCTTAGGGTCTTAGCTGGGGTCATCCTGTGGATTCCTGGGAATTTCTCTAGTGCCAGGTTTCTTACTAGCCCCATAATGGCTTCCTCAATCAAAAGATCTCTTTCCTTACTCTCATCTCTGTCCCTCCTCCATCTCGACTATCCCATTCCCTCAAGTTCTCCTCCCTCCCTCCCTCCCCCACTCATCTTCCCCTCTGCCCTCCCTATCCCCCCACCCCCATGCTCCCAGTTTTGTCAGGCGATCTTGTCTGTTTCTAGGGGTGTCATTGTTACAAAAAGAAGAACAAAGGGTATTCATTCCTTCCAATGGCGGTCTCTGGCCCTGGCCTTCCCTCTGTCCACCCCTCTCAGTCCTACTTTTCTGGAGCGCAATGGATTGGGAAAGTTCTCTTCCCTCCCCCTTGCTCGGCAGTCTCTTTGCAAAACTGTCCTGGAGACATGAAGTGTTGTTATGTGCAGAAGAACACATTGCTCTGTGGGGAGGGCTGTTTCTTCCTAAACTGCCTGCCTCCCTTCTCTCCTCACCCTTAGTTTTATGAGGTGCAAACTAGGAATGGGGGACATAAGAGAAAGAAGTGACCATTGCTGCCTGTATAGCAGATGAACGCATTCCTTTAGAGGCCGGACTCTTCAGTAATAAGACTGACTACTTCCCTAGAAATAAAGCTTCCATTGTGGGATGATGCAGTTTTCAAGCCTGCAGTAGTAAGGACGGCACTGATGCTAACTGCTTACAACCCAATGCCACACAGGACTGCACGTAAACAGGGTTTCTTCTAGGACTACTCATTCTCATTCTCCATGTTTATCTTTTCCTTGAATGCTAAAGTGTAGTTTATTGCACAGAGGAAATGAACATATTGCGACATGAGGGTAGGGCTGCAGCGTTGCTCTCAGATCAATATCTCTTATGGGAAATGGAATCCCTATTTCTGGAGACATCTCAAAAGAGCTGGGGACCACATGTTCAGACCGAGTGAGGTCTACTCTGCCTGAGTCTGGGCTGTGGACCAAAAGGCCCTGCGGAATTCTTTCCAGGTGTGTGGAATGGAGGTTATCCCAAAATGCCAGCTGTCTGTCATTGCCCTCCTGCATGCCAAATTCTTCCAGAGTGACTCTACCCAGTCTTTCCAGGTCTGGTCTTATCCTCCATGGATTTGGGCCAGCTCCAGTGCCATGACAGTTGCCCTGCTGGGGTCAGGACTGGTGTTCCATCACCAGGTGCTCCCTGCCCTGAGACCTTCTGTGCTTCCCTCTGCAGGGCAGCCCATCAAGTTTGCTCACTCCGTCTGTGAGGCTGGCATGGCCGAGCTCCACATCCAGGATGCCCTGCCAGAGGACCGTGGTACCTACACCTGCCTGGCTGAGAACGCCTTGGGGCAGGTGTCCTGCAGCGCCAGGGTCACCGTGCAAGGTAGGATCCTTCAAGCATTTCCCCCTCCAGCTCTGGCTGTCTGCTTTGAAGGGAGAGTGCTTTTATAGACCATAGGATGACTGACCCAAAGCCAAGAAGCAGATGTGTAAATGGAATTGTGGTTGCTGGCAGGCAGCTACGGAAGCAGAGAGGATGCTGGAACATCTAGGGGCAAAGGAAAGTCCCGAGCATCGCCATGAAGTGGTACAGCTGATATCTGCCCTCTAGGGAGGGTGAGGCGGGACGATCCTGAGTTCCAGGCCAACCTGAGATACATAGAAACTGAGACCCTGTCTCTAAGGAAGAAAGGGAATGGAGAAAGGAGAGAAGGAAAGATCCTGACCATGAAGGCAGGCAGATGGAAGATAGAGTCTCTGGCAAGCCACAGTAACAGGAGTCTGTGTCCCATCCCTTGACCCCACTGGGCCATGGACACACACCAGCGAAAGAGACAAGGGCTTCCCTGACTTCAGAAGTCCTCAGTCTAGAATAAGAAAACCACCTGCCCCACAAGACTTGAGGAGGGTACTCACAGGTCATTAGCATGTAGCCGCCTCATAAACCCCTTTATGTTCTGAGGTGCCGGTGATGAAGCAGGCCCTGAGACTTCAGGAAGAGCCGAAGGGTCTCCCTCGCCACTCCCACATGCCCAGGCTTGGGTTTTCATCCATCACTAGCCTGGTGGCAAGTAATCTGATTGTCACAGTCATGCATTGATCAGCCCAGCACTTAGTCTATGGGAATCACCATGAATCACAGGCTTGGGACTGACCCTGGGCTGTGGGCATGCATGGTGACTGTTTCCAGGAAGGCGGGATGCTTCTCGGGTCCATGACCCTGATTCCCACCTTTCCTTGGCCTGTGCTCCAACCTCCTGAGAGTGACGGGGTCCTCTGGGTGCTTAAACGGGGTAGAGTGTGCCAGCCTTTCCTACCAGCCAAGCAGAAAACCATACCTTATCTTTTTTCGCCCCCCCCCCAAATTCAGGCCTCTTATCATAGTCCCCCTGTAGTGCGAACAGCATATTCTGAAAGGTTGCGTCAGATGTTGTCACAGAAAAGAGCACAGAATGTGTTCTGCCTCCTCTAGCTCCTCAGCCATACCTCAAAGAGACCCCTGGGGCTCAGGGCAGAGGAAGGGTCCATTGGCCTCCACATCAGTGGAGCTTGGTAGTACCCCAGGATAGTAAGTGAAGCTGGCTTCTGAGCCCAGGCCCTGGAACTGAGGCCCCGGTCACCACAGAGTTGCCCTTTCTCAGAGTACACTACCCTGGCCCAAAGGGGAAGGCTAGCCACAGAGGGAAGGGCACTGTCCTTCCCTAGGGCTAAGGGAGCTGTCGCTAATGGAGAATGTGGTAACTGTCTGCCCTGCGCAGCCATCTGCCAGGAGGGACTTGGATTTCTCCGAAGAAATGCCTCTGTGTGGAGTCATTTGTGAACCAGCCTGCCCCTTTCTTCCAGGAAGCCTTCCACACTGGGGTCAGAGCTGGTGGTAGCCCATGAGATCTTCTCTGGTACACATATATAATATATAACAACTTATCTCATGGCATGGTTGCTGCGGGCCTCGGGGGGGCGGTGGTGTGAGATTTCCAAGGAAGCCCAGAAGTTCATACCCTGGTCTCAGAGGCCCAGGGCAGCAGCTTTCACGTCTTCCCAGAGGCCAGTCCTGTCTGTACTGGGCGGGGAAGTATGAATGGCATAGGGTGGGCCAGTTTACCCAGTCTTGAGTCTGAGGCGGCCTCGCCAGCTTCCTCTGATAGTCAGCTAATCCAGCATCTGTCTTCAGTTGTTTGGGTTTCAATTGTATTAAAGACTCAGCTAAGCTAACAGTCTCGGTGGGTAGTGGGGATCTTCCAATGAAGACAGGGGAACTCAGGGACAGTTCCCTGACTCCTGGGTGCTGGGAAGGCTGGGGAAGGCTGAGGGCGGCCCCTCTCAGTAGGCTTTAGAGGCAGATGGGGACGGCTGCAGCGTTGCCCCACCAGGTCCTCCGGATGTGCTGTCAGCAGCCTGGTGAGTGAGTGCCCTCCCGGGTGGGGGATGTGCTGACCTTTTCAAGCCAGACTGAGGCTCAGAACCATAAATGGAAAACAAGACTGAGACACAGCCGCGCTCGGGTCCAATACAAGACTCCCCTGCACAGGGCTGGCAGAGTAAAGCTGGCACAATGACATTTCTGGCACCCTGCCCCAAGGTGCTTTGGAGGTCCCAGGCTGTATCACGCATCATCCCCAGCTTTGGAGTTATTCGGACTTTCTCGGCAGCTCCTCTGGCTCCAGGCGTCTGGGAGATGTTCAAGGACTTGTTCCATGGTGCCTCAGCTGCCGATCCATCCTTCCATGTAGCTCCCCAGGCCTGGTTCCGTCGCTCTCGGTGTGGCGTTGCAGAAAGTGCGGATACAAAACCAACTGCCTGGCCTGAATTCCATCCACCATTTCCTCGTCCTGCCACCTCGATGTGAGCTCTCCAGGCATCACCTTCCTCTGTGTGACATGGGGGGCACTGCTAGTCACAGTACTGTGAGGATTAAATGAATTGTCACCAGACTGTAGAATGCCCCACACGTGCTGTTATGATGAGTGCCCAAACTTTCAACAAGACACGTTATCCCAGGAAGTGATTTTACCCAAGAATCAACCTGCAGCAGTAGAGTATTATCTGCCTGCTGGGAGAAGGGCAAGGTTTGTCTGGACTTAGAGCCGGCCACGGGCTCCTGTGCTGCATTTCAAGGCTGTGACCACAAGGTGGCACAATGCAGCAACGCATTGCCCTCCACTTGCCATTTTTCCGTAGCTTTGCCCATGAGAGTCTAGCAGATTCTATGCTGAAGGGCAGACCTGGGTCTCTTTCTCACCTCCTCATCCTTTTGTCAAGGCTTCGCAACCTTTCAGAGCACTGGCCCAGCACCCTGAGTTGTTCTGCAGCTATTCTACTTGTCTCTGTAGCTCTACTCCTGAAGCCTATCTAACTAGCCTAGACAAATAATGTCACTTTCTCCCAGAAGCCTTCCCTGCTCACCTCAGAATAAGCCCTGCTCTCACCACGCATCCCTTGTCCCATTTACTTACCAAAAGTCTTTGCTGAGTACATGCGTTCATCTGGTCTGGGGACACTATAAAGCACAGGTCTACTTTTGTCCTGCCTACCTCTCCGATGGCGGCGGCAGTCAAGATGTGGCTGACTTTACCTGCTGATGCATACTTTAAAGAAAGCGAATAGAGGTCTGGAGCTGTTGCTCAGGTGTGGAGAGCATTTACACATTCCCTGTATTCCCACGCTGGAGCCCCAGCACCACACATAGACTGCTTTATTTACAAAAGTGAACGGAGAACGAGATCAGAGAGAGGCAGATGGAATGGTGTTCTAGGCAGGCGGCAGGCAATGCGGCAAGCACAGAGACCCTGATGTGGGAGCAAGGCCAGCCTAGTCAAGATGGCCATTGTGGCTGGAGTGAAGGGAGCAGGTAGCACAGTAGCCGAACATAATGGGGGCAGTGAGGGGCAGGGATATATCATGCAGGGCCTCAGGTGGCAGAGTAGCAGAACACAAGGTGGGTGGGGTGAGAGGCGGGGTTATATCATGCAGGACCTCGAAGTTAAGGAACATTTGCTCTAATTGCCTTTTGTAAGTATCTGCAGTCTTCTTTCAGGGAAACCATCGTCCTCCTGATAATGCATGTGGCTCAGGGCCTGTCCTTTGATCTCCTGTGAGTGGATGAGCAGTGACCAAGAGGGCAGTGAAGTGGACGAGTCCTCCCCATAGGCAGGGAGGCATTCCCTCATCTTCCCCATTTGTTTAGATTCTCAGAGCTCTGAAATTTCCAGGAGCCCTGCAAATTCGCTCTCAATAGACCCTCAACAAACGTGCCTGTTTTCCCCTCTCTCCAGGCTAGGAGAAAGACCATGCCCACTATTAAACAGGCAATATTATCTTCCCTCCACACCAAACATGGAGCCTAATGTATGATGAATCCAAATCCCTCCAGTGTCTTGGAAGATTCAGAAACAGCCACTAACTCCATGCATCATAATTGAGTCAGGGGCAGGGGGCATTCCCTGGGCTAGGATCTTTTCAATTTACCCCACCTACACACGCACACACACACACACACACACACACACGCACACACACACACACACAGAGAGAGAGAGAGAGAGAGAGAGAGAGAGAGAGAGAGGAGAGAGAGAGGGAGATACCCCACCTATACACATAGACAGAGAGCACGTCTATGTCAAGGCCAAATTCTTAAACAATAAGATGCATTAATAATCTGCTAATTTACCTATTTTGACATAGTTTCTCCACTAATGGTCTGTTTATTTAACTAAAGGCACACTGGGCCTGTGAGAGGAACCTAAGGACATACATTGTGGGTAAGGTAAAAAGAAAAAAAAATCTGATGGGAAAAAAAATGTCTTATGAGGACATAAGGTTAGAGGGTTTGTCTGATGAAGAGTCCCTGGTGAGGATAACAGGCCCTCAAGGGAAGCCATGTTCTTGACTCTGGATACCTGGGCGTGTGGCAGCTCCCAGCTTCCTCTGCTTATCCCAAGTGTGTGTGTGTGCACGTAGGACCGTATGTCATCTGTCTACTGGATCATGGACCCTGCTCTCTGCCAGCCGAGCACACTGGCCATCATTTTCACCCTTACATTTTAAAGAGAGATTCCATGAAGAAGAGGCAATACTGTCTTTAACTGTTTTAAAAACAAACAAACCAAAAAACTATACTGAGCCGGCAGTGGTGGCACATGCCTTTAATCCCAGCACTTGGGAGGCAGAAGCGGGTGGATCTCTGTGAGTTCGAGGCCGGCCTGGTCTACAGGACAGCCAGTACAGTTACACAGAGAAACCCCTTCTTGAAAAGCTGAGACCATTAGTGCGCCCAAGCGTTTGCTGACAGCCTTTGAAACCTAAGCAGAGCAGCGAGGTAAGCATCAAATCAATGCATCGCCAGCATTGTCATTCTCTGCAGACTGAAGCCTCCACACTGCAGGGAGGCTTGTGGGCCAGATGTGTCCGTCTGGTACAAAGCTCAGAAGTGGAGCCTTGCTTTACTAATGGGACAATTATAGAGGCTCATAACTGTCCACTTTTACTGCCCTTTATAGACCATAGCCCCTACTTCCCGGCTCGCAGACCTTGGCCAAAAATAGCGTCCAGAATGAGAGCCTTGTCTTCCCGGTGGTGAGGTGAGCCCCAGTTCTGACAGCACACACAGCAGTGTGGTTTCTAGGCCTCGCTGGCAAGGAACTCTGGGGGTTTGGATGCTGCCCGTTTGGAGTGTGATTATAGCTTCCAGGACCTTAGGGAGGCTGAGGTTGTTGGGGTCCCCGCCTGTCATGTAGCAGCCCATCATTACTGGTCAGAGATCTTTTCTGAGATGTCATGTGTTGTGTTCCTTTCATTCTTCTCCCTGCACGTTTCTCTTCCCACTTCTTCAGTTCTGGAGAAGTCAGCAGGAGGAAAGATGGCCAAAACGGTCAGAAAAGCGGACCCATGCCGACATTCCAAGACAGTTCTATCGTGTTAGAGACAGGCTTTTGTTAAAGGGAATTCAGATACCTCCCCAGGGGTTTTATAGCTTGCCAAATGCTCTGGAAATGGGAAGGGGCTGGGCTGCCTTCCTGCAAGGTCAAGAAACCCAGTGTCAGAATGTGGGTGAGAGGCACCAGTCCCCGATGTGGAGACCACACTGCATTTTGAGCACCAAATAAAGGAAGGGGAAAGACTGGCTGTAGATGTCCCTCAGTTGGTGATTTATTAGATTTCCATAGAATAACAAGGGTGAGAGGGGATCCAGTTTGCTGTTAGAATGGCATTTTGTATTACGATAGCTAAGGAAAATGGCTGGTGTTCAAAGAACTAAAGAGAGTCTTTAGTAAAGGCCAGTGTGTTCATTGAACACACATTTGGATCCATAGACTTGGTGCTTCAGAGAGCAGACAGGCTGACAGCATAGGTTGTCCAGAGGTGGGGACTGGGGGTGGTAATGGTTTTAAGGAGAAATTCAGAATGAGTTATTTTTCCTACTAAGCTTGTAGAAAGTTGGAGAAGGACTGTTGAGGGAAGAAAAGGGGAAATTGTTGCATGGTACCAGGAGACACTGCAGCCAGCACCAGCCACCTGGGCGAAGGCTGTGGAAGGCCCCAGGCCCAGGAAGAGTTGAAGGCTTTAGTGGCTCAGGTTGGAGGAGCAGCTGATACTGCTTATTGTACTGGACCAGTGGGTATACAATGCCACCAACTGCTCCATCCTGTGGGTACTGATTATTCTCCAAGTTTTCCAAAACTTTGCATTTGTTCTTGAACTGAAGTCCCTGCCTTTGGTATTTTTGAGGGGAAAGTACGTTTGCGGAGACAGGGTGGTTTGTTGCGGTGACTCTCAGCTGCTTCTGAGTACCTTTATAGATGAAGAAACTAATGCTTAGAGGGATTGGGTCAACTGCTGTGTGTGCATGGAGGGCACCTGTGAGCTGCTGTTTGTGTTTGTGTGTGTGTGTGCATGTGGAGGGCACCTATGAGCTGCTGTTTGTGTGTGTGTGTGTGTGCGTGGAAGGCACCTGTGAGCTGCTGTTTGTGTATGTGTGTGTGTGCATGGAGGGCACCTGTGAGCTGCTGTGTGTGTGTATGTGTACATGGAGGGCACCTGTGAGATGCTTTTTGTATGTGCATGTGTATGCACGTGGAGGGCACCTGTGAGCTGCTGTTTGTGTGTGTGTGTGTGCATGGAGGGCACCTGTGAGCTGCTATTTGTGTGTGTGTGTGTGCGCGCGCGCGTTCGCGGGTGGAGGGCACCTGTGAGATGCTGTGTGTGTGTGTGTGTGTGTGCACGTGGAGGGCACCTGTGAGCTGCTGTTTGTGTGTGTGTGTGTGTGTGTGTGCATGGAGGGCACCTGTGAGCTGCTATTTGTGTGTGTGTGTGTGTGTGTGTGTGTGTGCGCGCGTTCGCGGGTGGAGGGCACCTGTGAGATGCTGTGTGTGTGTGTGTATGCGCACGTGGAGGGCACCTGTGAGATGCTTTTTGTATGTGCATGTGTGTGCATGTGGAGGGCACCTGTGAGCTGCTGTTTGTGTTTGTGTGTGTGTGTGTGTGCATGGAGGGCACCTGTGAGCTGCTATTTGTGTGTGTGCACGTGGAGGGCACCTGTGAGCTGCTGTTTGCGTGTGTATGTGCACATGCACATGTGCGTGAGCATGTATGTGTGTGTGGAGGGCACCTGTGTTTGCCTACCTCAATCTGTTTACTTGCCTTCCACCTTTCCTTCCCATTCTTTCTCTCCTCTCCTCTCTCATTGTTTCCTTTCTCCTATTTCCTTCTCTTTCTCAAGCCCTATAACAACTTTCATCTATATATCATCATTTGCACACGTCTGTGAGCGACGTTATCAACAGCTCATTCTTGGCCATCTTTTCCTTTCCCTTCTCCCAGTGGAACGGTGGCAGTCCGTTCAGTGCTGGACACAGGGACCAAGAATTGAGGAACAGATAAACCCACCTTGGGTGACTAGCCTGAGGCTAGTGAGCTGTGGCTCAGCCTCTCTGAGCTTGCTCTCAGTGGGAGCAGGAAGCACAGCTGTGGGAAAAGCCAGAGGTCTATTTAGTCTAGCCCCACTGGAGCTGAATACAGGCATCCATCCATCCCTGGTCTCAGGGATTCATTTCTTGGAGTCTGTGTGCTGTGGGAAGCCAATGCCTGCCTCCTAGATGAGATGCTCTCACCCCTGAGGCTGGCTTCCTGTTGTGACCTCAAAGGAAGACATTCCCAGCATAGGGATCTTTGGACTAACAGGCAGCCCTGGGCATGGTATTACTTTAGTAGCCTGCCTCTGTTCTCCACAGAGAGAAAGCAAGAAGCCTGACCCAGTCAGTCACATCTCACGTCTGTTGGCCACTGCAGCCCTGCGGAGTCAGAAAGGCCACCTTCCTCTCTTGAGTGGCAGTGTGCCCACTGAGAACCTTGCCAGGGACTCTTCCAGCTTATCCCCACAGCCGCTCTTAAGTCCTGGATAGGATGCTTGGCTTGTTGTTGTTGGGTTGACCCTGTTCAATCAAAACAGCCAGCAGGACTCAGAAACGCAAAGTGTTGTTAGAGATTGTTGTGGGGTCTTTTGAGAGAGGCCCTTGAACTGACTATGTAGCTGAGGAGGATGGATTTGAATTTCTGACTTCTGTCTCCCTGTCTAGACTGATGGGATGCATGGGTTTGCACCACCGTGCCTGGTCTTAGGTGGTGCTAAGGATTGAAGTCAGCTTAATTCATGCACTCTACCAACCGAGCTACACCACCAGCCCCACGACTGTTTTCACATGTAGTTGCCTTGAATTATCTGGAAGTCCTGCAGTGGAGTCGCGTATACAGTCCACTCTACTTGTCGGTGCTGCCTTTCCATAGCTGATAATAGTTAACCACACACACGTGCACACACACATGCACACTCACACACATACACACACGTGCACACACACACACACACACACACACACAGCGCCCCTTTTGCCTGACTTGTTTCTGCTCTGTTTTTCTCAGTTGTCAAGAATCTGCTGCATGAATGAGCAGCAATGTCACAGCTCACTGTGGTCAGCACTGGAGAACGCTGGTTCCCTTTGGAGAGGCACCTATGGTGTGTCCTGCCTTGTCCTCAGGAGGCCTGGCCCTCTGTCCTGGTCAACCTGCTCTGGCTCCACGACCCTGGTCATCTTGTCACCTTAACACATCCTGCACACGCTTTAAGTACGATGGGCAGTTGTAGTTAATTATTTTTTCTCTCTTTGGGGACCCACCACCCAACTCCCAAATAAATACACGGAGTCTTATTCTTACTTATGAATGCCCAGCCTTAGCTTGCTTGTTTCTAGCCAGCTTTTCTAACTTAAATTAACCTGTTTCTCTTTAACTATGTTTGCCTTTGGTCATTTTAACCTTTCTTTATTCTATGTATCTTTCTTTTAATTCTTATTCCATGATTGGCTGTGTGACTGAGTGGCTGGCCCCTGGCCTCCTCCTCTCCTTCTCCTTATCTCACTCCTCCCCCTTCTCTCTTCTTCCTCTCCTGTTTATTCTCTCTGCCTGGCAGCCCCTCCTATTTCTCTCTCCTGTCTTGCAATTGGCCATTCAGGTCTTTATTAGACCAATCGGGTGTTTATACAGGCAAAGTAACACAGTTTTACAGAGTTAAACAAATGCAACATAAAAGAATGTAACACCTCTTTGCATCATTCAATAAATATTCTACAGCACAAATGTAACACATCTTAAACTAATATCTTACAACACGTAGCAGCTTGAGACTGGGGTCCTAAGGAGCTACCCCAGGCTCCTTTCCTTTTGTTTCGGCAGAAGCCACTTACTGGGAACCCAAGGCCCCCTCTCTCCTTCAGCGTGTATTTATAGGAGGGCTGACCCATTTCCTCACCCCATGGAGAACTTGGGCTGATTGACTGCTGTCCTCTGGCCTGAATTCATGATCGTCATGTCCCATGTCACTTACCCTGCCCCTGCTGGAGGGATGCAGAACAAACAGGAAAACTGCCGGTTTGAGAACAGATTAATTCCCATCATTCAGTTATTCCTGCCACTGTCACTGTAGGGCTAAAGGGAAGAAAGAGCAGGGTCAGGGACAGTGACTACTCTGGATCTAAAGCCTGAGCTGCTTCCTTTATTCCTTGCCTGGGAAGATGCAGCAAAGTTCCGTTAATTTACTTTGAGATCTGTCCCATGGTGTCTCCAAGCATGGCATCACAGAACTTGCAGTGACATAGATAGATAGACAGATAGATAGATAGATAGATAGATAGATAGATAGATAGATAGATAGATAAACAAAACGAGTCGGTAATCATGAGGGAGGCTTAGGATCCACTGCTTTTTAGGATCTACTGTGTGGCTCTAACAGATAGGACTTAGCCAGTTCTACCTGTAATGATGAGGCGAGCAGGCTTGCTTTTCATCCCGCCCAGTTCCCAGCCACCTGGCTAGCTTATGCCCTGAAATAACAACACACAAACTGTATTCATTTAACCACTGCCTGGCCCATTATATCTAGCCTCTTCTTGGCTAACTCTCATATCTTGCTTAACCCATTTCTAATAATGTGTATAGCACCACAAGGTGGTGGCTTACCAGGAAAGATTCAGCATGTCTGACGTGCTGAATGGCTCCATGGCATCTGACCTCACTACCTTCTACCCAGCATCCTGTTCTGTTTACTCCGCCTACCTAATTTTCTGTCCTATCAAAGGGCCAAGGCAGTTTCTTTATTAACCAATGAAAGTAACACACAGACAGATGACCCTCCTCCATCATCTACCAATGCCATTGATAATGTATGTGGACAATCCTGATTTAGGATGGTTCAACTTGGGGTGTTCAACTTTATGATGGCATGAAAACCACACACCTTTCATAGAATCTCTCTTCAGATTTTAAATTTTGAATCCGAGCATTTCCCAACATAGTAGTGTGAGCCCTGAGATGACTGAACCCCTAGAGACAGGTGAGGATGAGGGGCTTTAGGTAGAGGCAGAGATTTACTTATGATCAAGAGATGGCCCCAAGTCTCAGGTTTCTGTCATATGCTGGCTAGTTGTTGTTTTGTTTTGCATCAAGTTGCTGCAAGCTAGAGTCATCTGAGAGGAGGGATCCTCAACTGAGAAAATGCCTCCATAAAATCAGCCTGTAGACAGTTGACGTTTAGAGGGCCCAGCCCACTATAGGTGGTCCTACTCCCTAGGCCAGTGGTCCTGTATGGAATAAGAAAGCAGACTAAATCAGCCATAATGAACAAGCCAATAAGCAGCACTCCTCCATGGCCTCTGTTTCAGTTCCTCCTCTGTTCCTGTCCTGTTGTTCCCTAGTGATGGACTATGACCTGAAAGTTACGAGTTTTTTTCTGAAATCTATAAACCTTATCTTTCCCAAGTTGATTTTGATCATGGCATTTTTATCACAGCAATAGAAACCTAAGACATGTCTCTTGTCCAGCTACAGGGGACAGACATTCAGGTCTTAGATCCTGGGAGCTTCCAGTCCATCATCCCTCATGCAGGATGGAGGTACAGACAGGTCCTTAGACCCCAGCAGCCAAGACCCACAGGGTGCCGTGGCTTTGCTGAAGCCCCAGGTGAGGGAACAGGCAGTGGGGAGAACTGAGAGAGAGTGGCCTGGAAGAGCAGACAACCACCTACTGGAAGGCAAGCATGCTGGAATCTGGATGTTCCTGTAGCACCCAGAAAGAATTCCAGTCCATCTGTATGGAGCTCCATGGCTTGGGCTAAGAGGCAGAGCAGGAACAGGGAGTCCTCTAGAGAGGGAAAACATTTTGTCCTCGAGCCCTCCAATCTGTGCAAGACAGGAAATTCCTCAACCCTCCAGAGGCAGCCAGCTTTCCTGACCGCGGCAGCCCAGGCAGGGACATGAGGTAGATTTGTGCATTTTCAATACAGGCTCCCTAAGTCCACTTCCACAGCCTCCTGCCAAGACCCCTCCAGCAGCTGCACTCCATCAAAAGAGAATTCCTGAGATGCGGGCAGGGGATCAAGAACCCTACCTGGTGGCCAGAGGTGGGATGGAGCGTATCTGTCTTCGCTGCTCTTGTGTGCCTGCTCCTTATCCTCCCTGGGACACTGGCTGGGAAGAAGCTTCATTCTGACCTTTATTCAACCCTCTGGGACTTATCCTTCCATGGTCCCAGAGGCTGGGCTAGGAGAGCTTTGCTTTCTGTGGCCCCAGGTAAAAATCAAGATGGTAGAGAAAACACCCTGGAAACTATCCCGAGTTCTAGAGTTTGAAAAGAGGTTTGGAATGTATTTCCCTGTGGTGTTGGAGACCCAAAATACTCCCTTGAAACTTTGATTGTAAGTTAGAGACATTAGTGTGGTTCCGGTTATAAAAAGATGCCCGAAGATGGATACTTTGTAACGAGCTTGTCTTAGTTCCAACTTCTAGAGGTCAGAAAGGGAGACACAGATGTTTTCACAGGTCTTCATGAATGCCTCACACTCTGTCCTATCAGAGCTAAGAAGCAGTAGAAGTGGGGCCATGTACAAGTGCGTGCTGAAGACAGGATCCGTGCAGGCTCCAGGCTCACTTTAGAACACTGTTCGCACCTTAACCAATCTGGTGCCTGAGACCCAACTCACTCCTGGGAGAACTAATCCATTGTCTAAAGAGCTTTAGAAAGGCTTTAATCCCTTCATAGGGGTGCTGTCTCCCTGACCCAATCACCTTGCAGAGGACCCCTTTCCAATGCTTTCATTTTGAGAGTGAAGTTTCTTTATGACTTGTAACACCCAATTCTGTGTTACCCCTTGGTACAGTTCACGTGCCATTGTACCGTACGCGAGTCAGGCAAGGGCCTGGAGATTGAAAGAATACACAAAGAGACCTGGGTCATTCTAAAGGAGATCAGTCGAATGCCGTTTATTTAACCTTGGGGAAATCCTTATATACCTAGCTGCTGTACAAGGATTTCCGCCCAGGCAAGTGGGATATTACATGCCAAAGATGGAGTCAACAATGCCCTGCAGCTAATCACCAGGCGGGGGCAGGGGGGCACAGGGGGAGCACAAACAGAATGCTTTAGTTAGCTGACCAGGAACTGTCCTCAAGATGAACCCCAGGAACAAGGGTAGACCCGGGCCCTACAATGACTCTCAAAGATCATGTAGAACCCTTGCCTATCTCAGGCCCTGAGTTTGATACCCAATACAGCAAACACATAAAAAATAATAATTTGATGCTGTTCAGCCTGGGTTTTAATAAATTCAAACCATAGTACCTGCCCTGCTAATCGTATGCCCTACAGTACCAGAAAAAAATAAACAATCAAAAACCAGCAAAAGGCTACAGAGGAGAACAGACACTGGATAGTGAAGGACTCGTTCTGCATTGGAAGTAGCCAGCGCTTTACCTCCTAGAGACTGGCTAAAGCCAGCTTGAGCATAAATGGCAAGAATAAGGAAAAGCCCTCCTATGTATCTGTCTCCTCAGAGAGCAGAGTAGGGATGGACCAGGCCTGTACCCAGAGACCTGTCCCGGTCATTGCCCTTAGCTCGCACACTCCCTTTGACCCTCTCCCAGGTTGTTGAAGTTTTATGAAAGTACAGGAGTCGAACCTAGTGAGTTCGGAAGACATATTTATAACCATGGGACATTTACAACGGACTAAAAAGTGAACATTTTTGTTTCTCGCAAGCATTCCTCAGTGCTCTTTTCTGATCCATCTCCACACACACACACACACACACACACACACACACGAGAGATGGAGGGGAGGCTGTAAAAATGAATCCTCACCCTTGCACAGGTGAGGCTGCCGCTCAATCACTGAGTCGCATCCCACCCAGTAGTGTTGCTTTGTTTAGCCAAGACGTGACCGTACCCTAAGTTGGCCTCAAACCCACCGTTCTCCTGCCTCTGCCTCCTGAGTGCAGGGATTAGAGGTGTGTGTCACTACACCTAGCTTTAGTTTATTTTTCAGAAAAGGCAAGAAATGATCCCAGAGTGGGGCGGTGGTGGCGCATGACTTGGGAGGCAGAGGCAGGCGGATCTCTGTGAGTTCAAGACCAGCCTGGTCTACAAGAGCTAGTTCCAGGACAGACTCCAAAACCACAGAGAAACCCTGTCTCGAAAAACAAAAAACAAAAAACAAAAAAAGAGAAAGATATGATCCCAGAAGTAAAGGTTGGTAGTAGAGTAGATGTTTATATCTGAGATTCCAGATTTGCTACCCAGCACCGAAAGAAGAGGTAAGAAGGGGACTGGGAGGAGAAGGAAGAAGAAGAAGAGAATTGTTCTGTTTGCTGTGTACGCTGTACACACAGATCATGTCTGGCAGGATTAAGAAGAATCCGAGCATTGTTTACTGCTGGGGAGACAGTGCCAGGGGACGAGCGGGGTTGGAAGGGAGACCTCACATAGGCCTTTTGGCATCTTTTGAATTCTGTGTCACATGAGTGAATCACTTAATTCAAAAGAGCAAAGAGAATTTAAGGGGGAAAATCTTTATGAAGATGCCAAGTGAGAACTTCCTCCCCGAGGTTCTCCTCCGGAAGCCGAGCTTGCTTGCCCAGGACTCCATGGAACTTCACTGTTTAGTCTCTGCTGTCAAGCAAGAGCATCGTCACGTCAAGTAAAGACATGGGGCCTACATCCCCCGTGCTCTCCAGAGCCTCCTGACATGCATGAGACCCGAGCTTCAGCACAACTCTGTTGTCTAGTGTGTTTGCTGAGCCTGTGAAAGAATAATGTTTCCCTCCCATTTTATTCCCACCACACAGAAAAGAAGAGTGAAGGAGAGAGGGAGCACCTTCTGCCCCTGGCTCCCAGCAAGCCCGTCGCACCCATCTTCCTGCAAGGCCTCTCTGATCTCAAAGTCATGGATGGAAGCCCGGTCACCATGACAGTCGAGGTGTCAGGTCTGTCCGTACCGCTCTCTCCTCGGGGTGTGTAAGAGGGTGACCATGTGGCAATGGGTATTGCTCCTAGATGCCCAGAAAATCATCGTGGAACCATCAGCAAGGGATTCAAAGGAATGAAGCCTCTTGGCTTCTCCTGCTGTGTGGGTATCATTTATAGATTGAGGGTTATATGGTTCAGAGGAAGAATATGGCAAAGATTAATGTGCCCAGTCCCAATGGAAAGTTTGGGGTCTTGTTTTAAATAATTCCAACTCTTTTTTAATTGGTACATATTCATTGTAAGAAAATAATGAGTTTCATTATTATATTTATTCAAAAGAATCATATACTTTAACTGTATTTACTAGTTACCTTTCCTTTCCTCCCACCAGCCCCCTTCTATTTCCCAAATAGTCCCCCTTCTACTTTCAAGTCATATGAGGAAAAAAAAAAACAGGGTGCCCAGTCTTTTTGCTCTTAATCGATATAGTTGTCAGAATCTTATCCAGAGCAATAAGGCAAGAGAAAGAAATGAAAAGGTTGCAAATAGGGAAAGAGGAAGTCAAATTATCCAATTTGTAGAAAATATAAGCCTATACTTAAAAAAATCCCTAAAGACTTTCTAGAAAGTTTTTAGATGGTGCAGAATGAGCTCGTGTGAGGTCTCGAGTCTCCGCAGCCATCTGAGTTGCTCCAGTCAGATTCTGAGGTAGAAAGCTGATAATCAGAGATCCTTCTAAAACAGGCAAAGAAATGTGGCCTGCACAGAGACCAAGCTCTCCTGCCCCTTGCTGGGGCTAGCAGGAGAGGCTCACGAAGTCCCAGCTCCAGACTCATGACAGAGTAGACCTCAGTACCTTTGGATGCATCTGTAGTTCTTGGTTTCTATCAGTGCCTCTGAAAACTAGGAGGACCCATCTCTGGCTTCCTAGTTCTTCTAGACCTGCAAAGGCAATAAATAAGAACCATGAGAGGACCTGAGGACTTGTCCTTGAAGAGGTGATGATCCCCAGCTCCTGGAGGATGAAGGCCTTTCCATGACCGCTTCAGACAGAGCCTAGGTCTCTTTGCCACATTTGCCATGCCAATTGGATGTCAGTGAGATGACATCCAATTGAAAGATATAAGAGGCACTTGACACCTGATCCCCAGACCTGTACCTGTCCCATGCAGACAAATGGCCATCTGCTCACTCTAAACTCCCCCCAGGGGCTTCACTCCTCTGGAAGCAGAGCCTCGTGGTCAGATTTCATACCTACGAAAACCCTCACATGGCCATTGATCTGTACCCCCAACACATTCCAGAAGCATAGGCTGGCACTCCTACCCATCACCAACCATGTTTAGAAACCCTCTGCAAGCTGGGGTCCTGAGACCACATTTGTGTGGTGGCCCTGTGTGGTGGCCCCGTGCTTACAGAGTTCTGTCTGGTGATAGTCTGCAAGGGAGCTACCATGGCATCACCATGTGAGGCAGGGCAGGGCAGGGCAGGGCAGGGCAGGGCAGGGCAGGGCATGGCAGAAACACCTTCAGGGCTAGGTGTGCTCTTTGTGCTACACGCCGTCCAGTGAGCAGCTCACAAAGGTTAGATTGACTCAGTTGTTTCTCTGAACAATCCTACAAGGCAGAACATGTGAGGAAACACAGGCAAAGCTTTGGTAGCGTGTTCAGCTCAGCATTAGCATGTTAAGTGCACAGTTGCGTCCAGACTGGGGAAGTCCCTCTCTCACAATCTTGTGTTGCTACTCTCTGCGCAGGGAACCCACCTCCAGAAGTCATATGGTTTCACAATGAGAATGAGATCCAGGAGTCAGAAGACTTCCACTTTGAACAGAAGGGTGGCCGGCACAGCCTGTGTATCCAGGAGGTGTTCCCAGAGGACACGGGCACATATACCTGTGAGGCCTGGAACAGTGCTGGAGAAGTCCGCACCCAGGCCATACTCACTGTGCAAGGTGAACCTGAGCTCCTTTGGCGCGCGCGCATGCGCGCGCATGATGGGGGGAGCGTCCCAGATTCTGCAAAAGCCTTTTAGAGGTGAGGGAAACACAGGAGACCACTCTGGTCCCATTGCAGCCTCAGAGGCAGATCACTGTCTCCATCTCAAACTGTGGCAGAGTGGGACTTCCTTCCCAGCTTCCTGAGGTCCCAGCTCTCTCTGGGCTGCTGCTAAACTGGATGGATTGCTGAGGTGATTCCGTAATGTACTCAGTTTGGTGCTGATGGTTGGGATATGAATTACACATTTGAGTCCTTTCTGTGGAAGCCTCCTCTTAAAGAGGAAAGGTGAGATACACACATGCCGTGAGCAACAGTTCCCAGCAGTCAGACTGGATACGTATCTGGAGCACCCAGCCTGGGACTCCGTACTGTCATGGTTCGCTGCCCTCACTTTGACTTACGTAAATTCATTCCAATAGTATCGTCTGATAACATAACTGAGGCAGATTTTCAAGAAGTATGTGCTGTATCTGCATACCCTGTCCAAGAACCTTCTGTACCACCTAGTCTTTGGTAACACACTTTTGTTACCAAGGTCTTCCGACCCTTTGCCCTCATGGAGGATGGAGTGGATGCCAAGCCCTGTGCTGAAGAGCTTACATCCTAATGTTTTTTCCCCTTGCTTACCTCCAGAGCCTCATGACGGCACCCAGCCCTGGTTCATCAGCAAGCCTCGTTCAGTGACAGCCTCCCTGGGCCAGAGTGTCCTCATCTCCTGTGCCATAGCTGGAGACCCCTTCCCCACTGTGCACTGGCTCCGAGACGGCAAAGCGCTCTCCAAGGATAACGGCCACTTTGAGCTGTTACAGAGTGAGGATGTGTTCACCTTGGTCCTAAAGAACGTGCAGCCCTGGCATGCCGGCCAGTATGAGATCATGCTCAAGTGAGTCTACATGTCCTGCCAGCCTTCCTCACCCCCTCCTCAGACTCCTGGGCTAGGACTGGGAAGTCAGAGGAAACCGCAGCTGGAACGGGCCCAGTGTGGTTACCATGCTCTTGGTTCTTGCAGTTGAATAGAACAGGTCCTCGTGGAGAGCCCTTCCCTCTGAGCTCAGTTCCCCAGGAACTTGGTTCCCCAGGAGACTCTCACGTTACATATTGACTCGAGATATTATGTGGGGTGTGAAGACTATGAAAGATGCAGAAATGTGAAGCAGGCCTGGTAGCTCACATTCTTAATCTCAGCATTTGGGAGGCTGGATCAGGAGGGTTAGGGTAGACTTGAGGCCAGCCGAGGCTGCACAATTATACCCTCTCTCAAGAGAGAAGGGGCCGGGAAAGAAGGTATGGATACGGGAGGGTAGAGGTTTAAGGGGTTGTGTTAGTATTAAGTACCTTTTGCTGTGTAGCAAATCCCTCCACACTTACCAATTTAAAACAGCAAATACTTGTTCACAATTTCTGTGGACTGATGTGTTAGTCCATTTTCTGTTTCTGTAATGAAATGCCCGAAGCTTGATAACTTTATAAACAAAGGGCTCTGTAGGTCCCAGGGTGGTAGCTTTATCCAGTGATGGCCTTCCTGCTGGCAGAGTCTTAGGATGGTGCAATGGCATCATAGGGCAAGAGGCAGAGAGCATGCATGCCTTGATCTTTCTCTGCCTCGTCTGTACAGCCACTAGTATTCAATCACAGCCTGCACGTAGGATGGTTTATCTAGGCTTAGACAGGTAATGGGTGCCTGACTACTTTGTAACTTCTTTCCTGAACTGTATCAATTCCCCATGCTGAGCCCATGGTGTTCATCAGTATCAGCTCTCTAAGCTACATTACAAGACATTTGCTGTGATGGAAGACTGTGCTTGCAATAATTGTGAGCATGTGCTTTCTACGTACAACAGCTAGCTACTGCTCCATAGTAGACCACCCCAGATACCTAAGGGCATTAAAGATATACTTTTAAAAAATAAAACCATTATTTCTTAGAAATCTTTGGGTCTTCTCAGAAGTTCTGCCCTTATGGGCAGAACTCTGTGGATCTGAACTAAACACAGGACCCTCTTACAATTATCTGTTGTCCTGTTACCATCAACCATGTGCCTAGAATATGTCAACTGACTTTGCCTTTTGCTTGAACTCATTATTACCCAGGGGACAAATCTGTCTCTGTGATAGGAGCCGAGACCCTTGCTCAGGAGGCCAGTACCAGGACAGAAATTGACCTGATGTGGCAGTACTTTCTGATGAAGGAACAGTACTTTGACATGATCCGTGTATTAACCAAGCTAGATATCCTATAAGAAATGAATTTTTTATGTGTGTGTGTAAGATTTTGTTTGTTTGGTTTGATTTTGTGGGATACGACTTCATATTGCCCGGGTGGCATCAAACTCAATATGAATAACCTTGAATTCCTGATTCTATTGCCTCCACCTCCTGACTTTTTGGGAGATTTTTGAAGCAAAAAGAAAAACTAGGTCTTGGCCAGTAAAAAGGACTCAGCTGTTAAACGAGCCAAGGACGAAGGGGGTCAGGGGACTCAAAACAAAGGGCTGGAAGAAGTTTGCCAGACCCTTAGAGGGAGGGCAAAAGGCAGACTGTCTGGGACCAGCTGGGGACAGCCATAAAATGTAGCCTATCCCAGCTGGCAGGGACGCAAAAATTATCTAGACTGCTCATCTAATAATGAGGGACACGGAGGTCTCAGGTCACCGACCTGCTCATGGCCATGAGCTGAGCCTAAGTTCAAGCCCTCGTCTTTTGCTTCAATCAGATGGTCTTCCATTCTTACACTGGGGATGTCATCCCATGCACTGGGTATTAGGGGACCTGGAAATTCACACTGGCCTGTTCACCCATGTCTCCCTTGTCCCTTTCCTTGCAAAGTCTGGATTCCTCATTCCTCTGGGAGGCCATTACCATGGTGCTGACTCTGTCCCCAGCAAGAAATGGAAAGTCAGTGGAAAGTTCTCTCTAGGAGTCCTTGCCAGGCCGGCCAGGGACCTTGTTCTCTCTCACTGTCTTTATCCTGACAGAAGTCAGACCTAGCCCATGGGGGAGGGCCTTTCAAGGAGGAAGGCTGGGTGGCTGGGAGAACACCAAGGGGGTCCAATCTGACTCTACTACTATGGAGTAGTGGATGAGACTGAGTTTCGACTTTTCCTACCCTTCACAAGCTCTGACCAAGAGGAGAGCTAGCAACAAGCCAACTCCAAACTCCAGCTGCAGGGAAATCCATTCTTCCCCTTTGTATATAAAATCACCTATGTACGGGTGGTTTGGGGTGAGACCCAAGGCAAGACTTCTAACTAGAGCAAGAGCTTCTTTACGGGGCTCGGGAAAGGGGAACCAAAGGTCTGTGAGTTCAGCACATTATTTAACCTTCACCCCCTCCATTGTCCTACAAGAGCAGTGCTGCCTCTAGCCTGTTGGAACCATAGGTGAAATGAGTCGGGCTGTGTAAGGAAGAGGTCCCAGAGCTGGCAACTGCTTTGCCTACCGTGTGATCTAAAAGGGTCCCTCGAACCTGCAGTGTTGTGAAGGCGCTAGGGGATTGAGTGGGACCTGAGGGTCCCAGCACTGCCCTCCACAATGCCCACAGCCTCCTGTGCTTTTCTACCCTTTCTGAACTTAGCTGGCATGTTGCTGAGAGCAAGACAAAGCATGTGGCCGTTGTGAGGGCCAGACGATCCTGGATAGAAAGTTTAGTCCTCGGAATGGTGGACTTTCCCCTTCCCTAAACAGCACTCTGAAATGCCAGCAGAGGGCAGCCTTGTAGGCCAGAGGACTCTCTGCTTTGAATCTGCCCTGTTGACCACTCAGCCCCTAAGAAGAGGGGCCTCAGCCAGCGTGCACCCCTTGAGGCTGAAAAGGTCTATGAGTGTAAAGAATCGCAAGCCCTCCCCACCTGAAGGAGGAAAAGAAAGGCCACCCATGTTGGGAGACACGCTTGTTAGGTTTTTAACACGGAACAACACAGAATGTTGAGGGAGAAGGCTGGGACTGTTTTCAGGGAGAATTCAGCCACTGAGGATGTGGCTGTCACTGCTTTGAAGGAGTTGGGAATCAGATGGCAGGTATCTGAGCAGGGCCTGTGTGCATAGACCAGCGGCTTCATCACAGCCCCCGGCAGCCTTTATTCTTGGACTGAGTGATTAACTGGTAGTTATGAAAGGATTCCCACTTGTACATGCTGCTGCTGCCTCAGATAGGTTTTTTTTTTTTCCCCTCTCCCTTCTCTTTAATTCAGAACTATAAAAATCAAGGTTGACCACAAGGTGAGAGCTCTACCCTAAATCTAAGACTGGGAAGGATGCCACAGCTAAACCCTAGGCCACCTTCATCCCCGATGGCCCATGAGCTCGTGACCAGGTCTACACTTGCCTTGCCTTCCTTCCAGTCCTGGGCTGAATAGGTCCTTTGCCCGGGGAGTCTCATAGTCCTTATTGTACTGTCCTTGACTTCGCCAGGAACCGGGTTGGTGAGTGCAGTTGCCAGGTGTCACTGATGCTGCAGAACAGACCCTCCAGAGCCCCACCACGGTGAGTGCCCCCAGGAGCTGCCTGGTCAGGCTCCTGCACTCCCCACCCTCCTCCTGGCCTCGAAGCCTGGGATTGTTTGTGTCCTCCTACTGAGGCTACCAGAGCCAAAGGGAAAGATTGGAAGGGGATGAAGGAGGGAGGGCAGGGGAAGGCAAAGAAGGGGATGATGTGTGTTTCTTTTTCTTTATTTTATTATTTTTTTTGCACACACCCTTATAAGGCTACTGAAGTCATTACCGATATAATAAACCAACTAGGCAAGTGAGCGCCTCTCACCAATGTTCCCTTCTATAAACACAGCCTGGCCGGCCCCCACGTCCCCTTCCCCCTCCTCTCTACCCTCCGCCCTCAGGGATTTGCTCTCCCCAGACGTTTCTGCCTTACCCAGCCCCTTTTCCTCTTGCTACTTTCCCTTTTTCCTTCACTGGTTGCTGCAGGGGGCGGGAGCCTGCTGCCTGTGAGGGCCTCTGTAGTGGAGGAGTTGGAGCTCATGGTGATGGTGACCGTGATGGGACCCTGAGGCCCGGCTGGCCAGCAAGAGGGCAAGGTTGGCCAGAGGAGGAAGACGGAGAAGACGTGAGGGGGCTGTTGAAGAGACGGGTGGAGACCAGGCTACACACAGAAGAGGCCATCCGCCAACAGGAGGTGGGGCAGCTGGATTTCCGTGACCTCCTGGGAAAGAAGGTGAGCACCAAGACCTTATCAGAAGAAGACCTGAAGGAGATCCCAGCTGAGCAGATGGATTTCCGCGCCAACCTTCAGCGGCAAGTGAAGCCAAAGACCGTGTCCGAGGAAGAAAGGAAGGTACATAGCCCCCAGCAGGTTGACTTCCGCTCTGTCCTAGCCAAGAAGGGGACCCCTAAGACCCCCGTTCCTGAGAAGGTCCCACCCCCAAAAGCTGCCACCCCAGACTTCCGCTCAGTGCTGGGTGGCAAGAAGAAATCACCCTCAGAGAATGGGAGCAACAATGCTGAGGTCTTGAACGTCAAGGCTGGGGAAAGCCCCACGCCTGTAGGCAACACACAGCCGGTTGGGGCCCTGAAACCCATAGGCAATGCCAAGCCTGCTGAGACCCTGAAACCCATAGGCAATGCCAAGCCTACTGAGACCCTAAAGCCTGTAGCCAATGCCAAACCCACTGAGACTCTGAAACCCGTAGCCAATGCACAGCCTGCAGGGTCCCTGAAACCCGTGGGCAATGCACAGCCTGCAGGGTCCCTGAAACCCGTGGGCAATGCACAGCCTACTGAGACCCCGAAGCCCGTGGCCAATACCAAGCCTGCTGAGACCCCAAAAGCAGCTGGGAAAGAAGAGCTCAAGGAGGTTAAGAATGATGTGAACTATAAGAAAAGCCATGCCGGAGCCACAGGCCACGAGAAAAGACCCGAGAGCCAAGGCTCAGCCCCAGTCTTCAAGGAAAAGCTGCAAGACGTCCGTGTAGCAGAGGGCGAGAAGCTGCTGCTCCAGTGCCAGGTGACCTCTGACCCCCCGGCCACTGTCACCTGGACACTGAATGGAAAGACACTCAAGACCACGAAATTCATCGTCCTCTCCCAAGAAGGTAAACGGGGGTGAGGGTAGGGAAGTTGGAGTGCCTGTACCTGCCCGGGCCACTGTCAGAGCATGAAGCTGCAGTCCTCTTGGTGGTCGCTTGTAGCCAGAGCCTGAGTTGGAGTAGGCATTCCTTTTCCTCTGTCACTTACGGATGGACTCCCTGCTGAGGACCCTTGGGTGTATACATGACCCTACTGTGACGAGAGTTGGCTTTCTGGTTTGTGCAGTACGCGCTGTGCCTTGGTGTCTGTCTGGCAGAACCTTCTCCTGGCACCCCACTCTGGGCCCCTGTGAGCAGACCTATAGGACTGAGTTGTCTAATGTCCCCCCACCCTCATGGAAAGAGCTATGCTTGCAGACTAGGAAAGGGAGTACAGCTGGGGGCCCTGTGCCCATTACTGATTGAGAAGTGTTATCTGAGTTTAGGAAACAGTGGGTGGTGGCATGCTGGTATGGAACTAGGGCTTGGCATCAGCGACAGTTCAACCTTGAGAACATTGTGGGTCCGAAGGGACCCATGGACAAGCCAAACACTAGGCACAGCCCGATGGCCACACTCACGCGGGGCAGAGCTGCTCGCTTCCTAATTTGGATGAGACTTTTGTTTGCTGGTGTTTCACATTCTTGGTTGGGGGTGGTGCAAGTCCTGTCACCTATGGCCTTTGTGACTCTGGAGTTCTCAGATGGGCCAGTTTACACCAGAGAAATGGGAGTGAGAGGAGATTTATCCCAGGCTCTTGGCATGCTTTGTTCTTCTACTACATTTATTTATTTATGTATCTGTGTGTGTGTGTGTATGTCGGGGGTGGGGGGCTTTGGTGGATTATGAATGTGACCACACATTACCTTACCAGCCCTCAGTGTGCTTTAAGTCATCATTATCCATCCCAAGTCCTGCCAGGAACTCCTAGGTTAGACAACATCCCACAGTCCCCTGAGGTGAGTAGTGGAGGGATGGGGTCCTGCTTGAGCTAGAGCTGACCCTAATGAGTCATGAAGAAGTTCCCAGGATGCAGCATGTACCTTGAGGTGCAGAGGACAGTCCCTGCAGAGGCTGAGTGGACAGGTCTTAGCAAATGCTAATGCACTGAGACAGAGACCAGCCCCTTCTCCCCTCCTCTGTCTCCACTAGCCTCTGGTCACTCCCCTCCCCACCCACTCTCCCCTCATCCCACAGCTGTCTACCTCCAGACACCTGGAGGGAGGCGTTTACAGATAGCAGCATCGTTGTCCCTTATTCTACGGTTCCGCCAGCTAATCCAGAGGGGCCAAAATATACAGAGTCTAAATGTTGAAGGACCACAAAGCAAGCTGGAATTTCCTTCAGCAGAGAGAGATGATGTTATCTTCTGCTAGTGTATTGGCACAGTAACTTTTTCACATGGATGTCCCCAGATTGGCAGGATTCTCCAGAAGGTATCTGTCCCCGTGTCTACTAGTTCTGGGTCTATGATATTCACACACACTAGGTCTCAGAGAATCTGTGGTGGGGTGAGAAGTACATGACAGTGGGTGCTACCATTTTCCCTGTTATACCCAAGGTCCTCCATCACACAAACAAACTGGAAAGCTTGGCCAGGGGTGTTTCCCAGGTCCCCATGTCTAGTGACCTCTCTGGGCATGATGGAGGACAGCCACCAGCCTGGAACATGAAGTGATAGATTCCTGCAGTCGTGTCCATGAGTACATCAACCTTGGAGAAACAGGAGTTCAAACAGTGGTGAAGGTGGCAGTTCCTAAAGCCAAAGCCACCAATAGCCACTTAGAGTCTGTTCAACAAGCAGTGTAAGGCAGGCCTCAGCCCTGGTTCCAGAAGTGTTCCTGAGCCACCAGCCACTGGCTTCTCTTATGCCTGGGTTGCTTGGAGTAGGCTGTAGAGCAGAGATGTAAGCAGCATCTTCGTCTCGCAAACGAAAGTCCTGAAATCCTCAACAGAAAGATCCAACCCAGACTCTAAACAGTATTCTCAGTACTTCAGAGTAGGAATACCTAGTTTCCATCGGTTGAACACCATGTCCTGATGCCATCTTAGACACCTGACACTTCCTGTTCCCTTAACTCTCACCTTCCTAGCTATCTTTCTAACAGAGAAGTTAAGTAAATTGCCCAAGGTTGCATAGCTCTCCAGTAACAGAGCTGGGATTTTAATTCACATTGCTGAGATTTTTGTGACTAGACACAAATACTGGGAGACAGGTGGTACCCTCAGCTTGCCAACCGTCTGGCCTTTCTTACAACAGTAAAGGGGAGAGTGCTTGTCCTCCAGATGCCAGCCGCACCTCCTAGACCTGCATTCACCAAGTCTTTAAGAGGGATGTGCATTTTAGGGCTTATCAGCTGTCAATCATCTATTTGGTCCAGGGTGGCAGCAAGGTGGCCAGAAGTGGACAAATCTGCTCCTAGTAGATCTGGCACAGAAGACATTGGCTCACTATTATAAAACTGTTGAAGCCAAGCACCACAGAGTGGATCTCAGGGGAGTTACAGCAGGCTAAGGAAAGGAATGACTGATGGGAAAGCCCCCGGACTCCCTCGGAGCTCAGAAAGCAGGCCAGACTTGGGCAATAGGGAAGTAAATGGTCCCTGTACATTGGGGCACTAAAGGCTGTCTACTTGCAAATGGGCCTATCTGGACTGGCTGTAGTGACTTGGCCCTGATTTCAGCCCACATCCTGTCAGAGAACATGTCTGAAAGCAACAGAGAGCCACGCAGGGGAGATTTGGGAGAGAGGAATGCTACAAACAGTTGGGTTTTAGGGACTCTGACTGGCTCACTCACTGCTGAAGATAGCACAGGGGATGGTGGTGAGGTCCATACTCCCAAGGTGAGCAGAGCCACAAAGGGAAAGAATCCAGTGAAAGAAGTACAGACAGACATCTGTTGTACAATCAGTGGCCTGGATTGAAGGGCGGGGTGATGGCCGGGGCTGGGCACAGAAGAGGGAGGTGGAGCGGACTGAATGCTCCTGAGCCACAGGGTTGTACCCTTGAAACTCAGTGGGTGACTTGAGGTGACGAGTGGGGGAAAAGGCAATACCCATCTTCCTGTCTATCTCCCCACCTCTACCTCCGGCTGCACTGACGCCTATCCTGTCAATCCCCCCCTCTTTCAAGATTCACTTCCTCCAGGATATTTTCTCAGCCTACTGTCCCTTTAGTCAAGAGACACTCATGCCCTCCTTATACCCAGTTAATCCGTGGGTTTTAGAAGGCCCACTGCTAGGGATGGCTGTGTAGGTATGGGGGTTCCTCTGCTGAGCCCCAGGGCCTGCAGGACAACCCCCTAGAAGAGGTATGAAGGTCATTGGTGGGATTCTCAGAGGGTCCAGGACGTGGAAGTGGTCTTCCTCATCTGCCCCCAGAGCTGTGGGATATCTGTGTTCAAGAGACATCATCTGGACCTGCCCTCTGGGGACAGGCACCAGGGCTTCCCTTTCCAGACCTATCTTGGCTATAGCAGTGACCCTGGAATCCAGGCAGGGTTGAGGTAGCAATAAAAGGGCCTTTATTTCCAAGGTTTGCTTCCTGACTCCAGGCTGGGCTTTCCCTAGCAAAACACTTCTCCCAGTCTAGTAATGACGCTTTGTTTTTGTTGCTCTTATCAAGAGATGATTCATTTTTTTAAATTGCCTTCAGGGTGGACTCTTACGAAGGCTTTTTCGATCTTGTATAAATTCATCCTGCAAATTACGTAGTACCTACTACCTACAAAGCATTAATTATACATGGTACCTTTGCTTGTATGTAGACTCCATTTAAAGAACTCAAAATTACCTATTTCTTTCTGTCTAGAAACTGCCTGGTCTTTTCAACAATACAGATTAATATATGTTATTGATTATGTGTTTGTGACCTTGTCTTGCATAGATCCTTCCAGGTTACCTGCTGTGGAAATAACCTCTGCCATTCAGATACTCTCGACTACTTATTGCAACTACATTCCAGCATGGTTACTTCCCTAAGAGCTAGCCTGGGAGACAGGAGTGTGATCCAGCAATGGCCTTGAGGTGGGCTTTGCTATGTTAGGTGCCTGGGGAATCCCAGGAAAGGTGCAGCTAGAGCTAGGGCCTTAGAGGTGACACAGAGGACACTGTGCCCCAGGAAGGGACCCTAGGTGAGTGACAGTGTTGGTCAATGCCTATCGGGAAGGTAGGTCAGGGAGGCTTTTGGAACCACCAGGAGCCTCTAGGACTTGGGGCAACCTCCTGACCTTAATCCTAGCCTCTTCTCACCCCTTCCCAACCCAGTCAGGAAAGGGAAGAGTGGGGGGGGGGTTCTTTTTTTTTTTTTTTTTTTTTGAGACAGGGTTTCTCTGTGGTTTTTGGAGCCTGTCCTGGAGCTAGCTCTGTAGACCAGGCTGGTCTCGAACTCACGGGGGGGGGGGGTTCTTTAATCACAGAAGAGCCACTTTCTATCCAGGAGGGGCTCTTGGGTAGCTCCTGCTGAACCACTCAGTGGATTCCCGCTTCCCATCCCCCCCCCCCACTCCTCCTCAATACTCCCTACCAGGCTGACCAGCTGAGGCTTCCAAAAAAAAAAAAAAAAAAAAATTGCTGGGAAACAGTTTTCTTCTGGAGGTCAAGAATGAGCCGTCCCACAGGAAATACCAGATTCTTCGTCTGGGGTGGCCAGCCTCCAGCCTGCCCAGTCTTCTAAGCCACGATGCATGTGGCCATGGCTAAACTCTGCTGGGGCCATGGAGAGCTGGGAAGAAAAGTGGGCTCTTGTTCAAATATGCCACTGCCCTTCTAGCCCTCGCACGACTATCTACTGTGCCTGTCGTTTAAGTTTCAGGCCAGAGGCAGCCAGGGGACCAAATCGTGAAAAACAAAAACAAAAAGCGGGTTATGAAGCAGGATGTATCTTGGGGATAGGGAAATGGGATTTGTCCTCCCAGACCAGGGAAATTAAGAGGTGGGTGGGTTTCTTCTGAGCCTAGTCTTGCAGGCTCAGATGTTAAGGATCATCCTAACATCCTCCTATCCACCAAGATGAATGGACAAGCTGCCTTTGCTTCTGTCCCTGTGCCTCTCCATTCTTACTCATGCCAGACTAAATCCATTCTGTTGCAGTTGGGACGATATGGTGGCCCATTGCCTTCTCCATGGAAAGACAGTGAGGCCCGTTCAAGAGCTGGGAGGAGGGAGGGGACACAGATCAGCTGTGCTTCCTTCCTAAACAGCAGCGTCGCCTTTCCAGCTCTCCAGCCTGGGTATGGCCCATGAAACACTGTAGCCTTTCCAGCTCTCTAGCCTGAGCATGGTGCTGTGGGCCCAACTGACACTTCCCTTATTCTCTCGGTTTCCTGCCATCTGCTTTGTATAACCATGTAACAGAGGGAAGGTAGTGATTGGTTACGTTCCCGCTGGGAACAGTGCCCACTGATCTTGTCCCGCATTCTCCCAGCGACAGTGGCCTGAAGGCTGTGGGGATGGATAGCTTACAGACAGCAGGGTGGCACGGCTCTGCTCTGTCCTTCTCTTCACTGGGTGACTTGAGCAGGATGCCATACTATAGGCTTGTTCACATGGCTCAAGGGAGGACCTAGAAGATGGCTGACCCTTGACTGGTCAGGCTAGCCCCATTCGTAGATGGCCCACACCTACACCCAGGAAGATCTAAAAGAGTCCCAATCGCTCTGAGGATGAGAGAACTGGATGAGGAAGGACCGGATCCCTGAGCTCTTGTATATTCTCAGCCTGCCTTCCCTCTCGGCCCTCGGAGGTGGTTCGTAGACAAGGATAGCCTACGCGGCCTGTAAGGAAAGAAGCCATCCTCACCCCTCCCGAGGGGGCAGGCAACCCGGCCTTGTAGGAAGAATGCCCCAGGAGTCTCTTTTATGGCCTAGGACCCCTTGGTGGTCTGTCCTTAAGTCATAGCACTTCCTAAAAAAAGCCGTTTGCCAAGTCACACACCACAGCCACTACGCTCTCACAGGAGAGCTTCCCAAAGGCCAGTGTCCCTGATAGACATGGGTTCCCACCCTTTCCTACTTACCTGTTCACTCAAACCCCCTTTACCTTGGGCTGGTGAGATGTCTCAGTGGAAACATGTGCCTGCCACCAAGCCTGACGACCTGAGTTTAATCCCTGGCACCCGTATGGGGGAAGGAAAAAGCTTCCTGAAAGTTGTCCTCATACCTCCACACATACATCATAGCAAACACATGTTTAGTTTGGTTTGGTTTGGTTTTTCAAGACAGGATTTCTCTGTGTAACCAGGCTGGCCTCAAACTCATGGACATCTGCCTGGCTCTGCCTCCCAGCTGCCGGGATTACAAGCGTGCGCCACCACTGTCCAGCCAAACTCATGGTTTTTGTTTTTTGTTGTCTTAGAAACTCGCTTTACCAAGCAGTACCCCCAGCATCACTGCAAGGTGACTCCTTCCTGGCCACTGTCCCCAGGATATTGTACCTGGCTGCTTATGCTCTGTGTTGGGGACAGGCAATGTCCATCTGCCCCTCCCCCTTCTTTCCACTAACAAAGGCTTGTCTCTCTCCTGCGGCTTATGAGAGAGCCCTCCAGTGGGGGAAGGGTCCTGAAGGATTGATTGGGAATTAGGAGTTAGGCTCTTTTGAAGCAGGTTATCAACAGAGAGTTTGAGGATTCAGAGACAGCCAAATTCTCGCCTGGCCTCTGCTCTTGGATTCTGAGAAGGGGCCTTTGAGGACACCTTCTGTGCTCCAGCTACCAGGGAAGGTACTGTGCCCTTGCCTGGGCATTCACACAGTTCCTGTTCTCTCCCCAAAGGTTCACTCTTCTCCATCTCCATCGAGAAGGCACTGCCTGAGGACAGGGGCTTGTACAAGTGCGTCGCCAAGAACAGCGCCGGCCAGGCAGAATGCTCCTGCCAAGTCACTGTGGATGGTAAGTCATGCTTACCCACTGCTGCCACGCAGGGCCCATCTCTCGGCCCCTCCTGCATCTGAATGACTCCCCACCCCATATGGTCTCTAGCCTTACTATAACATTCATTTGGTGAGACTCCAGCTATCTAGAAAGAAAGAAAGAGAAAATGAGTCAAGAAGGGAAGTGACAACCTCACCTTGATTACCTGACTGCCCACATGGCCTCTTCCTGTATCTCTAGCCAGGAAGAAGGGTTGTTCACCTTCTCCTCCCCTCCCTGTCCTGACCTCCACACCCAGAAGCTTCTGGGCAGGAAGTCGGGCACAAGGGCACCAGCAAGAGAAAGGGCACACCCACAGGAAAATGACTCTAAGTATTTGACAGACCACAGCAAGCAAGTGTGTACGTACAGTGCTGGTGCCCAGGCCCCCTGAAGAACCTTGACCTGAGGACAAAGCTGAGTGTGCAAGTGTCCTCCAGGAGAAGGTGAGTCAGGCTGAGGTGGGGGAGAAAGGAGAATAGGGCTAATTCTGCCAAAAGAAAACATGATAGCAGAGAGAAGGGAGAAGGGGCAGAGGATAGAGAGAGAGAGACCCCTGAGGAGTGTGGAGCTCCCCAACTAAGGAAGGAGCAAGGCCCAGCAGGAAGGGTGAGTTTGTGTCTCTTCATCCTGTCCGTGAGGAATGTGGAACTTGAGCATGGGGGTAGAAGGAGCCTTGTGCCGGTTTAGACTGACATCCTGGCTATCAGCTCTCTCGCCATCACAGTCAGCATTGGAAATCAAACACTCCCAGGATCCCTGTGTGTCTCTCAACCCAGTGCCTATCCTTCGTATGTTCATACTTTCCTGGAAACATCTAAAAATCAGTTTCTTGCCCCTGAAATGCCTGCTTAATAACCATCAGTAACTTGTCAAAACTGGTGTCCAAATAAGGCATCTGGAGGAGGAGCTTCCTTGTTCTGGCTCCTGAGTCTGATCGCTCTGGTCCTGAAATCCTAACCTGGTTTATGGTTAGTCAGAGAGTCTTTGTCCTCGGCTGGATCTCATGACCCCCTTCCTGATCACAAAACTCAAAGTGGCGTACATAATAAATGGGAGAAAAGATGGGGTGTCTTCTGACGGAGTGTCTTTTGAAAACATACAAAGTAAATTAAATAACTCTAGCCAAAATAAGAAGAAGAAGGAGGAGGAAGAGGAAGAGGAAGAGGAAGAGGAAGAGGAAGAGGAAGAAGAAGAAGAAGAAGAAGAAGAAGAAGAAGAAGAAGAAGAAGAAGAAGAAGAAGAAGAAGAAGAAGCCGCCAAAATGGTCTGACAGGGTACAAGTAGCCTAGCCTAGGAATGACTTTCTAGGAACTACAGACTCTGCCTCTGAGGAAGTAGATCTGATGGATCAGGGTTCATGGTCAACTTAGTTGCATGCTGTGGGGCTCCTTCCTACTCCTGGTGTGTGTCACCTGCCTGTCACCACCTGCGTTAGGGACCTACTGCCCTCCGTCCAGGTGGTGCCTTCCTGGAAACTGATTTATTTCTAAGGCCACACTGGGGGCTTAGAGCGATTCCTCCTATCCGTAAGTGGTCAATCAGCTAATGAGGTTATCTGCTTTTGAAACCCCTGGCCTCTTGAGCTCCTATTTACACGGCTCGCTGCAGACAAGAGAGCAATTTGTTCTCCTTATCTGCACAGTGTCAGCACCTTTTCCAGATTTGTTTGCAAAGGGCAATATCCTTTTCCTTTGCACAACGTGTTTAGGAGGTTTTGTTTGGTTTGGGGTTTTTTTTCTTCTGTTTAGGGGACTCATTCATTCTGAAACTCTGATTACCTAGGAGGCATCCTGGGGGACTCTTTGTGGTCTCCACTATCACTTCTCCCCAGTTCCTTCAAAGTCAGAATTTGGCCCCTGGCTACAAATCAGGACCTGGGACTTGGAAGGAGAGCTAGAAGAGAGACAGGAGAGACAGCAGCTGAGACAACAGAAGCAACTCACAGTTAATTGGCCTTGGTCTGGTTTTGTTTGTAGAGAGGAAAAAGGGCAGCCTTCTTCCCCAGCCTTACTCCCCATTTCCCATGCTGTTGTAGTTGGCGATGTGTCTCGTGCCATCTCTTAGATGAGCTTCTTGCCACACTTAGCTCTATTTACCCTCCCCCCAGGAGCCACCGCCAGGCAAACCCTGAAGGACAGCGGGCTTTTTAACCAACCTTATGGCAGCTTTCTGCCTCCTTTGGGTTTGGGTTTGTCCAAGCTGAGTGACCTCCTGTCTTTTCCTTCTCTCAGCTTTCCGCACTCCTGGGACACGGTGCTCAGAGATCTCAGGAGATCTGGCCACCCTTCAATATTGTCAAAAGCCCATGTATGTGTGGCAAGAGCGTCTTTCTAAAAAGCAGGATCCATGGTTTCAGTCAAATTCTCAAAGAGACTTGGTGTATGCAATCTTGGATTATGAGTGCTGGGGAGGCCGAGGCAACAGGATCACAAGTTCAAGACCAGCATGGGAGACTGTCTCAACAAAGAAATAAAGATAAGGCAAAGGAGGAAGGAAGGGAGAAAACATTTGCCCTTAGGAGTAGCTAGCAAGGGTTGACTTTTCGTCAGCAAGTGCGTCTAATCTATCTACTGTAGCCTCCTGCCTGAACTCTGGGTAGAAACAGTCCTGCATCCCTTCCAAATGACAGCGAGGTCTCTCTCTACTGTGCTGACTTCTGATTGGCTTTCCTGCTGTCACTCAGCAGAGCTGGTCATGCTTCCTGGAAGCCACTACCACTCATTCAGCCTGTGTCCAATACCATTAAGAATACAATGTAAGGGGGCTGGAGAGATGGCTCAGCGGTTAAGAGCATTGCCTGCTCTTCCAAAGGTCCTGAGTTCAATTCCCAGCAACCACATGGTGGCTCACAACCATCTGTAATGAGGTCTGGTGCCCTCTTCTGGCCTGCAGGCATACACACAGACAGAATACTATAAACATAATAAAAATAAATAAATATTTTTTAAAAAAGAATACAATGTAAGGATGCATTTCAGGATTTCACAGACAGGAATCCTGTTGGGCTCGGGTGTGTTCTGTTTCTTTCCTTCCTTCTTTTCTCCCTTCCTTCCTTCTTCCTTTCTTCCTTCACTCCTCCAACTTCTCCTCCTCTTTGTTTAAGACAGGGTTTCTCTGTGTAGTCCTGGCCATCTTGGAACTCATTCTGCAGACCAGGCTGGCCTTGAACTCACAGATCTCTCTGCCTCTGCCTCCACAGTGCCAGGATTAAGGTATGTGCCACCATGCTTGGCAAGTGTTCTGTTTCTTATAAGGCAGGAAGGAGTAACCTACAGAATGCAGTGTGTTCGGCTATTAATAGCTCTAGTTGGGTCATTTGCCTATGAAAACAGGTATTTATGCCCTTTGTTGATTGTGGTCATATCACCCTTTCTTCCAAACTTAGCAGAAGGTAGGTGTCAACTTGTCCCATCCTGAAGGGTACTGACCCTGTGATGGGTAGAACTTGACAAAAAAAACTCACCCACAAGGGAAGTAGTTGACTTTTAATACCTACGGTGGCCAGAGACTTTTGTACTTCATCTTTTCAGTTTCTGCAACAAGGGGCAGGCTACCTTTCCCAAGGAGCAAATGGGCTCACAAAGACTGACAGTAAACACCGGTCCAGGCTGAAGTCCCGCCCAGTAAAGCGCAGTATTCATTGTCCTGAGAGAACGCAGGTGTGTCTGGTCCTGGGGCCTGCTAGGCCTTTCCCAGCTGGTTCTGGTCAGGGAATTTGCATGGCAAGTCACTTCTGAGAGACCTTGGCATCCATTATTGCCAGCCCTCTGCTTGGAAGTCACTTCTACTCAAGGGACATTCGTTCCTATGATTCCCTCCCAGCTCAGGTACACTAGCCAAGGCACCCAGCCTTATCTTCAGGGAGAGCAGGGCTTCATGGTCACAAAAGATCACACGTCTTTGCGGATGAGCACGTAGCAGTAGCACCCATGCCATCGTTCGTTCATTCAACGAATATTTAGGTCTGCACTCTGCCAGGCACAGCTCAAGGAGCTGGTGTTTGGACTTGACTTTCATGTGTGTGTGTGTCCTCATGCATGTGCGTGTGTGCATGTGTACGCACATACAAACACTTAAGCAATACCATATGATGGTGGAAAAGTGCAGCCTGGTAATGGGGAAGGGACTACTTCTTCAGAGAAGTGTTGCTGAGGACTTATGATAGAATGAACATTTGGACAGAGACCTTCAAGGAGTTTTAGAAGAGAAAAGAGGTGAGAGAGAGAAAAAGCAAGAGAAAATCCCAGAAAGACCGTGCTTGTGGGCAGCATGGGAAGAAGCAGCAGACTGCTAGGCGAAGCACCAGGTGCAGAGTGCCAGGAAAGAAAGTTAAAGAGGGGGCAGGGTCCAGGGCTGCAGAGTAGCATGAACTGGAACAGGAAACCAGGTTTTCTGTGTATGTCCCAGTGTATTGGGACAGCACCAGATGCTTGTGAAGGCTCGCTCAGGCATCTTCATGGTGAGCAGACCTCAGGTATGTAAGAAAGAGAGCAGGGAGGCCAGCTGCAGGGTGTGATGACATTTAGACTGTTAGAGTAGATAGAAGAGATGGGATTTGTCATCTGGTTTGATTAAGAGATGATAGGAGCTGCTGATAAATTCAATCTGGAGAGTTGGACAGGAGCCAGGTCTCTGACTTGTCACATCTAGGCTTTCAGGGGGCAGGAAGGGAGGGTCAATGGTGATGCTACCTACTTAAGTCAAAATGTGAAGGCTGGGGGACCGTCAAATTTCCATGCATATGAGGATAAAATGCCCAGGAGACAGCTCCAGAGATGAGTCACATGGACAAATATTTAGATGAATCTGAATCTGAGGGACTGAAGACAGAACATAGGGTGGAAGTCACACGGAGAGGTCGTTGACTGAGTTGGGATTGAATGAGCTCCTATAGAGGATGTGACTGAAGAAAAGAACTGAGAGACATGAGAGTACAGCCCTAAGAGGTAGAGGGAGCTCAGGGGTCTGCAGAAGAGACTGGGATGAATGTCCTCAAGAAGAGAGAACCAAGTCCGGGAGAGAGATAGCCCAGAAGCCCGATGGTCAGGATTCTAGAGAGAAAAGAATGACCAATGAGTTCGATGCTACCACTGGGGCAGCTCAGCCTGATCCATGACCATTGGAAAGAATAACACAGAGATCGTTAGTGACCATGATGAGAGGGGCAGCAATCTCAGCCTTATTTAATACTGAGAGACGGGATCACCTGCACAGGCCACCCTGGCTAGTTGGATAGGAACTTAAACCCTAGTGCTGGCTCCCAACCGCTGTGGTCAGCTGGCTGTGCTAAGTAGAAGCTGACCTGCCTTGGTCTGAGTCCTGGCATGTTCCTTAATCCTCTCCTGCTTCCATATTTATTGTTTAAATCTTCATGTGCAGCTAGTTAGTAGTAGGTGGGGCTGAAGCGAAGGACTGGGTTTATAGCTCTAAAACGCTTAAATAGCCCGAGGCCAGAGGACTGGGTTGAGTCTAAGACTAGCCTGGGCTGTGTGGCAAGTACCAACCTACCTGGGCTACAGGGTGAGAGTTTGTCTCCAAAATAAGGAAAGAAAGGGGGGAGGGAGGGAGAGAGAGGAAAAGAGGATGGAGGGAGGGAAAGAATTTAAGTATTGGTGAGTGTCATGTATGCCTGCTGTGAGCACATGAAGGACATACATGTGTATGCATGGGGTAGATACCTAGTGAATGCTACCTGTTATTTTGATTTTTTTTTACTACACTTTAATATTTATTTGAGGCCTAAGGACATGAAATAGAGTCTATATGGAACTCGGAGGACAGTTCACATGAGTCATTTCTTTCCTTCCACCGTGTGGGTCCCGGGGATCAAACTCAGGTCCTCAGTCTTGGTGGCAGGTGTCTTTACCCACTGAGGCATCTCACTGGCTCCTTGCCTATTGTTTGCCACTCGCTTGCCCTTGGCTCTTCCGGTGGGATGCTGTTTTTCCTAACTAGGAAGGTTCTCATCCCACAGTTTAGGAGCTCATCCAAGGGCGGCTCGTCACCGCTAAACAACCCGGCCAGAGAAGACTTCACATTTCCCCAGCCAGAATTCCGTATGCTCATATGCTGCTTGCTCTTAAGCAGAGAGACCAGCAAGAAAAGAGCCGTCCCAGGGGATGCAGGAGCCCAGCCCCCTGCTCTGCCCTTTCTGAGGCTTCTGAAGTTCAGACCCTCCCCTAGAACCTTCCCAAAACTGCCTTCTCCCTTGCCTAGGGTCAGAGTCCAGGGATCCAACCTCTTGGGGGTGGGGGAGATAGTACAAAAAAGTATGCCAGGGGCCTGAGTCCAAAGCTAGTCTAGCAGTAGAAGGGATGAGGCATTGTCCATGTAAGGGAAGATCCCCTGATCTCTTTAGGAGCCCCAGATTTTCCACACCTCTATCTTTGACCCCCATACTTTTTTAGGGGCACAACCAGGCCAGCAAAGGACTCCAGCCCTAGGGCTCAGATCTAGAAATAAAACCTAGTTTCGGCACAAAATGATTAAAATAGACAGAAAATACGAGCTGCTCTCGAACTTTTATTACTATTATTTTTATCCCCCGGGCAGCACGTGAGCACAAAGCTGGTTTCGATTAAGCGTTTGGTCCTCCCAGCCCATTCCATGCTGCGGTTCTCACAGTGGCCAGGCAGCTTGGTATTCCTGGCTGGGCCCCATACCTCCTACACAGCCCCCACATTACTGGCACTTAGGGGGTGCTGCTCTCCCCTGCCCTGAGCCTCTGGGTTTGGAATATGCCTGATTTGGAAGGGAAACTTGAGCCCTTTTCTTCAGGGTCTGATGAGGAGATAAGCTGCAGTGAGTGGAGCTTCTCAAAACCAGCTCCATGTGCACCCAGGTGAAGTGCTCACTCTTCTCCTGAACCCACCCTGCCCCAGAGCCAAGGGCACTGCAGAGGCAGGTAGAGCTGGCTAATCAAGGGCTTTCTGAAGTGAGAGGATGCTAAAGTTAATTAGAAGGTGAGGGAACATGGCTAACAAAAAGAATGAGTTCATTTAGGTAAATGGTGCTTTTGATCTCGCCAAAATACCATCTGGTTTGGTTTTTTGCTTTTCGTTTTTTTGTTTTGTTTTATTTGTTTGTTTGGTTTGGTTTGGTTTTGGTTTTTTGAGACAGGGTTTCTCTGTTGCTTTGGAGCCTATCCTGGAACTCATTCTGTAGACCAGGCTGGCCTCAAACTCACAGAGATCCACCTGCCTCTGCCTCCTGAGGGCTGGGATTAAAGGCGTACGCCACCACAGCCCAGCCCAAAATATCATTTTATGTCTTCCCTGGATTTTGGGATGCAGTGAACTAGAAAAGATAAAAGTTCCCTTTCTATGACTATGGAAGCAGTTTAAATGATTCGCCCAAGTCCTCACAGGGGCCAATGACAAAGACAAAATGCATCAAAATAGCACCCAGCATGACCGACGAGGAAAGGCCTCCACGGGCCCCCGATACCCTCTTTCAGAAGCCAGGAAATCTGGGCCGATCACCTTGGCTTGCTTGTGCCTCCACTTACATGTCAGAAAAAGGACTTTGAGCTTCTTTGATCCTATTTCCCAGACTCCTCTCTGCTCTGGAACTTACTGTGAGAAAAAGCACACTAAAGCAGGAATTCGGTACTCCATACACACTCTGCCATTCATTCCTCCTCCTAGGAAGGGGAGGACAAGACACTTCTAAGTGCACCTTTCTTTAAAGTCCCAGGGGTCTTTCTGCTACTCCAATGTATCCATGTGAAACTGGTGCCTCGGTGTGTGGGCGGCAACTTGAGACTTTGTCAGCTCCAGAAGCCAAGAACCCTGAACTCTCCATCTGGGACTCCTTTGCTCTTAGGGATGTGGCAGGACAGGAGCATCACACAGTGGGAGAGGCAGCAGGGTATGGACTGGGATGTCAAGCTCTGCTTAAAAGGATCTCTTCCTCCTTTGTCCCTTTACCTCACCCATCATATAGTGCTAGGAACCCTTAAGTAAAACTCCAGTGGAATCATTTCCACAGTTGCGTGTATATGGCTTTGGTTATATTCAACAGGGGGATTGACCTTGTCCCTCGGCTGCCACCTAACTGTGCCCACATGCAGCCTCTGTCACTGGATGGCCCAGCTCACAGAGAGGCCAGGCATGCGGTGGAGGAAGCCTACATAAACAAGACTTAGTTAAAGGGGCTGTGTGGACAGATGCACATTCTAGAGCACGCAAGGGAACAGATGTCATCTAGGAGAAATGCAACCTGAAACTAGGAAGTGTGTGTCTCCCCCCAACCTCTGTAGTCTGTGTTCCTAGTACCACCCCTTACAGGGAACCCAGTTTAGACAAGACCAGCTGAGGTGCCCAACCTGGAGGCAGGAACAGCCTGTTAGCCCTTCTTCTCCAGCCAAGCCATAGGAATGTGGCCAAACCCTTGCTGGAAAATCCCCTCCTCCCTCTGAGCTTCCTCTTTGGGAGCAGGAAATAAAGGATAAGGACAGGAAGGAACTTGGGGGGTGGGGGGAGGTGCCTTCCATCCCTTGCCCGAAAAGTAGTGAAAACACAAGCCTGGTAGTGGCCAGTCAGCCAGCGGTTCTTATCTAAGTCCTGGGTGGTTTTACCACAAAGTTTGAAAAATCCAGTTTCGTAAGAATCCAGAGAGAGCCCTTTCTGTGCCCACGGTGCTGCTCACCTCTGTCCTCAGAGAGAGTATACCTGCTCCTGGCATTGTGGAAGAGGGAACTTGCTGCCCAGCCTCAGCCAATGGCCATTGCAGGAATCCGAAGACCTGCCTTGTAGATGCGCTGCAAAAACACTTAAATGAGTCCCAGCCTTAATCTCCGAGACTCTGCGAGTGGCCTGTCCTGAAGCCTTCATCTGGCCAGGCCTGGCCCAGTGCAAAAGCAAAGTCTCAGAAACCAAAGGCCACACACACCTTTTAGTCTGTGAACCCAAAGGAACCCAAAGGGGCCTGGTCTTTTTCTTCTGTGTGAGGCCCCTCCATCTGCAGAAAGCCTTTGAGTTGTAGACCGTTTAGATAAGCGAATCAAGGCCCCATGGGGACAAGAAGAGCAAAGGGTATTAAGGGCCCAGGCCCTGCCAAGTGGCCTTAGTCCTGGCAGCCTCTACTGCTACAGCAGGGAGCAATAACCAGCTCCCTAGCCCGGCCATCCATCCTGCTGGGTGACTGTCCCAGCCACCTGATTTATCAGGACCATCCAGCAGGCACTCCTTCTTTGGTGCTCCCCTGGAGGAAGGGCCTGCTGCAGGCGCCACTCGGCGGCGGGCACAGAGGGCCTCCGAGTGGAATGTAGGGTGGGTGGGCCAACTAGGGTCAAGGTAGGGTGCTGCCTGGGGAGCCTCCTCTACTCAGCTCCTTAGACAGCTGCTGACTGATGTTTCTGTTCCTTTTGTTTGTTCCAGATGCTCGGACCGGTGAGAACACCAAGGTCCCGGAGATGAAATCCCGGAGACCCAAGAGCTCTCTTCCCCTTGTTCTAGGAACAGAGAGTAAGTGCCTCTCAGCTTCTCCATACAAAGGCAGGCGTGCTGGCACAGCCCCTGCTTCCTGGTCACCAGCTCTGCCCTGAACTCCTTGAGGATATGCTTCTGCCCATCCCCCAGGGTACCCTATGTCCTCCTGTTACTGAGCCAATCACCTTTTCTCAATCCCTGCTAGTCTCTCTCCACCCCATCTGCAGCTTGGGGCTGTTACATGGGTTCTTTGTCTTCCTGACCACAACCTCCAGACCTCCTGCATCTCTTTTTTGGTTGTCACTTAGACCCCCATGGGAACTGTTTCTCATCTTTAAGTTGATCCTGTCCTGTCAAGTGAGCCTTCCTATACGGTTACTCTGTGCTTATGACATCATCAGAAATGTCCAATGGTCCCTAGCACCTACCGACTCCCACAGGTGAGCCTCTCATGTGTTTCTGCTCTGAGCAAACCTACTATGTGTGCACAGGTGCAGCCCCATGTGTGCCCTGACTGCCACTTCATGCTGGGCCCCCTCCCTAACAGCTATTCCATAGAGAGCTCCTCACTGACTCCTGGGGAGCTCCATCTCCTTTCCTTTCTCGTGACTTTGCCTTCATGTGCAACTTTCCAGAAAACTCCTACTAAAGCCGCCTCAGTAACTTTCCAGAACATCCAACTCCCACCTTGACTGATCTTCCTGGCTCCATCGTAATGTCCTTGTGTGTCCCCTGAAGGCCAGCCTGGCCCTCAAGATGACATGCTGTGTCTATGGAAGCATCTCACTAGAGCCTTTCTGAGTCAGATTTCAGAATATTAGAGATAGTCAGGAAGGAAGGGCACAGGTATAACCCAAACTCTACAAGACACCTCTCTCCTTCTGGATCTGAATCCCATTCCCACCCACTGGGCCCAGCATCTCTGTTAGACAGGGTCTTTAGGGTACATGCGGCTTTTATGCCTACAAAGCTGCAATTAAAAAAAAAAAGAACTGAAGCCGGGCGGTGGTGGCGCACGCCTTTAATCCCAGCACTCGGGAGGCAGAGGCAGGCGGATCTCTGTGAGTTCGAGACCAGCCTGGTCTACAGAGTTAGTTCCAGGACAGGCTCCAAAGCCACAGAGAAACCCTGTCTCGAAAAACCAAAAAAAAAAAAAAAAAAAAGAACTGTTTCAAGATATATTTGAAATGCATAATATTAATTTATTCATCTTTATATAGTTGTAAAACGTAACCTACATAATCAAAATTCAATACCTATCAAATAAAATTATGTAATGATAGACACAGAAGTTCCTAAAGTCCTCAAAAGCCATAATGCAGCCTCGTCTTCTGCTGTGATGATTAGTGTGGCTTTTATTAGCAGAACTACCTTATTATAGTTCCAGTTTTATAGGGCACAGAGTTCCTTGGCCATTGCCAGAGCACACCAAGTTTTAAAATAAACAGAAAGCCAGGCATGGAGCACCCTTGTAATCCCAATATTTGAGAAGCTAAGGTGAGGCTAGCCTGGGCTACCTAGTGAGTTCTATGCCAACCTAGTATACAGAGTGAGACTCTCAAAAAAAGAAAAAATTTTAAAAAGCAAAACATAAAACAAAACCAGAAGATAAGCTCTCACTTCTACTAGTAGAGAGAAGCAATCCGGTCTCCTTGTTCCAAAGATCACTTTTCTTCCCATGATAAGGCCGTGCTTTATGGCTGCATTATTCTTTTCTTTGTGTGTTTGCCTTTGCTGCTGCGGCTAATCGGACCGAAGGGTCAGAGGTCCTCAGCCTTCATGGTGGGGTAGCCAACGTGAAGGTATAATTTCTCCAAGATGTTTACACAAAGTGAGATCCACTCAGACAGCGGAGGAGCTAGGACTGGTCTGAGTAGATTTTAATAAGCTGTCAAAAGCCCAAAGACAGTCGTACGTACCCAGGAGGAACAAGCTAGCGGTCTTGCGTGCCCAGGAGGAATGAGCTCCTGGGCCTGACTGTGCTAACTGTGGGCAAACATGAGTGAACCAAGTGTTGGTCTTAGAAGAGCAGCAGGGACTGTGGCACAGGCGTGATAAGGGGGCTCACCGGACAGGGACAGAGGGCCAGCCGCCCCATCTTCCGGTCTGGAACCCCGTTCTGTGCAATCCTGAGGAGGGTAGGGCAGGGTCAGAGCTGACTGTAGAGGAAAACAAGCGCAAGGAGGTTGGGAGACAATGAGCAGGCTCCGCGCTGGGCACTTTGCCCTGCAGAGCAGGAGGCTGTGGAAAACCTCAACCAACTTGTCATCATCACACTCTGGGGGCCTGGGTGACAGCTCTGACTGAGTATTAGAGTCACCTGTACAGCTTGGAAACCACTGTGCCCAGGCTGCCCCCAGACCAAGTCAACAGAAACTCTAGGGTGACGGCTGGGATTCCGCGTTTGTTCATGTTCCTAGATCGTCCCCGTGTGGGGCCATACTAAAAATCTGCCTTTCCGTGGGAAGCTGTCTCTGTTATCCATGGTTGGTTGAGAGCAGGAGAGGGTTTGCCTGCTGCCTCTGGGAAGGGTGCAGAGTCACCCAGGTGCCCTCACACTAGTGTCTTAAGAGCAAGTCAACCTGTGGAGGCAGCCTTAAGGTGGGGGCGGGGGAGCAGGGGCTGGCAGGATGTGTTTGGACCCCATGGAAAATGCAGTCAGCACAGAATTAACTCCACCCACCCATCTACAAAGGGACTTTCACTCCTCTGTGGTCCTGTGATGGGGCTCTCACCCCATGCACCCTGATGGCCATTTTCCCCTCCCTGTGCTGGCTTGTCTACTCAGTCACCACCACCCTAAACCTATTGTCCCTCTGTGCATTAGGTTATGGCTTTGGCTGCCCCCCACATGCATTCCTGTCCCTTAGAAACCTGCACCCCAGAGGCCTGAGGGACACCACCAAGGTTGGTCCTTGGCGCCTTCTGACAAGGTGACTGCTCTCAGGGACAGGATGTAGAGGTCTGTGTCCCCAATTCTTTTATTCTTTGTTTAGAGATTGCGTAAGTTATATGTGCATGTATTCTCGTGAGCCTCTTAAGACATACAGGACAATGTGAAAATCCTCTTCTATCTTTTATTTCATTCACACGCTCACTCGCTTTTGTTCTGTGCACTTTGTATGTATGTTAACACAGAAACTCCTCAGCGGGAAGGGTTTATCCTCCCTGCTGAAACGGAATCAGGCATGTAGTGTGCATGCCCTCATCACATGCCGTGTTTGCTAGGGTTTTATCCTCATTCCCAGACGTGTTGGATTCTATGAGCAGTCCTTCTCTGGATTATACATGTGGTTTTGTCACAAGGCTGTGAAGTATCTAATCTAAGGAGGAAATCCATCTTTCCTGAGGAAAGGGGGAGTTACTTTCCTGTCAAACAGAGTATAGCCAGGCCCCTTTCTGTGCACCCTCCTGTCCCCAGGGATGGTTTATTCCTATGAACCAGCTGTTGGTGTAGGACTGGACAGTGTTGACCACACTTGCCTGGGAGACCCCAGGCCTTGTTGTGGTATGAGAAAGAATCCAGGCAGTCCACCCCCAGACCCCCATGACTAAAGTACTTGTTACCCTGCCAGTCACCCAAGTCACAAGCCACAAACACGGGAGGAAGTTTGGGAGGGTTTGAGGTGAGGAAAACTCAGAACCGGGTTTTGAGAGAGGCAGAGGAATGTAGTTTATGTGGTTTGAAGAAGAATGATAACATTGGCAGGGGAGGAGAGACAGGCGGGAGCTTGGGGGAGGAACTGCAGATGCTGGAAGGAAAGCTGGGAGGACAGCTGAGTCAAACAAAACCGGTGTGCTGGTGCTGTGCACAGGCGTCATGTCAGGCGCTCCTTCTGCGTGCCAGTAGCCGAGCTTCTGCTGTCTTAGAAATGCCTTTTGCTCCCATTTCCTAGAGAAGCAAAACTGAGCCTCAGAGATGAAACTGACCTGCCTTAGGGTCTCCCAGCTGGTAAGGAACAGAACCACGGTGGTTCGTCTTCCTGTCATGTCCCCTTTCACCTTGCTGTAGACTTGGCCTCACTCCACATTGACCACACAAACACAAAGGCTGACCCACAGTGGCAGCAGGAGGAAGTGGGGTGGCGGGGGAGTCAGGAAAGGCACTGATCCGTGTCCCTGGATCTACAGGCCTGTTAGTGTGTGTGCTGCATGCCACACGATGGGATTTTTGAAACAGCCATTTTGATATCATTTGATATCATTACAGAGAAAGTCCAAGAACCACCGGTGCAAAGAACTCTTGTGTTCCTTCTACATGAGAGTCACCAGTTGTCATTTTATCCCACCGTTTTGTCATTCTCTCTATATATTTATAATTTTCACTGAGATAGACAGATACCATTTTAAATCAGAGTTATCAGACTTTCATTTCTTACTCATTGTCTAAGAATAAAACCACAATGTGTAGTTGGAATCAGGAAAGTTGACACTTAAGCAATATTGCTATCTAGCCTGTCCACAGTCTACCCTCCTTTATTTATTTATTTATTTATTTATTTATTTATTTTTGTCACTTGGCCCAATAATGTCTTTTCTTAGTGAAAATATAATATCAGCATCCCTGGGTTACTTTATCTCCTCCCTCAACCCAGAATTGCCTCCTCTTCTTGCTTTGGAGATAAAATGGGAGATGTGTCCAGGCCCAGGGAGAAGCACCCAGTCTCTGCCTGAGCTGAGTTAGCCACTGAGAGACAGGAGCACCTCAGTGAAGCTACACGTGTCCAGAAAGTTGGCTTGCTAATCACTTCCAGGGAGTTGCTCAGACATGGGGCATAGCAAGAAAGCCGTGGGGTAGCAAGAAACAGAGGTCTTGGTTCTTCCCCTAGTTAAACACGTAGCTTTTCTCAAAGCCCTTCGACCCTTTAGAACATGGCTTCCTCAGTATCCAATGAACACCTTCCAAGGCTGGTCTCAAACCTTGTCCAGCTGTGACATCAGAACACTGACGCTGGGGTGAGGGACACAGTTCAGGAGAATCTGGTCATCTAGGATAACACAGTAATGGAAGCACCCTGCAGGGAAGGTGGCCCGGAGCCGGAGTCAGAGCCTAAAGCCCAACTTTGGGGTGTTTCTGCTGAAGGGGATCTCACTAGCCAGTGGAATTCTTGGGGGTTCTGTGTAGAGGAAGGCAAGCATTTTACTTGAAGGGTGGATTCATAGGCCTTAAAAGATGGTTTTAGAAAATATAAGTTAAAAAGAGAGGAAGCACAGAAGAAGCAATGTCAGCCTGTGGCAGACCTGGGTCCTAATAAGAAAGAGGTAATGAGTGCCTGTTGGTTTTACAGCTTAGCATAATAGATACTTGAGTTGGGTCCACAGTATTTAATCTTCCTAACCAAGGCATGAGCTCCTCCTGCTTTAAGGGCCCCTGCCTTCACTGTTCTGTGACTTAGGGACAACTCAGGGGCACTTTCCCTTTGGAGTCTGTGCCTGGCCTGGACACTTATCTCTGCAGGGTGGTGCACATGGGCTCCCGGTGACCACGGGGGACTGTTTCTGATGACAGTGTTTCTCTTTGTTTTGGTCCATCTTATGTGTCTCTATGAAGCCAAAAGTCAAATCGATTTGAAAATATCTATGCATCTCAAACATTTTGTCTGGTCCTCTTGGTCTTCTCAAGGTCAAATCTTTTTTAAAAGCATTCTCTTTTTGGGGGAAAATATTAAATTGTGATAGAACCCACAGGGCCGAAAGGAAATCTAGAAGAAGTTGGGATTCAGCATCAAGACTTGCTTGACAGTGGAAGTATGGGGCCCATGGAGAACAGTTAGGATGTTTTACAGATGCCCCTGAAGGCAGGCACCAACCCTTCTTACACCCCTTTACAGGGTGGATATTTGACTGTGATAGTAACCCACATGTACCTGTGCACATGCATGGGACACTCTGATGGTTGTTCACTGGTCTGCTACTTCTAGATCCTTCAGCTTTCTCGCTACCTTCCATGAGCTGAGTAACTGGTGGTCTTGGCCATCCCCAGAAGCAGTTTATGAGAGCCTGACAAGCTGCACTGGCCCTGCTGGCCCAGCCATGCTAGACTTCTCTTTCACAACTATCATGACATTCCACGGGGTTTGGGAATAAGAGCTTGCAGCAATAAGAGGAGTTGTGTTCCTCTGGAAGCTATGAAGGGAGGCAAGTGGGCAATTTGCCCAGAGATGTTAGTTCTGGGAAGACAACCAGTATGTCTCCACATGTCTGTAATAATGTACTAGAAGGAGTCAGTGGGTGAGAGGACAGTCACTCAGTGGCTTGAGCCTTTCTTAGTGGGGGTTATCAGGAGCTGGCCTGCTAGCCCAAGACTCCCTTGCCAGCCTCAGGGGTGGCTCTGCTTCTTGCCTTACCCAGTCTGTGTCACTTCCAGGAGACTTGAGCAGACAGTGAATGCTGGTTTTGGGAATTTGAAAGAGTTTGATGCCTATTTATAGTTAACTACCTAAAAAGGGAAATGTCCCCAGAGAGACAGAGATCCAGGGACCTGCCTGTACCCAAGGCTGCTGTTGTTAGCACCAACTCCCTTACTGACCCTCTTCACTCTGAAAGAATCAGAAAGGGGTACTCATCTGACTTCAAACTGAGCCATCTAGAAATTTCCATGAGACTGACCCTCTCCCTTCCAGGACAGAAAGAAGGTTCTCAGAGCCAGTACTATCTTAGGCCTGGGCAGAAAGACGCAAAAGGCATTACCAGAATCAGTCACGCAGTGCAATTTCTTCCAGCAGTGCCTCGGCTTTCCGAGGAACTTTCCTGATTCTTTCCTTTTATTCATGATTTTATTGGGCTGTTTCATTTCTAGCCTCCAAGTCTCATCTAGAGCAGAAGGCTCAGCTCCTGGAAGTTTTGATCAAGGAGGTGACAGAGCATACACTTAATGTTGTGGAACGTGGCAGTAAGATTTGTACACCCTGGCTACATCTCAACATCCGTTCATTAGAAATTCCCAGGTCCCCAGAGATCTAATGGTCTCTGCCCTCTCCAATGGTCAAGCCCATGCTAGTTTTCCACTAGGACCCTCGAGGTATAGCAGGGGGACCTTTTTGCTGTCCCCTGGGAACGTGGTGTGTACATTTGTGAGTAGGTTTCTGAACTGGCTGGTGACCCGGATAGACCCACACTAGAAGGAGCTCTTCTTGGAGGTAGCATGCCGGAGCTGAGAGCTGCTTGCAGAATATGTAGAAGTCAGCCGAGGGTGTCAGCATGTACAGGGAGCCACAGCATGATGCTAGTGTGCAGAAATTGAAAGACGCCGAGTGTGGCGTGCAGAGGAGCATCACCTAAAGACCAGCACACAGCTGACCAGTAGCAGCTGGAAACCTGGAAAGTCTCTAGGTGGCCACAATGCACACTGAGACTTGAGAAGGAGGAAGGGTATTCCCAAGAAAGAGTCGTATGAGAGAAGGCTGGAGATGAAACCAGAGCTAGTCTCAAGGACCTTGTAAGACCAGATGGGCTTGGTCCTGAATGGTAGCGGGGAGCCTTCTATTCAACTTCAGATTTTTATTTGAGAAAGGTTGTTTTGGTCCCAGTATGACAGATGTCTTAGGGCAAGGACTAGGAGACAAAAGGCCCTGGGGTGGTACTGAGGTGAGGATAGGGCAGTGATGGTGAATGTCGTGGGGGGAAAAAGACCAACCATCTGTTTGGGTGGGAAGACATGGGCAGGAGAGAGTGACAGTCTCTAAGAGTAGCAGTGAGCAATGAATGGGGACCTGAGTGTTGAGGGGCCTGGCCAGGAAGGATGTGGATGTGGGCTGATTGTCCAGGGAGGTGCCCCCGCTCCCTCTCAGAGACAGCAACCAGAGGACACTCCATCCCCTCCTTACCCCGTGGCCCATTGCCATCATGGGATTTACAAAGATGGTAGGTTTCCATCTTGTTGTTGGATGTTCTTTTCTCACAGTGACTGATGTAGAAAAATTGGGGAGTCGGAGATTGGGTGAGAGCCAAAGGGCCCCGTGGCTAATAAGATAATAAGAAGGGTAAGTCTAGGGAAGTGGAACCTCATTAGTGACCAGTTTATCTCTACTGAGAATCTGGGTATCTGCACCCACAGCTGGAAACCTGAGCTGAGGATGATAAGGTGCGGTGACGTGGGACTCCCACGAGGATGCGGCTGAGTGGACCAACAGGGTCAGTTACTGCTTCGTTGCTTTCCCTTCGCTCTCCCAAATACCTGACAAAGGTGGCTTCGAGGAGGAAGGGTTATGGGACTCACCCATCACGACGCAGTGTAGTGGGAAGAGCAGCTCTAGCCGGACCAGGAGGAGCCTGAGGCAGCTGGTCACATTGCATCTGTGGCAGAAAGCGGAGGACTGAATGCTGGTGCTCAGCTCCCGTCCTTTGGACTTGGCCAGTGCCCCGCTCCTCGCTTGGCTTTTAGTTGAACCTGTCTGGAAACATTCTCACAGACCTACTCAGAGGTGTCTTCCAGGTGATTCTAATCGAGACTAATTATCACATCCCAAATAACCAGAAGTGCTAAATTTGTCCCAGAAGGCAGAGCAGTCCTTTGGGAATCTGCTTGTTTGGGAAGGAAGGGCTAAGCGAGGGAAGGGACCAGCAAAGAACATGCACCGTGTGCTGGATTTTTCTATTTCAAAAAAAATTATACCTCTCAAACTTTTTTGTAGATTGTTGGTACATCCATTCACTTACCTGTTTGTTTATTGTGTGTGCATGGCCATGCCTCTATTGTGGAGCTTAGAGGACCACTTAGGATTGTTGGGTTTCTCCTAAGGTGTTGGTCCTATGGCTCAAACTTGGGCCATTGGGCTTAGCAGCAAGCACCTTTCCCATTCGAGACAACTTGCTAGCCTTTCCCCACACTACTTTTCAAGTAGGAAACTGAAGAGCTGACAGGTTATATAACACATGGTAAGCCCCTCAGCTTAGCTCGTGACGAGACAGTAGTTGAACCCAAGTCCAGTGCTAGAGCCTTAGCCCCAGTGCACAGGAACAGAAAAAGATTCCCAGGGCTTGCCTTGGAAGGTGGGGCAGGTGTGCTGAAGTCAAAAAGTAGCCAGATGTGTGATGGTCAGCAGCCAGATGTGTGATGGTCAGCAGCCAGGTGTGTGATGGTCGGCAGCTCTATTTCTAACTGAGGCACATATGGCTTCATGAACTTGGGAAGCCACCCAAGTCCATGAGATTCCAGCTCGCTCTTGAGATGGAAACGTGGGAAGGTTGTCTGTGTGCACTTGCTCAGAGTAGAGCACCTGTGAGACGCTTCCCCCAAGAAGCCACACTTTATAATCCTGTGACTCAGCTCTGAGTGCCCAGAATGCCGTGAATGGATTCCTACAGATGGCCATATAAAATATGGATAGCATACAGAACATTGTTGACATTTGAAGTTGTTTTTACTGGTAGAACCAAAAGCAGCTTCAAATGCTAACAAATTCAAACCGCAGTAACCACAGATTTAATAGAACAAATTTCAAACGTGGCCTTCAATCCTACTTAACCCTAACACTCAAAGATCTGTTATTTGGGGGTAGCTTCTAGCCACATAGGATTTGCAGAGCCAATAAGATAGAGGAGAACTCTGTAGTCTCTGGTTCCATGCTGTCCACCTCCTTATGTACCCCAAGTTCACACCCCTCCTTCTCATCCACCACCACCCTCTCAGCGGGAGGTCACTGACAGCTAGCTACAGTGATCAGCTAGGACTTCCATAACAAGATGGTGACGGAGTGGCTGAAACACAGGCCAGAAAGCCAAGATCAAGGTGTCTCTCTCCTTTGGTTTGTAGATGGCTGTCTTCTCCCTCATATGGGTCCTTCTGTGTGTGCAGGTCTGCTCAGTTGGGTCTCTTTTTCCCTCTCTCTCTCCCTTCTTCCTTCCCTGGTCCCTCCCTTCCAACTCTCTCTTCCTCTCCCTCTCCCTTTCCTTTTCCTCTTTTCTTCATCCTCCCTTTTTGTGAGGTCACCAGTCAGATTGGATTAAGGCCCACCCTACTGACCTATATTAATGTAGTCACCTCTTCAAATGCCCTGTGTCTGAGGCAGCCTGGGGGTAATATTTTCAGCACATGGATGGAAGAGGACACCGTGCAGTCCTAACAACAGTCCTCCAGCTCGTTCGGACAAGTGGCTTGCTCTTTCCTGAGGAGATCAGCTCTGCTCCTTCCCTTGGCCTCTCTCCTCCAGTCCTCCTGGAGTGCCTCAGCTGGTCATCACTTCCCACAATTGTCTTCCCTGTGTGGTTGTCTGTAGCATCTTCAGGCTTTTCTGCCTTCTCCTGAGTCCTGGAAGTCAGCTTCCACCATGGCGGGAACATTTCTTGGCTGTTTTTCTTTGTCCGTTCAGCACTAGAATTGCTCCTGACTAGAATTTCTGCGGGCATTTACCCTCTGTTTTCCTTGGATATGTCCTCTGGAATGACGTGTGACCCTCTAGCCTCCAGCATCATCCATGACTTTGCTCTAGTTACATCTGGATCTCCTTCCTAACATCTCTCCTCCCGTTTCTACAGAGGCATTCTTTCTAGTCCTTCCATGGTCCCCTCTGTCACCCAGCTGTCGATAACTTCTAGTGAATCACCTGGCGTAAGCCCTGGCCTTTCTCATCTTTCTCTCCCCTCTGCTCACAGCTTAACTCTGAAATTCTCACCTTCCAGACTCCACCAGTGTTTCTCCAGGACTCCCACGCTGGCTTTTCAAAGCTTACATACAGATCAATATTTTCATCCATCAAGTCCCTTTCCTTGACCAAGCCAAATTACTCATCAATCACTCTCCCATCCCATTTTCCTCTGATACAATTGTCACCGTGTTTCTCAGAAAGAAATCTCGAAGTACCTTTGTACCTCCACTTTGTATAGTCCCCTAAATCCTTTTAGTGCTTTCTCTGTCTCCCAGTCATCTTTTCTGTGTGGTCCTTCCCAGTGCCTTTCAAGAGGTGGCAGTATCCTAACTGGATATCCCTGTCCTCTGAGGGTTGCGAAGACCTGAGGGCGCTCAGACCCAGCATGACAGCTGTGTGTGAGAAGGTTCTTTGATCACTGAGGCTAAAGACCCAAATCTCTGGCATACAAGGCTAATGCTGTCCCTCAGAACTCTCCATAACAAGGGGCATGTACTGTGCCTGCACTGTACGATAGCCGCTAATCATCGTTGGGTTAATAAGTACTTAAAATAAAACTAGCTCAATGGAGGAACTAAATACTTAATTTTCCTTAATTTAAATTGACATCCTAGCTTCATTTCAGCTTCGTGTGATAACAGCCATCTCCTCTAGCCAACCTCCACCCAAACCACCCTGCTTGAGACTACATCATCTGTTGCTACCATGGGCTCCTCCGATTCTCTGGGTTCATCTTCTTAGGCCTTGGGTCCACCCTTCCCCAGTGATGACCTTGTGGCCACGTTCTCAACACAGCGTTTTGTTTTTTGCTGCATTTGAACAACTGAGTGTTTGCTTGTTTTTAGAAAAAATTTAAAATTTATTTTTATTTTATGCATATGGGTGTTTGTCTACATGCATGTATATGTATCACATGTATGCCTCGTACACTTGAAGCTGGAAGAAGGCATCAGATTCCCTGAAACTGGAGTTACAGATTGTTGTGAACCACTATGTGGGTGCTAGGTACTGAGCTGTAGGGAGATACTGAGCTGTAGAGACTCTGTAACAGTATCAAGTACTCTTAATGACTAAGCCATCTCTCCAGCCCTTATACTGTGTTTTTTAAGCTTTCTATTTAACTCTTAGTCTGAAATAATTTCAGCCTTATAGAAAAAATACAGTATTTAATATGAACACTTCTTTTATATCCTCTAGATTTCTCATACATTGACATTCTACTGTTTGCTTTTTCTATATTCTTCCTTCTGTGGCTGTAGGAGGTGGCTTCTGGTTGACCCAAGGGCCTTGACTACACTTGGCAAGTGCTCTCCCCACTGGGCTGTATCCCCCAGCCTTTCCCTCTTTCCCTGTATCTCTCTCTACCTCTATACGCACATGCAGATATAGACTTACATAATTATGTTTTTGAGCAGCTTGAAAGAAAATTATACCCATAAAACCGTAAATATTTAAATAGTTTAGTGTTGGCTTTTCCACTAAAATCAAATGTAGTTCTAAAACTACATTAGTAATGATTAAAATAGAAAAACATCAATAGAACTCTATCGTCTAATTTACTGACAATATTCAAACCCTCTCTGCTGTCCTAGAATTCTTCCTTTTGGAAGAAGAGGGATAAAAGCCTTTCTTATAGACCACATTACCTCATGTTTAGGACCTTAAAACTAAGTCCTAAGTTCTTAGATCTGTTTGGTTTTCTCCCCCAGCATCTAGGCCTATAGTGTATACTGAGTGGCACACAGTAGGCCTACAGTAAGATAGGCATCCGGCTGAGTGGCACCCAGTAGACCTACAGTAAGATAGGGATCATCCATGGCGGCCAGCTAGAGGGGAAACAGACCTTTCCCTAGACTTAGCCACTGGGCCACAGTTGCTAGCCTGTGATCTTAAGGTTTTTCTGTCAAGACCCCTCCTTTCTGTTGTCCTCTCAGGGTCACCAGTTGTGTGGCAGCACCGTTTCCTCTGTGGAAATACTAAGGTTAACCAGACCACCTATGATCATAGAGCAGTCCCACAGCCATGCCTGGTCCCAGTGCTGTCCCTCTGTTTTGCAGTAGCCAAGTAACTCAACGGTCACCATCCATTCATTTAGTAAGAGGTTGTTAACTGCCTACTGTGTGTCAGGTACATTGGATATGTAACAGTGAACAACAGAAACACTCTGCCTCAAAATCTTGTAGTTCATGTGGGAAAGGAAAGACAGACAATAAAACAAGTGAAGAAGCAAGTTTGTCATATGCTAAGTACTGGGGAGGATAATAAATTAGGCTATAAGTAGTGCTGCAGACTCCCCCTCCCACACGTGTGTGTGGTGTGGTGTGATTTCTGTGGTACTGGAATGAAAACCAGGGCCTTGTGCTTCTCAGGCAAGCATTCAATCGCTGAGCTAAGTCCCTAGCCCAAGGGCTAGGATATGTGCAGGACCCTGATGTCAGATCTCCTTGTGTAGGGTATTTCCCTGCACAGCTTCTGTAGCACAGAGTTGAGTGCACCCTGAATGATCTGAGCAGTCATTTAGTGACCACCCTCGTCAAGCTAGCTCTCCCTGTGCTGTTTATCAACCCTTCCCCTAACACATCTGGCAGCCACTGACCTGTTCTCCATTCTTCGAGTTTTACCTTTCCAATAAGTAGGATTATACAGTAAGGAGCCTTTGAATCTGGCTTCTCTCTCTCTTTTTTTTTTTTTTTTTTTTTTTTTTTTTTTTTTTTTTTTGGTTTTTCAAGACAGGGTTTCTCTGTGGTTTTGGAGCCTGTCCTGGAACTAGCTCTTGTAGACCAGGCTGGTCTCGAACTCACAGAGATCCGCCTGCCTCTGCCTCCCAAGTGCTGGGATTAAAGGCATGCGCCACCACCGCCCGGCTGAATCTGGCTTCTCTTAACTGAGGAGAAAAATCATTTGTCAACAATTGAAGAAAAGGGGATCATGAATTTATGAGAGAAATGGAAGGATTGGGGAAAGAAAAGGGGGGGGGAATGATGTAATTATATCTTCACTTTAAAAAATGTCCCGAAAGAGAGATGAATCAAGCCATGAGAAATGATGCAGGTGTTTCTGCCTGTCTATCATAATTGTATTTAGTCAGAGATGTAGATCTGCTGTGAGGCATTTCTGTATGAGTTATTTTTCTTGTTGAGTTGGAGAAAGTAGAATAGGAAGGGAAGATAGTAAGATATATTCATTCACTGATTTTTGAGGGTTGGGGCTTGCAAGGGTGTCGAGCACACCAGGCTGGCTGGGAACTCACCAAGCTGCCCAGGCTGCCTTTGAACTCATGATAATGCTCAGCCTCCCAAGGGCGGAGATCGCAGGCATGAGTCGCCACTCCCAGCGCCCATTCACTCATTGATCCATTCAACTAACATTTGGCTTGGGGATTTTTGTTGTTGTGTTATGTTGTGCTGTGCCGTGTTTTGTTTTTTAAGAAACAGCTACCAGTCACAGTCTGTGACTCAAAGGAAGTCCGAGACCCTTGGATCCATACCAAGGCTAATTTTAGTTGGTTTATCTGACATAATTTCCTTTCTGCATTTCCTGAAAGTTAGGGTGAGCCTGTAGTTAGTGAGTTATTGGTTCTCATCTTTAACTAGGACTCTGAGGGGCATTAGAGTTTTGAGAGCTTCTCTCCCACTGGTTCTAGCCCCGCCCCCCCCCCCCCAAGACACTTGAGAACTGATAGTCATTGGATCATAACACTATCTGTATCAGGGCAAGGAGTTCCCTGGGAAGACAAAGTAGAATGAGGGCTTTCTATAAATGAGGGACCAGCAGGCAGGACAGCATCCTCCTGTGACCTGGGAGCTTTCTGGGGAAAACTTCCTAACTTGTAAATGTCTTTGTTTCAGGTGACGCAACTGTCAAAAAGAAACCCGCCCCCAAGACACCTACAAAAGCAGGTAATAGCCACAGTCCTACCTGAGGTCCTTTTGCCATAGGACCATCTCTTCTGCCTTCTAACTGACCATGTGGGTGGTGGTCAGGAGACCCTTCCCTTGTTCAAACTTCACGTGTTGTGCGGCCTCTTCCTTCTCTAGGGAACCTATGCCTAGCTTGTACCTCCCCCATATTCTCTCCTGCTTCCTTCCTCTGCCTCCATCTGTGTCTGCCTTATCACAGGCTGCGGGTGGCTTTCCTGTCCCTTCTGCTAAGTTGGACCTTAGTCCTCCAGTCTACCCTGCATGGAGGTGGCCCACATTATACTGCTTTTAGGCCCTGCTCTGTGTGTCCTTGTTTGTTGGCCCTGGGAAGACATTTGAAGGCACAAAGCACACTGAGCCTACCAGCCAGGGTGACTGAAAGTTAGACACGAGTTACTAAGTTACTACTAAATTAAGAAATGAGCTGGAACAGAGATTCAGACCATGGAAGGGGGAGTGGGGGCATAAATGTCACCACAACCAATCCATGAAGAACTATGTTGGGTAAATAGTGTGGGTCACTTCTGGGGATTCTAAAGAGAACAAAGCTAGCAAGGTCCCAGCACTCAGATCTTTGGGAACAGGGGTCGGTATCTCCATGCTTATCTTGAACCTTCCAGAAGAGAAGAGAGGCACTAGTAGACCAACATGGCCAGCGGTAGCAGTGAGATCAGCATGTCTAAGGCCCCTTCCTCACTTTCTACTTGTTACCTCCTAGCTATGCCCCCTCAAATCATCCAGTTCCCTGAGGACCAGAAGGTTCGAGCAGGAGAGCCTGTGGAGCTGTTTGGGAAAGTGACTGGTACCCAGCCCATCACCTGCACGTGGATGAAGTTCCGAAAGCAGGTCAGTCATGGAAGCAGGGTGGCCTCAGGATGGCTTATAGCCCCTGGACCAGAAAATGGAGAAATGCCGTGCTGAAGGGAGTGCGTTGCTCTTCTTCATTTTGGAAATGGAAGAGAGCATGGGGCATGATGTGCATACCTGGAATCCCAGCCCTTGGAAGGTTGAGGCAAGAGAACTGTATGATCAAGGACAGCCCAGCCAGAATCCTGTCCAAATAACGCACAGAGGCCCAGGGATACAGCTTAATGGTAGAACACTCGCTTAGCATCACAAAACCTAGTTACTAAAAAAAAGAAAAGATTATTTTAAAAGAAAAAAATGGGAGAGAACCTATCTACCAAACCCGAGTTCTTACTAATCTTTTCTTCTATGTCTGCCAATGAGCCCCTTTTTTTATAAGCAGTTTGTTTAATAACATTACTCCTGCCCTCATCTGAGTCCATCTGCCTCGACCTCCTTCTGGAGGCAGGAAGAAGGTCTTCTCAGACACCGTCACTTCTGTGATTCTATGCCAGTCTCCTGATTCCCATCTGGTTACAGCTTCCACTTACCACCTGCCAAAAGATCAAAGTGGGTCTTGGTATTTGGGGATCTAAATTGTATATTAAATAGAATTTTGAGCCAGGTGGTGGTGGTGCACGCCTTTAATCCCCAGGAGACAGAGGCAGGAGGATTTCTGAGTTCAAGGCCAGCCTGTTCTACAAAGCAAGTTCTGGGACAAGCTCCAAAACTACACAGAAAAACCCTGTCTTGGAAAACCAAAATTAATAATTAATTAATTTAAAAAATTGGTTGAATGACCTAGAAGTATAGCTATGAATAATAATAATGATCCCTATGAACGCATTTGAATTTCCAAATACCCAGCGTGTAGAGAAACGTGGAGGGCCCAGCTCTTCACTGTCTGTGCTGGTAATGGCACTCATGTGTGTGGTTGGCAGACCACAGAGTAATGGGCTGGTCCTGCATTAGAAAGCTACAGAAGGTATGAGGATTCTTTATAAGCCTCTTCGCCGTTTCCATACCATAAAAACTGTCATAGCCAAGAGATGAGCCACCGGTGTCTGGGAGGAAAGCAGAGCTGGTTTCAAGGGAGGTGGAGAAAAATGTAGCCCCGCCCCTCCTAGACTGATGGACAAAGTAGACTCTCATCCCTTTTCAGAGCTGATTAATCAAATTCAGAACAAAACTTTCTGCAATTGTGAAACCTTTTGGCATCTGTGCTATCTAGTGCGATTGCCAGTGGCCCTGTATGCTGAGTGCATGAAATGTGGCTAACACAATTGAGGAATGTCTTAGTCCCTGTTCTATTGCTGTGAAGAAGCTCCATGACCAAGGCAACTTACAGAAGGAAGACTTGCAGTTTCAGAGGGCTGGTCTCGAACCATCCTAGTTGGGGAGCACGGCTGCAGGCAGGCACGCATGGCACTGGAGCTGGAGCTGAAAGCTTACATCCTTATCCACAGATGCAGGCAGAAGTGATACTGGGCCTGGTGTGGGCTTTTGAAACCTCAAAGCCCACCCCCAGTGACACACCTCCTCCAACAAGACCGTACATTTTAAACTTTACTCCACGAACCTGGAACCAAACACTCAAATATATGAGCATGTGGGGACCACTTCCATTCAGACCACCATGAGAAGCTGCAGTGTTTTTCAGTACTGAGGTCTGAATTTTAGGTTCAGGTCTCCAGGTATGCTAGGCAAGCACTTTACCACCTACCTGTACATCCAGTCTTCTTTTTACTTTTTGAGGAAGGTCTTACTAAGTTGTCCAGGCTGGCCTTGAACTGGTGATCCATCTGACTCCTGAGCAGTTGAGATTACAAGTCCGTGCTACTGTCTGGATAAATTTTTAACTTTAATTAGTTAAAAAGAATCACTGTATACAATTCAATGATGTTAGTTAATACACAAAAGTGTATAAGCCCTAGCGTTACCTAGTTCCTCACCCTAGAAACCAGTTTCATGGGCTCTCCCTCTAGTCTCTGCCATTACTAGTCTCCTTTTTATCCTTATGGATTTGCCTGTTCTGGACATTTCTGATAGACGGAATCATGCAATCTCTCACAGCATCTTTTGTCTCTGCGTGTTTGGGGTTTTTTGAGAGGATGTTCTTGTTTTCGGGGGCTCATTCATGCTGTAACATGATTTGTCACCCTATTACTCTATTTCTTTTCTGGAGAGAGAGAGAGAGAGAGAGAGAGAGAGAGAGAGAGAGAGAGAGAGAGAGAGAGAGAGAGAGAGAGAGAGAGAGAGAGAGAGGACAGTTTCAGCTGTCATCTGTCATCCTCAGGCAAGCCAACCACCTCCCTTGAGACAAGGCGTCTTATTGGCCTGGAGTTCACCAGTTATGCTAGACTGACTGGTCAGCAAGCACCAGGAATCCTCCTGTCTCCACTTCCCCAGCAGTGGCATTACAATATGTACCACAATAGACAAAAGGGACCAACCCCTGCCTCCTCCCCCATGTCCTTGGGAATAGAGAGTGGAGGAGCCTCCCCCATGTCTTACCCACCCTTGGGAATAGAGAGTGGAGGAGCCCCCCCTTTCACTCCCGCCTCTACCTGCAGATCCAGGAGAGCGAGCACATCAAGGTGGAGAACAGCGAGAGCGGCAGCAAGCTCACCATCCTGGCAGCGCGCCAGGAGCACTGTGGCTGCTACACATTGGTGGTGGAGAGCAAGCTGGGCATCAGGCAGGCCCAAGTCAACCTCACCGTCGTGGGTAAGTCTGGGAAACACTCAGCAGGGAGGCAGAGGAGGGGAAGCAAAAGGCATGAACCAAGTATCCAAATGTTGGAGACTTTGGAGGGAGAATATCTGATTCAAACAACCATACGGTATCCGCAAATCGCAGCCCAGGATCCATGCCGCCTCCATAGGACATGGAGCATAAAGACTGCATCACCGTACACTCCAACCTGTAGTCTGGTGCCCCAGGCTAGCTGAACTCTGTCCTTGCCCAGAAGGCCAATGCTGTTTCTTGAGACATGCTCCCCATCCTCCCAACACACTTACAGAGCCCTTAGCCTCTGGCTTCACTGAGAACTATGAGACATGAGGTAGGTCTCTTCCGAACTTGGTGGCCTCCAGGTATGACATGCCACCCAGTGCTTCCCTTTGCCTTTGAGGGGTCTCTTTCCTTTGGTCCAGTTCCTGGGCTCCTGGGTCTCCACCATCCTCACTTCCCCCAACTTTTTATTCTCTGCTTGTTCCTCACAGCAGTGGGAGAAGTTGCCATATCTTAGCCAAATACACAGGCATTAATTACCCTCCTGCAGTGATTTGCCTTCCTGCAGGGCTCCGCTTTCTGTACCCCCACCCCTGGGCACACCCTGTGCTCTGTCACCCCCAGCTGGCGCTCTGTGGCTACCTGCCCCTTGCTTCCATGCCCCTTGGTGTGCAGAGACTGCTCCTCTAGCATCACGGTGACTCTTAATCCCACTACTTCCCCTTTCCTTCTCTGTGACCCCCCACTAAACTGAACCCATATTTAGACCGAGTCTCAAGCTTGCATGTTCCCTTTCCCAGTCACTGTTTCTGGACCCCAGTCTGTCTTCTGACACGTCTGAATTGCTGAGTGGTTTCCTCCCATAGGTAATCCTCGGTGCCTTTCCTTGGTCTTGCTTCCCCATGTGGCAGGTGCACAGTACAGTAGAGGGACAAAGGGTAGCTAGGTGGATAGTAGACTAACTATTTTGTGTCTGTGTGGACCTCCACATGTGGGGTGCATGAACAACTTTGACCTGGTAGCCATTGGCATGCACATTAGACTTGAGTGGGTTTTCCAGTTGATCTTGACCTTCAGGCTTATAGGGTTTCCTTTGTAAAAATTAGAAAAAGGAGCTCCTTTGGGGTTCAGTGTGAAGACTACACCCCAGCTTCACAGCAGGGCTCACAGCCTAGCCTTGGACCTACGAGAACAAAAGAGTTTTAGAAAAGGCTGTGGGCCACAGTGGTTAGAACTCACCTATAGGAACCTATCTATGGAATCTTCCAGGGATAAAGTTGGCAGTTGGTGATGACTTAGAAGCTCTCTTCTCCATTACTTTATGGTCCTTGACTTTGGTCCCAGTTTTCCTCTTCTATCTTTATCTCATATCTTCACTTTAGGTTCCAAATGGAAAGGTATGTTTCCAACCATACATAAGGAAAACTAAGGGGAGAATTGGCCTCAAACTCTCAAAGACCTGCCCTCCAGAGGTACCCACGGACCTGGGGAAGGAAGGGTGAAGAGTGGAGAATTTCTCCAAGATGAAGAAACCCTGGCTGGGGACCTCAGTTTGGTGACATGCAGTCTGGAGAGCTGCCACATGCTAGGGAGTTCATTGTTGACCTTGCTTTCCCACCTTGAGCCCTGGGGAACCTTGTAGCATCTGTCTCCAGGTCCTAAGCAGTAGGAAGGAGTGAGATCTTAGAGAAAAGGAGTTCAAGAACACAGAGCATCAGTGCACACTCCCACCATGGACCCCATTTATCTCTGCTTCTCTGTTGTCCTTTCCCGCTTCCTGTCTGTGTCCTCACTCAGTGCCCATCATTCTGGCTCATGTCCCTTCTTCATTTCATCTTCCTCTGACCCCTCCCTTCCTTTGATTCCTTAGATCTGGAAGGTGGGTGTACCAAGGAGTCATGGAATGAGTTTCTTGCCTAAAAGAGAACCCAATCTCTCTCTCTCTCTCTCTCTCTCTCTCTCTCTCTCTCTCTCTCTCTCTCTCTCTCTCTCTCCCTCTCTCTCTCTCGTAACTCTAGATGTTGATTTCTATAATTTCCCAAGGAGTCAGGAACTTTTGAGGGATTGATACTTGCTATGCATTTAGATCTATACCTGAAAGTACTGGCCGACTCACACCCCAGTGCCCCCCCCCCCCCCCCCCCAGGCATCAGGACCTGCTCTTCCTCAGTGTTTCCCATTCATCTGTCCCTGTTGCAGTGACTTTGGGCTCAGAAACTTCTATCTGCTTTTCTGGACCCAGTACTCCCTGCCCCCACTGGGGCCGCCCCTTTGCGGTGCCACACTCCCCTCCCCCAGTCCCACTGTAGGAGCCGCAGTTCTGGCCTTTTATGGTTGAGTTTCTTATTCTCCACGGCCAGTGCTGACAGGGCCATCGGTGTGGCTGCCTGCCAGCTGGCAGGAGCAACATGTTAAATGCCGTTCTGGGAGGGGAATGGAATGGAGAGCGGGCTTTCTGTCTGCCTCCCCCACCCCAGAGCTAAGAATAGAATCCCTCAATAAAATGAAGACTTGTATTGATGGCCACAGCAAGGCTACATTCATTCAGAGTCCATGAATTTAGACTTAGGCCAAAGTAAACCAGGATTAAGCTGATTTACCTCCGCGTCTCCAGGGACATCTGCATATTATCTGATCAGCGTTTACTAAGTAGATGTAAACGTAAATGAGATAAAACAGAAATTGTTCCACCTACGCCAGACAGTTTTCAAGCACTTGAGAAGCATCCACTTGATGGGCCAGCTAAATAAGGCCGGTTAAAGGCAACTTGTGCTTGCTAGCTGCAGAGATCTCTCATGGCACATTCTTTGAAGAGCTGTTTCCTTTCCAGATCACCCATGATTCATATCTTCAAATCAATAAAAACTAGCACTTAAACTAGCTGAGGGATCCTTAGCTATTTCTGAGACTAATTATTATTGTATTTTAAGAAGCAGTGTAAGAATTAGCAACACTGCGTGGCCTGGGCCTGGTCCTGCACCATTGTTCCGTGTGGCCTGGGAGAGGAGGGAGGAGGAGCAGTGGCCTCTACCTAACTCTAAAGGAGAAAAACAAAGTAGAGAGAACCCTAAACACCCAACATACACTAAACACCTTCTGAGTTTTAAACTTGTATGATTTGAAAGGGTGGGGGATGGTCCTTAGAGGGGCTTGGCTCAACAGTATAAACAAGATGCTCTCTTGATCTCATTCTGCCTGATAACCTAGAAAGGACCAAACCCTTTCTGGTACACAGAGTTGTGGGACTCTCCTTGTGGCCTTCGCTGACTAGTGAGTGTTCCAGTTTGCTCTGATAATGAACCCTGGCCGAAAGCAACCTTTGGCGCGCGCGCGGGGCGGGGGGGGGGGGGGGTATCATTTAGCTTACAATTCAAGGTTACAGTCCATCATTTCAGGGCACCCAAGGCTGGAACTTGAACAGCAAGTTCACTTTACAACCACAGCCAAGACCAAAGAGACTAAATGCATCTTAGTTTTCTGCTAGTTCTTCCCCCTCATACTCTTCAGGACCCTCGTGATGGCCTGAGTCTGCCTGCACCTGTTAGTGATCAAGACATTCTCCCATAGACATGCCCACAGGCCAACCTGCTCTATATAATTCCTTGTTGAGAATTTCTTCCCAGCTGATTCTTGGTTGTGCCAGACTGACAGTTAAAATGGAGCAGCACACTGAACGCAGCCTCGGCCTCCAAGAGTCCCTTTCCAAGAGTGTGCTGCAGTTCAGGCCGGCGGCTGTTGAATTCGAGAAATATGCATGGCCATCTAGGTGGGCTTAGAGGCTCACAGACATTGTGTGGGCAAACACACAGAGGGCAAGGGGAAGCTAGGCTAGTGGGAAACCTCACAGACAAGGTCATCCGTTTTCCCAGGAATAGGAACCCTTTACTGAGCACAAAGTCTTGCAGCTGGAGCTATGAGGAACCCTTCCCTTGGAAGGGTTTCCCATTTTGTCAGCCATGTCTCCAGGGAGCCCTGGGAGAATTCTGAGGAAGCGTGGGTCCAACCGCAAACACAAGCCAGTCTCTTGTTTGCCAGGTACTGCCCAGGCTGAATGCGTCTGTCTTCAGCAAGGAGGCTCATGGGAGAACCCTGGTTCCACCTAAGGGTTCTCATCGCTGGGTAGTTTGACACATGTGGGCTCCATAGGTTGAAAAGAATAGAGAGCAGCAGACACAGCCCATGGCTCTGGGGACATGGGTGGAGGAGGGGTCCCAAACTTCTAGGACTTGTGAACTCTTTCCTGGGCACCAAATTCCTTCGCAGTGGCAACGCCGTACTTGGAATGTAGGCTTCCCTCTGCACATTCTGCACCTTCTCTTGTGCTGCCTGTGGGAAACTCCGTCCCATGTAAACCAGAGGCATCTGCCTCAGGGTCGGCACAACGCTGAGCTCTCTGAGTTGCTGTTCCCAAAGCAAAGCAGAGAGGAGGGAATCAGCCAATGGACAGGGTCTTCACTTGTATAAACCTCCAGGACTGCGTCTGCCAGGAGGTCTGGGACGGGGACAGTGAGAACTTTCTGCCCCCAGCAGGCTCTTTTACTTCCTTAGCTGGTTTCCAGAAGACTTGAACCACTTGCCTTTAAGAGGATTTAGAATAATAAACATCTTTGCCAACACCAGAAATGTTTCTAAAAAAGACCAATCTATCCTTCAGAGCAAACAGATTTTCTAAGAGAACATCTTAAACAACCAGTGAAAGTGGCTCCATTGCAGGAGGCCACCAGTGTGGCTGTGACCCTGGCTGCAGTGATGGGAGGTGGCTCTGGCATGATCCCGGAGTCACTCCTAGAGTAGAGCCAGCCTTTGGTTTCTGGGCACAAAAGGCACCAGGCAGTGGATATTAAGCTGGAATGTGGAAGAAGGAGACAGCAGATTGGGGGTGGAGTTCAGTTGATAGAGCACCTCTCTAGCCAACATGACACCCTGAGTTCTAGGCCCCAGCACCACATAAACCAGGTGTCCTGGCACTACCTACAATCAAAGGACTCTAAAGTGGAGTCAGGAGGATCAGAAGCTCAGGATCATCTTTGACTAGAGAATGAGTTCAAGGCCAATGTGGGTCATGAGGCCCTATTTAAATAAATAAATAAACAAACAAACAAATAAATGAGAGGGGGAAAAAGAATCAAAATGGAGGAGTGAAAAGGAATGTGTGTGTACAAATGAAGATGTACTTTTATATTTGCATACATAAATCTGTGTGTGTGTGTGTTTGTGCGCGCGCGTGCGTGCACGCGTGTGAGCACATGTGTGCACACACAGGCACATATAGATGTTTCTTCACAGGGTCATAGAGCCATGTATCAGAATTTCTTTCGCCTTCCTGTTTGGCTGGGAGTAAGAGAAGAGATAGAAGTCAATTACTTGCCTGTCCATGTTTGTATACTCAGTACTTGCAGAAATCCTAAGAGCTACATGTTAACACCGTTTTCCCAGTAAGAAAGACAAACACACTGGCCTTAAATTTACTGGCATTCACATACAAATCCACATAATGTGGTTTTAATTGCTTCTCTGTAAGGGAACTCAGACTTGGTTGGTGGAGGAGGAAGGGTTTTCTGTAAATAACAGACACATGTAGCTAACCAAACAACTGCAGAAACGAATCAGAAAAATAGTTTGGTTCAGATAAGCAACTCAGAGCACTCAGAGAAACTCGGGGACCTTGTTAGACTGTTGGCTGCCACGGTATGGCCTGGAATGAGCAACATTACTGGGCTAAGCCCAGGTCATCCGAGTGGGAAGGCAGCCAGGCAAAGGGCCACTTCTCTCTTGTGTCTTCAGTCCGTTTTCTATCCCTTAGTCAGGGACAGCGATGGTTTACAGTTGTGGCTCCCTTCTGCATTCCAGTCCCATGAGAGTTGAAGGTGTTGGGTAAGGTCTGCTGCCTGGTGGTAAAACATGCATGCGCTCGGCATGTATGGTATTCTGCAACACCAAAACCCAAAACAGCAACGAAGAAGTAATACAGAAGTGGTTTTTTTTTCCCACTATAAGGCTAGAAATAAGCTTCTTAGTAACAATAACCATTAGTCAAGTCAGCCGCCTTCTAAGAATGCCTCACAGCACTCTGTCCAGATGAGAAAACTGAGGCACAGCGTTTAATAGGTACTGGGCGGGGACAGATCTGTGTTCAAAGCCAGATCTACCTGTTTTAAGAACATATCTGTTGTGCTATCAAGCATCTTAATGGGACAACATTTCCCAAGTTCCAGAGAAAGTGATGTCACAGGTCAGTGGCTTTGAGCCTGAAAGACACATGGCACCACACACACACTCACACACACACTCTCACACACACACTCTCACACACACATACACACACAACTTTCTCTCAAAACATGTTTTTTATGGAAAATAGTCTACAGCTCCTACATAGCTTCCTAGATCTGTTTACTCTGAAAAAAAAATTGTTTGTGACTTGGACCAAGTGCAGGAAAGCACAACTTGTGGTCTGCATAACTAGCCCAGGATAACGTTTCTTCCGAGCAGGAAGGTATCCATGGGACTTTCAGACCTGGTAGCTTTGTGCATTGCTAACCCGGGATGTATGAAAGATTGAGAGCAAGACATGGAGAACTGGGCTTGAATTCACTAGCCAGTTCTCCTTCTCAAGAATGTTTCAGTTTAGGACTGGTTGATTCTGGGGTGGGGTGTGTGCACAAGAGAGAGGCATCCTAGACGTTATTCCTAGCATTGGAGTTGAGGGAAGTTCTTTCTCTGCAGTCCTGTTGAATTTGAGGGACACTGTGCTTCTTCATCCCCAGATAAGCCAGACCCCCCAGCTGGTACACCCTGTGCATCTGACATACGGAGTTCCTCGCTGACCCTGTCCTGGTATGGCTCGTCCTATGATGGAGGGAGTGCCGTACAGTCCTACAATGTGGAGATCTGGGACACAGAGGACAAGATGTGGAAGGAACTAGCCACCTGCCGCAGCACCTCTTACAATGTCCAAGACCTGCTGCCTGACCGCGAGTATAAATTCCGGGTGCGTGCCGTCAACGTCTATGGAACCAGCGAGCCAAGCCAGGAGTCTGAACTCACAGCCGTGGGAGAGAAACCTGAGGGTAGGCTGCCTTCATTTCTTCCTGGGCTCGAAATAAATATGCACGAATTTGGACCTAATCTACAGAGGGAGGGAGAGACTGGATATGGAGGAGTGGCTGGCAGTACCTTTGGTGGTCTTACTTTATAAGACTGTGTCGCTGACCCATCCTTTGAAAGAAGTTCCGAGGGTCATTCAGAAACTCGTTAGCCAAGGTGCTGAGGCTGTAAGTCAGCGTCAGAATATCTTCCTAAGGTACAATGTGTGCTACCACTGATATCACACTCAGTGAAAGTATGGTACTAGAAAGGTTGTGACCCTGCCACCAGGCGGTGATGGTGTGCTCATCCGGCAGGTGGGCTGTTAGGCAGACCTCAGGTTCCTCTGCTCACCTCTCACCCCTTCCCTGCTTCTGTTGCTCTCACAGGTGAGTGTCGACTCCGCCTCAGTGTTCAGGTTACAGGACAGATAAGGAACTCAAGCTGAAGGAGGAATACACAGACAGCTACAAGGAGACAGATGCATCTCACTAGGGTGATGTAAATAAAGAGAGGGAAGGACAGCTGGGTAAGCGTGGAAAATCCTGCCAGGAAGGTCGAAAAGCTTCTTGAAGGAGGTGACACTTAAGCTGTGTCTTGGAAAAGGGACTGGTACACTGAGAAGCAGGGGAGATAAGGAAGGGCATTCCACACAAAGGAGAGAGCCTGAGCAAGGGTAGGAAGTGAGAGAAACAGGTGCCATTTGAGAAGCTGAAGTGTAGCAAGGGCATAGGTTATTGGAGATGAAACAGAAGGAAGCGAAAAGGATAGTGTAGATAAGATCAGTGTTCACCGAAGTTCTGCAGACAAGAGAGGGAGATGATGTGGCTGGCCTGTTTGTTAGAAAGCAAACTTGGGATAAAATCACAGTGTTCACCAGAGCTTTGCAGACAAGAGAAGAAGATGATGTGGCTGGCCTGTTGTTAGAAAGCAAACTTGGGAAGCAGTAAAGCTTTGCCACTCAAATACGACTGCAGTGTGGCAGCCTTGTGTATCCCCTGGCTTCCTGAAGCCTCATTTTGGCACAGTTTGCTCCTGAAGGCATTCATATACCATGAACACTTAAGAAGCCTTACGGTTGCTGATGGCCTAGAAGATGAGTCTGGAGTCAGCCAGGTTCCCATGAGCCTCTGTGATCCCAGCCTGGTAGAGGAATGAGAGGAGCATGAACTAGATCTCCCTAGGATAGAGTGGACCACTCTTGATGAGTTTGGGGTGAGGGGATTAGAGAGAGATGAGAGGATTCTAAGACGACTCCCTAGTTCCTGGCTTAGATAACCAAGCACACATTCAAGAGACAAAGAGACAATTAGAGGATTATTATTTTAAGTCATGTGACTGATGCTAGCCATTGAGCATCTGTCGTATGACAACATCCTCATCTTTACATTCTCCACTTCGGTCCTCGTAGCCCAGTGACACAGGCAGTGCCGCCATTGCCCTCCTCGGACAGAAGTAGACATAGAGGGGTGGAACTTTTTGTCTAAGGTCACAGAGCTTGTGAATGGAGTGTATGAACCCAGAGCTGTCTAGCCCGAAGCTTGTTCTCCTTCGGTCAGATTGAGGGAAGAGGTTTGTCAGGATGTCCCCCCACTGACTTGGGGAACTTGATAACAAAGAGACTGGGAGATGGTGAGGGTCTTAGTTTCAGACTAGTTTAGTAGAGGTATCTGAGGGATACCTGAAGGGAGGGGTCACCACCTTGGGAGGAAGACTCAAACAAGGGCTAGAGATTAGGAAAGCTTTGCTGTTTAATAGAGAACTGAATAGCACCAATTAGGTCACCCAGAGATTAGAAAAGGTCAACACTGTGCTGTAGTGTAAAAGCCTATGGGACTAGAAGAAGGGACTGTGAGAAATCTGAGTTCATTGCAGACACGGCGGGGGTGTGGGGCAAGTTGCAAATGTACTGCACTAAATGCTAAAGACAAAGAGCTAGGGACAGGGTCATTGGAATTGCCTGCTGCTGCCTGTTGCTTGGTAGCGATCTTTGAAATAGAAGTCCAGAGAGTTTGCACAGGGTGGGAAAATGGTTGCTCTGGCAAGGGAATGAGTTGGAGAGAGGCTGGAGTGTGGGGTGTTTTGCTGAGTTTTATGCAAAGAGAGGGAGAAGAACACTATGGATTTAAGACAGAGAAGGTGGAGAACAGAAGGGACAATGCTCTTGGAGAGATATTTGGGGTGTCAAGTAGGCAGCATGGTGGGACACTAAAGGAGATGGGGAGAGACGCATCCTGGAAGCCCCAAGTAACCTAGGACATTCTCTGTGTAGTTGTCTTCATGATGACCTCCTGGCTTTCCAAAATTAGGTAAAGAACAGCCCTCAACTGAGGGCTCCAAAGGAAGGAAGTAGAAAACACACCAACTTTATCCATCATCCAGCCAGCTGCATGCTGGGCACTTTTAACCCACAGGATGGACACAGGCAGGGTTCCCTGGATGGCCACAGTTGTCACAGAGGAGGCTGGCCTGGGCCCTGGCTCATGGTAACATTCATAAGGCTCCCATCCACTGTCTGCTTACAAGTGTATGTTGGGGTAAACCGAATAACCAAGCCACCATCTGCTGCCTCTTAACACTCGAACACACCCCATCCTTCTGCACTGGACAACTTAGAGAGCAGGCAGAATAGGTGGAGCGGGGAGTGTTTTCCGGATGTTATTTTGGGAGTGACAGATACAGAGAAAACATGGTCACTGGCTGGACTGGAAGTCACCCAGGCCCTGATGTAGAAACCCGAAGCAACCAGATCCCTAATCAACCCAGGGACCCTGATGGAGGTGTGACTTGACTTTCAGGAGGCCAGAGCTGCAGTGCTCGGGATTATGGGGAATGCCATGCTGGGGGGCAGTGGCCTTGCCCTTGAACTCTTACGCAGCCTCCAGAACCCTCCCACTGCTGCAGACAAACCGAAGTGGGTGATTGCCTGAAATCCAAAGGAAGGGTCCAGGCCACCCAGGGCTTCCAGACAGGAAGCTACTCCCACTCCAGGCTCAGTTGTCTTATCCAAGAAGGGGGAGGAGGGGAAGGACAATTTGCACAAGCTAGGCCTGAGAATGGAAGATGGGGGTAAAGAGGTGAAGGAGAGGAGGAAAAGGGAGTGGGAGAAGAGGGTGGGGATGCCCCATGTCAAAGTCCTCTGTGGATTCCTCAGGGGCTGTGAGTTCTCAGCAAAGATAGCTCTCTCTGGGTAAAGGGGAAATGCTTCTCTGGGAAGTGTAGGTGGGGAATGAGTTTGGAAGCAGCAGCGGACATGTGGGAGAGGTAGAAGTCACAGAGGTTGCATTGGTGGAGTAAGGGGCTATGAGGGTCTTACTCAAAGCGATGCCAATCAGCCCTCACTCCACAAAGCCCAGCTTGTGTTGCCCGACTAACCGCTCTTGTCCTGGCAGCTTCTGCCTTCTACTTCCTCTTGATTTTGAGTTCCATCCCTTTTCAACCCATCCCTCACTCCATTCACCCGTGGGCATCCTGTGTCCCTCCAGTGTTGGGGCAGCTCCCCAGACACTGGGGATCCAGTGGGAGACTGAAAAGGAGGGCTTCCCACCAGCTCCAGGGACCACCCCTCATGACAGAGCCATCTTTCCTATCCCTGACCTGACAACATCCTGCCCACTTTCACCAGGCCTGCGCAAACAGAGCCCCCTACTTCGATGCCCCAGCTCAGTCTTGGGTTCCACTCCCCACTAATCCCGCTCTGCCTTTGAACTCTCCTCCATCCTAGCCCCTGCTCCTAATTTGTTCTATGCTACAGTGTTATTAGCAAAACAGCTGTGGCCAAGGCTGCTTGCCAGTCAGCTCCTTGCACCCAAGGGCAATTGGAACTGCACAGCTAGGGCTCCCAAAAGTGGTACCCAGAGCCATGTTGCCCTCTAGTGTTCACTGCACACATTGCAGTCCTCTGTATGAAAAGGTAAAGAGCTCTGCCGTGGAGACTTGATGGGACCGGCTTTTTGAGGGGTCCAAGAGCTTTGCCGGTCTTCTCCTAACGTCATCCATGGTAATGAGGCTCATCTGTATACAGAAGCATCTACTAACCCTCTTCCAAATAGCTCTTCCACTGAGCTCTTGAGGCTATGGCTCATTCTAAATAGATTTTTAAAAATTGTGTGCATGGGTGTTCTGCCTCTATATCTGTGCTCCATATGCATGCCTGGTGTCTGAAGATGTCAGAAGAGGGCATCAGATTCCCTGGAATTGGAGGTGGTTGTTAGCCACCACATGGGTGCTGGAAATCAAACCTGGGTCCTCTGAAAGAGCAGCCAGTGCTCTTAATCCCTGAGCCAGCTCTCCAGCCCACTAAATGACTGGAAAAAAAAATTTAGTTGAAGTCCTCTTTTGTAATTTTATCTCCTTCCTTCATGGAAAGAGAGAAACCAAGGGCTCATCTTTGAGATGGCTACCTCTGTTTATGGTCTGGGAGGTCAGCTCACTGAGCCATGATTTCCCTCAACTCTTCCCCTCTCCCCTCTGCTCATCTTGCCCCACAACTGGAAAGGAGGCAAGACAAGAAGGCAGACACACGCCAGCATCATCCCGGGATCTCAGCGAGTACTCCCAGAGGAAAGCGATCCTGAACAGTGCAGAGGGCAGCTTGACTCTCTGCGAAGAGGGACTGGTCCCCAACCACAGTAGACAAGCTGAGGTGTGAGGGCAGGCATGGTGCTCGCGCAGGCGGGCAAGCCAGGAAGCCAACGCTGTGACTGGAGGCAGGGAAGAGGCCGGCTCCAGAACTAAGTCCCTCTCCAAGGCTGGCTGAGGAAAACCCTGCACCAGGTGGCTGGAAAGGCCTCTCCCAAGCAGAGCACAAACCAGTTTTGTAGACACCAGATCAAGAAAGCCTGCCTTTGTTTTCCCATACTCTGCTGCTTAGAATGCTCTGTAGAACACCGGCAGGATGTAACAGGGGACAAAGAAAATAAAGGGTGTTGATCAAATTAAATTAGAAGAACTCTTTCATACCGGAGAGCACAGGTCAGGGCAATGGGACTTCCTGGTAAGACATGTTGTTTCATCAACTGGAAGACCTGGGTGGGTGACTAGCAGCTACCAGATAGTCACGGACCACTGTCCTTGGATCTCTGCTTCCTTTAGAACTCTGTGTTCTAAAGCATCACTGAACTAGTCCAAGCATCAGCTGACCCCATTATTCTGGGACATCCTAGAATGGCTTCCATATGCCTCCAGTCCTCCTGTGGGAGACGTGGCATGGACGATCCCCCAAGTTAGTCTTTTCACCCTCGCGTGGGTTCCCAACCTTTTCTGACTGTCTTACCATGGTGGTCCCTCTTCCTAGCAACTCTGCGCTTGTCCACCTCCGTCATAGCCTTCTAACTGCCCATAGCTAGCCCTGGGAACAACGCCCAAAGCTCTAGGAAGGGCCACAGACAATCCACCCATCGTCCCCAGCGCACTGTTCTGTTGGGCAGAGCCGCGGGCGGAAGTACTGCTCCTGGGGTGGATTTCACAGCCCTCTCTAGGGCGACACCTCAGGGGCAGAGTGAGACAGTCCTCCCTGAGCACTCACCCTTAAGGCCTAGGAGCACTGCCCTTGGATCACCCTTGTCATGGCTGAGCTGCACAGTGCCACTCCGTGCCAGCTGTATGGGTTCCGAGGAGCTATCCGTTAGCTCCCGTCCACCACCAACCCTGTCCTCGTCTGCCTTGCCCACTTCACTTTCCCATGCTGTTCTCTGTGTTGTTCTTCCCAGGCCCCTTGTGTTTAGGTTTCTAAAACTAAACTTCATCCGCAGCATTTTAAGAACTCTAAACAGATCACAGCTTCTGGTTTTATGCTCATAAACTCTCGGAACTCTCTTTTGGCAAGAGGCACTTACCTTCGGTGGGCCTGGGTTAGTTTTCCTCCGGTTGTCTGTTTAGATCCCCGTGTGATCTGTCCTCAGTCTAAAGGAGGCACTTGCTGTGCACAGGCCCGGCTGCACCTGCTCCCTGGCCCTCACCTCCACTGCACACGAGGACCTTGCAAGCCCCGCAGAGCGCAGCACGCTGGTGCACAGCCCTCCTACCAGCCGTCTGCCAGGCCCTCTGTGCACTGTTCTCACAAGACACGCACCCCACAGGTGCACCCCGCCAGCCTTGCTCTGGTGTCAGCTTCTGCCAGTCAGCCTTTCCTCCTGCCTTACTTCCACACTCTAACACACTTCCACACACACATCTAACTGACACTTATGCACTGATTTTATTTCACACCTATAGACACATTTGCACACATCATACTATCCCTCACACACATATACAAAGGCTCTCAGGAAAATGCACATGCTCATGCTGTCCCTCGCACATATATTTCACACTTTTACACCAACACTGCCTCACACACATGCGCATTCACTCACACATGTGTTCACTCTTAATATATTATGTATTAGCCACACTCACACACCTCCACACTATGCCATGTGCATGTGGTTACACTTCTACACTAACCTACAGACATACATCCAGAAACTTGCACACCAACCTACACACAGATAGCCATACACAGATACACTTCCATGCTATCTCACACACACTTCTGTGACATCCCACATACACAGTCACACACCTCCACACTGTCACACACACACATACAGTCACATAGTCCCCTGCTATCCTATACCAATGCACTCACACGCCACCACACTCACACCTCCAGTCTACCCCCCCCACATACATTCCCACCATCCCATAATACTCCACACACATCTACTCACATCATCATACACTTCAAAACTCCTCTATACACATATACTCTCACACACTTGTCCACTATCCCATGCACACATACCCTCTCACACTCACACAGTCCCACACGGTAGCCCCACAGATAGTGATGTCACGCTGTTTCTAACTATCCCATGTGTACACACTCACGCACAGCCCCACACAGACACGCTCTCCTCTTACCCATCCTCACACACTTCCACACTGTTCCACATATACACTCCCTTACTGTCGCACACTTACATGCTTACACATCCACGTTCTAATACTGTCACACTCATACTGACACGCTTCTATGCTCCCCCTCTACACTGCCCCCTGCATGCTCTCACACAGTTCCACACTATCATTGTGCTCGCATCCTTACACACCATCTCCTGTATACATGCTCACACTCACTGGCACACACATGCTCCCATGTTTCCACACTCACACACACCCCCTCACTCTCACACATTTCCATTTTAATGACCCTGTAATCACTTTGAGTTTTGCCATGTCCTCTCTCTGTTGCCTCAGGACGCCTCCCTTCATCTATCCATCAGTCATGGTCCCCACGATGGCTGAAGGAGCACAAAACATTACACAACGTGCCACATAGTGCTAGCCAGGCCACTCGAAGTCACCTGAACAGCTCCTTTTACAGACAAGGAACCTGGGGTCCAGAAAGGGAAAGATACTCAGCCAAGATCAGGAAGTTATATGAATGTCTGAGCAGAGGAAACCCTAGGGCTCTGAAGTAGACAAGGTCGGGGTCATCTAACCTGTCTCCTCCCTAGCCCTGGCTCCTGGCGTATGAATGAGGGCGGCTGGAACGGGTCACTCATGGGCACTTGCTGGCTTCACCTGTGTGCCCTTGTTCACCCTCACTGCATCCCGTCTTCTGGGAGGCCACTCAAGGGCTCCTTCTGAGAACAACTGCAGGCTTTATCACCGTCCTGTGCTGTATCACCTTCCTCCCGGTGCCTCCGGCGCCACACTGGTACCTGCCTCATTCTGTGACATATGTAATTGACGCTTACTTCAAGTGTCTATGATTTTGCCTATACAAGTAAATTATAAGCTTCAGGGAGGGAGGGGAGACTATGCCTTGTGTTATGTGTGTTATGTCATGTGCCCACATAACTGGCAAGATGCTTGCTATACTGCTAGAATTCAATAACAAATGTTCAACAAATGTATAAACAGATGCAACAATGAAAGTAATTATAGGTTGCTCGCTTCCAGGCCATGGAAAAGCGGGACTGTCGCAGTGGTGTGTGGGTTCTGAAATACCAAAAAGACTGGAAGAAATGTGGAAGGAGAGAATTCTGGGGGTCACTGGGTGAGAGGAGGGGATGACAGTTAGACATGGTGGCGGAGTGAGGCTGGGATGAGGAGGCCAGAACTTGCCAGTCTGCATCTGGCTGTTTTTACAGTAAGGACCGGCCCACTTCAGGGATGCCCATGCGATCCAGGTGTGCTGGCACCTGGAAAAGCCCACAGCATGCCTTGCTCTAGGTGGCCTTCAGTACTAACCACCATGTCCTTTCTGTCCCTCCTTGTCTCTGCAGAGCCAAAGGATGAAGTGGAAGTGTCAGATGACGGTGAGTGAGGGCAGCTGTCTTTGGGACAGGCTCTTGGGAGGGAGGGGCTGAGAAGGGGGAGTTCGGTGGCTCACGCTCACCCTGACCTGTGCCCCCCTGCAGACGAAAAGGAACCTGAGGTCGATTATCGGACAGTGACAGTTAACACTGAACAGAAAGTATCTGATGTGTACGACGTTGAAGAGCGACTAGGATCGTAAGTGGAGTTCCAAACTGCCTCTGGGCCCCAGGGTGAGGGTGGTGCCGGACCCCAGTTCACCCCAGTGTTCTTCCTGTGCTGTCCTAAACCCAGCTTCCTCCCACTGAGTGTCTACAGACCAGGAGGGAATGACCCACAAGCCCATCCCTTGCCAGGGCCCCTCTCTGGAGCGACTCCTGTGGTTCTCTACAGACTCCGCTCTGTAGGAGCCTCAGGCCCAGTCTTCTGTGCCTCTGCCCACGGCACAGCCCTCAAACACAAGGACCAGGTCTGAATCAGTTCTCTTTAGCATCCCCTGCATTGGGTATGAAGTAGCTGGGCCTGGCGAGCACTTTCTCTGCAGCTGCGCCAACTCTAGGGTTGCCAAGAATGCCCCATGAGCCTCACAGTTCTGGATGAACTAGCCCTGGGCTGCCATTGACGGAGCCTCACTCCCTATAACATAAAAGATGCCGCTGCTCACACACCAATAAGCTGTGCATTTCTCCCAGCTCTCAGTCTCTGGAGAAGCATAAGAGTTTAAGTGAATGGTGGGGTGGCATAGGGGGCAGGTAGCTTAGTAGAGTGTTTGCCTAACAGGCACAAGAGCCTGGATTCCACTCCCAGCTCCACATAAACCAGATGTGATGGTGCACATCCCAGCACTCAGGAGGAGAAGGCAGGAGGACCAGAAGTTCCAAGTCAAGGTCATCATTAGTTTGAGGATACTCTGGGCTGTATTTTTTTTTAAAGGGAAAAAAAAGACAATATGGCTCAGCTTTTATTTCTGGTGGTTTGGGGGAACCGAGGGCACAGTGTAGGCCTCTTACCAGGTCTGGGGAGGAAGTCATCCGTTGGAATAAGAAGAACTCCCTGTTTCCGGCAGGGGAAGCCGGTCCGTCCTGCCCTCCAGAGCATCTGTGCTAGAGCAGAGGGAGGACAGTTCTGGTTTTGGGAGAGGACCTCAGTCCTTCTTCAGGGGTCCCGGCACAGAGAAGGGAAGAAGCCTACCCTTAAGATGAAGTAGGATGTTCTTCATTAGTCAAGAGTATTTTAGGTCTGAGCCCCACACCTGGATCACAACTACTCAACTATGTAGCCGTGGGGAGCATGTAAGTGAGCAGGTGTGTGGTTGTGTCCAATAAGTCTCTACTATAAAAAGAGTAAGGCCAGATCTGCCTCACAGGCTGTGGTTTGCCACCCCCAGCTTCGCAGAGAACTCGGCTCAACTCGGCTTTTCTCTTTCCTTTCATTGACAGTGGGAAGTTTGGACAAGTCTTCCGACTTGTGGAAAAGAAAACTGGAAAAATCTGGGCAGGGAAGTTTTTCAAAGCCTATTCCGCCAAGGAGAAAGAGAACATCCGGCAGGAGATCAGCATCATGAACTGCCTCCACCACCCCAAGCTGGTCCAGTGTGTGGATGCCTTTGAGGAAAAGGCCAACATCGTCATGGTTCTGGAAATGTGAGTGGCACTGTAGTCTGAGAGCCCCTACCTGCCCTCCTACCTGCCCCCCTACCTGTCCCCTATATGCCCCCCTACCTGCCCCCTACCTGCCCTCCTACCTGCTCCCTACCTGCCCCCTACCTGCCCTCCTACCTGCCCCCCTACCTGCTTCCTACCTGCCCCCTACCTGCCCCCCTACCTGCCTCCCCGCTCCCAACAACCCCATGTTCCAACCCAGACACCTCCCCACATAACACAGTATGATGGCCAAGCACTGCGACCAGGGCTGGTCAGTGGGAAGCAGAATTGGCCCTGGCCACTGCGCAGCAGCCTGACGGCAGCCTTGACACCCTGCAGCCTTTGTCTTCTTGTTTCCTTGTGAACGAGCCCAGCTATGGCAGATTCCTTGCTTTACAGAGGCAGTCTCACCTGGAGGTAGTGTACGGTAGGAAAGGGAGGAACAGGGCTGCGTCTTACCTTCCTTGCAAAAGAAGAGGGTGCCCAGATTTGCGAGCTCGGAATTCTGGAATGGAGCCCTCTCTCCAGCCCCTCTGCTTCTTACTGTTCCCCATCCCTCCCCGTTGAACAAGTTTGATTTCTCACTTGCCAGAGTAATGCTTTCTCTGCTGGGTTACACAGAAGCTGGGGTAGAACAGATGACTTGCAGGCAAGGCTTTCCCAGAACCCATTGTTTCCTCCATACCCCAGATGCCCACTTCCCTTATATACATGCACACACATCATTAAGCCACCTACATTTTTCATGGGCTTCATGTGCTGAACCTTATTTTTTTTAATACATAAAAGCACGTTAGAATTTAAGGAAATGCATGCTATGGGCACACACAGGTGCCAGTGACAACACACGTGCGTGAGGCAGCATTCTATGGGCACGCACGGGTGCCAGTGACAACACACGTGTGTGAGGCAGCAGCTATTCCTATTCCCACCCATTCACTCGCCTTCCCTGCTTCTACACCACCAAAGGTAAACGGTTTTAGTGGGTTTTGCTGTATCCTTCTAAAGTTCTTTATGAAAATGCAAACATAATATGGCATGTGCACTTTTACTCTCCTGCCTTTTATCACAATGTGTGACTTGAACTCACTGTCCTGCACCGGATAGTTTTCAATAAACTACCACCCTAGCAAGCCCTGCATCCTCCGAGCTCCGAGGGACTTCACTGTACGCATGCCACACCACAGTGTACGTCCTCTGAGCTCCGAGGGACTTCACAGTATACACATGCCACACACCACAGTGTGCATCTTCTGAGCTCCGAGGGACTTCACTGTATGCATGTCACATCACAGTGTGTGTCCTCTGAGCTCCGAGGGACTTAATAGTACACACGTGCCATATCACAGTGCATGCATTTGAACCAACTGCTTTTGATAAGAGAGATCAGGAGGTGTCTTGCCTTTTTTTGCTGTTGCAGACATTGCTTGCAGCCTCGCGCACATGTTGTCACTGACACCTGTGCGTGCCCATAGCATGCAGCCTCGCACACATGTTGTTACTGACACCTGTGCATGTCCATAGCATGCAGCCTCGCACACATGTTGTTACTGACACCTGTGCATGTCCATAGCATGCAGCCTCACACACATGTTGTTACTGACACCTGTGTATGCCCATAGCATGCAGCCTCACACACATGTTGTTACTGACACCTGTGTATGCCCATAGCATGCAGCCTCACACACATGTTGTTACTGACACCTGTGCATGCCCATAGCATGCAGCCTCACACACATGTTGTTACTGACACTTGTGCCCATAGCTTGCGTCCCAGAAGTGATGCTGCTCAGGGTGAAAGAGCATGGTCACTGGAGGGTTTTTGAGTTGCACTGAGCACCTTGAACTTTGGAATCAGTGTTTTGGAGAAGATGGGCTGTCTACTCTAGCGGGTATTCCTCCCCAGGAAGGACCAGGCCTGAGAATGCAATGAGCCTCTTCTCTCCTGAGCACAGAGACATTCGGCAGGCTCCTCCCAAAAAGTGCTCTTAGGACAGGAAAAAAAATGGTTGACAGTGCAGATGTGAGTCAGATAGTCCTTCCTCAGAGCCAGCCCACCTCTCATGACCTGACCTTGGATAAGTTACTGGGTTCTGTAGAAGAACCCGTTGCTCCCTCACAAATGCTACAGGATTAAGTGGAAGAGTTCTTGTGAGTGAGGCTCAGTGCTCAGCCGTAGGCAGCTAGTAGAAGAAAGATAAGTTGACTTTTTCTGTATTCGGATCTGTTTTCCACTTAGAAGTATCCTGAGAGCATTTTAGCCTCCAAGCGGATGCCGTGGAACAAGTCCTTTCTCATACTCGGGAAGCCTGCCTTCAAGCTCTGTTAACTATTAAAAGGGGTTTTTTGTTTTTTTTTTATAAATTGTTAGGTACTACCAGCCAAAAGGTATTCAGATTAAATAATCTCAAGGCTTCCCATTTGGCTATAAATGCCTTCTTTCTGTGGAATCACAAAAGGCTCAGAGAACATTTTCACTAGTATCTTATGATCAAATGGTCAAATGCACCACCACCCCCTTTTTAGGACTATCGAGCGCCTGGCTGTGACCCTGGCCCCGTTTTCAATCTTCGTGAGCTGAGATCTCACATTTGTTCTAGAATGGCTCGCTTTGTCCAGGCAGTGTGGGTATGTGAAGACGTGGAGAAAGGCTTTATCTTTAGAAGTTCAACCTTGAGCAAGTTCGTGAGGGGGGCAGGAGGCAGGCGAGGCTGGGTAAGGCCAAGCAGCGGCACCAGTGGGCAGAATACCATACTTAGCTTGGAACTGGGACTTGGCAAGCCGGGTGGAAAAAACAGAGAAATATAAGGAGGTTTCAGCTGGTCTGGCTTTCATCCCTGCACCCCACTCCTCCCCCACGGACGGAACGAGGCTCACAGGCACAGATGCCAGATTAGACTCTATTGAGTTAGGAACTGGAACCAGGGCTCATCCTCCACCTGGTCACACTTCTAAGCTAGTCTAACACATGGCCACAGACAGGGGAATGGTTGACAGTCTGCAGGGCAAGTTTATGCTCTTGTTTGATGGAGAAACTGAGAGAAAGTAAATACACTCCGGAGTCCCTGCCTCAGACATGCGGAAAGAAGGGAGAGCATGCCCGCAGCCTGTCTGACTTTGTTTCTGAACAAGCCCAGGTCACGCAGCAGCAAGGGTCTGTCTGGCTGCTGGCCTGGGCCTGGGCTTGCCTTGTCGGAAGTGCTTGGGACTGGTCAAGCGGTGGTGGGAGGCTGAGCCTTGAAGAAGATATGAAGTTTCATATGGGTCCCTGGGGGCTGATGTCATCTTTGTTCACTGTTAGCAAAGTGTATAAAAGAGCATCCAGATGGCTGCCAAGAGACAAGGAGGAGATACTGGGTACCAAGTCCCTAGATAGCATTGTCCTCTCTGACTGCCAGGGAAAGCTTACCCAGACCTTGAGCTCTGGGGATAAGTATGGTCCCTTGGGATGGGTAGTGTTGGTGATAGTAAGTATCCATCCATTCATTCGTTCCCTCAGTATCAATTTACTAAGAACACATTTCTTCTCGCCCCATCCTGGCCCATGTCTGTGGGTAGCACCTTTAGCAAACCAGTATTTTCTCCCTGCAGTCTTGACCATTTTGAAGAGAAGCCTACAGAACTATGAGACTTAATATTTAACTCTTTCTGTACCAGGAAGTGACTAAAGAAATGCCTTAGAAATCCATTAGATATAGCCGACTAGGCTTGAGCCCATGTGAACTGAGTAAGTTACCTACCTCTAGAAAGGCAGCCACATGAGCTTCGTGGCTCAGACAGACACTTACAGCTCAGAGATCCCCCGGGAAGCCGAACTAACGGCCGCTCTCTCAGAACAGTTTAAGCTTAGAGGCAGACATTTGTGAGCACCTTGTTTATGCTCGATGCTGGCAGCTGCAAGTGAAAGCCTGGGAATGAACCAGGCTTCATCCGGCTGTGGTGACCAGCAACTGAGACATACAGGCTTGATGCACAGTGCCGAGACAAGGCATGGAGGCTCTCATGTGGCATAGGGGAGGGTTTCGCCAAGAGCTTGAGTTTCAGTTCCTCACAGGAGCCAGAGCAGAGGAAGCCAGGATGTCCCAAACATGTCTGGTCATTCGAATGACCTAGGGACTTTCAAAATATGTGAGGAGCCTCAGATTCCTCGCAAGACTTTACAGAGTCAAATCTCCGAGGGAGGATGTTGAGAGTCTGTAGGTTCCTCATGTTGTGGTGATCCCAACCATAAAATTATTTTGTTGCTACTTCGTAACTGTAATTTTGCTACGATTGTAAATCCTAATGTAAATGTATGGTATTTAGGATATCTGATACGTGACCCTGTGAAAGGTCGTTTTACCCGCAAAGGGGTTGTGAGCCACCAGGTCAGAAACACTGTCCTAGAGCCTTGCTGGAAATCAGCAGAAATGAAGGCTCCAGGACAAGAGGTGCCACCTGCTGGCTGTGAAGGGTCTTTCTTCTCTGAGTGGTTCTAAAGTGTCTGTTCTAGCTCCTTCTAGTGGCCGGAATACTCACGGGCCTTTACCAGACTCAGAGCTTCCAGAGGATTGTCTGTCTCCTCTGCAAGGGTCAGTGACAAGGAACTACCTGGCCCAGAGTCACAGCTTGTAAAACTCCGAGATTGGATTCACACGGTGCATTACTGATACCTAATGTCACGTAGGTTACCAAAGGCAGGCTTTAAATTCTCTGAGCAGTGAGCAGGGAAAGTGGACTTGGAGGCTTGCAGTGGGGATCAGAGAAGACTGTACACCTCAGACACCAGGGCTGTGTGTTCACACAGGGCCGTACCCTGGCCACCTGAAATTAGTAGTGGCTGCCCAGATGTGGGTTCTGGAAGTGGAGTGGATTACACATGTCCGGGACACACAGTCCACCAGGTAGAAGCGAGAGAAGCTCGCTACGGCTAGAGAGAGCAATCTCTTAAGAGTCAGCTGATCTGTTATAGCGATAACAATAGGCTACATCAACTAATTCCAGCGAATTTGCTGAGGATTCTCCTTATCAAAGACAGTTTTCTCTTCTTGACTATGCAAATATATTCTTATAGTCTATTGAAAAGTGAATATTTGAAATGTCAGTTCCCTGTATTTAAAAGCATAGCTGGGGTCTATGAGAGAAAAAGACAACTAGGGACCACCCTTCTGAATAAGGCGATCTTGTCCTTATTTCTCTGTCCCTGCATGGCCTGAGGGTTTCCTGGCTTTCAGATGCTCCACTGAGCCCTCCAGTAGCCTAGCAGGTACATGTGTAGAAGAATGAATGGGGTTTGGAAAGCTGCATAAACTTGACATGTGCACAAACATGTGCACATGTGTGTGTTCACACACACACACACACACACACACACACACCCTCGCCTACCTCGGCAGGATACCCTGCCATTCTGGTCCCTAGAGCCCTATGATGTGACTACAGCCTTTTCTGCCTCCTCTTCTGTCCCCACAGCGTGTCGGGGGGTGAGCTGTTTGAGCGCATCATAGACGAGGACTTCGAGCTGACGGAGCGAGAGTGTATCAAGTACATGAGGCAGATCTCGGAAGGGGTGGAGTACATCCACAAGCAGGGCATCGTGCATCTGGACCTCAAGCCCGAGAACATCATGTGTGTCAACAAGACAGGCACCAGGATCAAGCTCATTGACTTTGGTCTGGCACGAAGACTAGGTAAGGCCATCATCTATCTGTCATGGTGGCAGTAGCTGTGTGTGTTCTACACACTGCATGTTGGAAATGTACAGTGTTGGAGCCAAAGTCAGAGACCAGTAAGACTTCTCAGGTTCAAATCCAGTCCCTACTACATACTGCTCTATCACACGAAGCCAAACTAAATAGTACCTGTCCCATAGAAGTGTTAGGCTGCTAAGGCACGATGGCAATAGTCCTTATGCACAGTATGCGTCTTGGCATTAACTACATATATGATGATGGTTATAATGCAGCTGGTGGTGATGGGGACGGTGGTGGGAAGGTAATGGGGATGATAATGATGACAACGACTCATTTTTGGTGATGACGGCTGCTCACATCTGTATTACGTTACAGCTTGCAGAGTGCTGTCACATTAAGAGAATGTATAGCCAACCTCACTCATTCTTACCCGGAGGAGGGCATAGTTGAGGAGATGCCCAGCAGGTTCCAGTGATGTGCTCAGCATGCTCGGGGGCTCCTCTGCTCTCCGTGCCTTGCTGTTTCACCCTAACCTATGACATCTCCAGCAGGAAGGTGTGGGGGAGCGGTCAGAACCTCTTGCCAGGCACTGAAGTCATTATGGTTAGCAACTGTGCCTCATGTACCCCCGTATCCACTCTTCCTCTGTGGCTCCCTGATGTCTGTCACTGAGCTGCATCTTTCTCCCTCCTAGACACTTCCGTTAATACAGAGCTGTAGGGCTGGAGTGAGCGAGTCTGTGTCTTACCACCCTGTGAGAAGCAGGAAATAGTTAAACAAGGTAATCCTACCTGGTAAGCCTTCCAGGACGCCCAGGCTTATGTTGGTCATCCCGAGGACAGTGCAGGTGTGAGGTCCTCACAGGCATGGACTTGTTTGACAGCCAGCCCAGTACGGCCAGAGCCCTCTTTGATACTGAGCAGATAGGTTTGTTTTACTCTCTTCTGCCACCAGGATGGGTAGGATGGTGGCCAGCACATAGGACCTTCCTTTGGACAATAACCACCAATAAATGGAACAAACAGGGAAGCACTGGCCTCAGGATCTGGCAGTGTTCTGGTTCTTTGATAGACACTATGGGAACAGTGATATCCGAGGACCAAAGAACAGGGAAGCAGTTAAAATGTAGCGGGGAGTTAGGTGTGAGCTGGGGTGGGAATTCAGGCTGAAAAGGTTGGTAAGGCCTTGCTTTGGAATATCTGAGGCGGGTCCTGATGTGTTGAACCAGACCAGATGTGGCTCCCAATCCAAAGCTCTACCACTGCTGATTTCTCCCATCCAGAGGTGGATTCTGGCCACTAATGGACATCTCTGCTCCTTTATGGCCCAGATCGACCACTTTGGAGGTTAGGTCTCTCCAACTATTGTCCAAGCAACTGAAGAGAGGAGAAACCAGAGACTTAGAATAAAGATGAGAGGCAGTGGATGGGGGTGTGGGGAACCTGGACCAGCAATCAGGCCACCTGGGACCAGGTCCTGAGCATCTCTAGTGAGCTGGATGGGGAAATCACCTCACTTCCCTGCACCTCTCTTGCTCGAGGTAGCACGGAAATCATCCTAGCATTCATGAAAATGTTGTTATAAAATCCTTTTAAGGACGAAGGATGTATCCGATGTAAAGACAAATCCCTTTGAATCTCATAACAAAGTACAGCAGACATAGTGAATGTTAGCATCCCAGTCTACTTGAGATTATTGGACATAAGGCACAGTCTCTACCTTGGGGGGCTGGCCTGCCAAAGATACAAACTTATGAAAGGACCACTCATGGACAGGTACTTTAGTGTCTTCTACACTCCTGCCCAACTCAGGGCATTTAAGGTGAGTATATAGCTTATTGGTTTTCCTGATGAGTTGATGTATTGACAGGTGGCCAGGTGCTTGTGTCTGGAACACACCTGGAGGTGAAGCTCTTGTCTGTGCGCCGGGTTAACGCTGTGATATGCTGTCTATTGACCCCCTCCCCGTTCCGGTTTCAGAGAATGCTGGGTCTCTGAAGGTCCTCTTTGGGACCCCGGAGTTTGTGGCTCCTGAAGTGATCAACTATGAACCCATCGGCTACGCCACAGACATGTGGAGCATCGGGGTCATCTGCTATATTCTGTGAGTCCCAAGGTTCTTGATGGGGAGACACTTGCACCAGAGGGCCTCCAAGTGGCTATGTGATAGTGAGGAGAGGCGAGGATGGATCATTATGGGGACCACACCCTCCAAGCAGAGGAGTGATTGGCTTCCATTCCTGGCTCTGCCAGCCCACCCTGTTCCTGAGCCTGCATCACCCTTCCATCGCCACATATAGTGCCACACATAAAGATCTCCATGATGGATGCCTCACTGGGGGCTTTTGTCGGGCTTATGAGGTGAGAGGAAGCACGGATGAGCAGCATCTTCACTGTTTTCTGAGGGCAGAACCCCATCCTCACAGGATGGACACCCCCGTCCTGGCTCATCTCTCACTCCAGTACATATATACTGAGTAGTGAGCATTCTTCATGGAAAGGCTTATATGGGAACAGCAGACAACAGATCAGTACAGTAATTAGTTAGCAATGCTGGAGGGAAAGAGGAGAAGCCAATGGTATACCCCAGTGCTAGGCAACCTATAATATACCTCAACTTCTGTGGTAATGCCTCAGATTGCAAGCTTGGCCTCAGGCTGGGCAATCCGAGATTCCACACTCCTAACAGGACCCACGCACCTGTAGAGTTTGTCCAAGGCTACATTTGGAGGAAGTAAGCTCCACGTACTTTCGTTGGGTTGTGATGAAGCTTCAGTCACAGTCATGAGCCTTAGAAGCCACCATTGAACTTGTGTGGCAACATGCAATTGTGGGATGATCTCCCTAAAGCTATGGCATCCATGCAACTGCTAAGACTGTCGTTGTCGGGGTTAGGGGTGTTGCTCGATCAGTAGGGTGCTTTTCCGGTGTGTATGAAGGACTGGTTCAGGCTTCGTCACTGCACAAGACATGGCGGTGCACATTTATAGTCCCAGCGCATGAAAGATGGAGACAGGAGAATAAGGAGTTCAAGATCACCCTCAGCTACATAGCCAGCCTGGGCTACATGAGACCCTGTTTCAGAAATATATACATATGTATATTGCCACTAAAACAAAAGGGAAAGTAAATATTTTTCAAAGAAAACTTGAGTCTAGAGAGATGGTTCCGTGGTTAGGAACATTTATTATATTCTTGCAAAGAACTTGGGTTCAGTTTCCAGCACCCACAACAGGCAGCTCACAGCTCCTGTTCCAGGAGATCCAAGACCCCCTTTTGGCTCTGATGAGTACCTGCACAATATAGAGCACACAAATTCATCAAGTGCAAGTATTTTCTCTCTCTCTCTCTCTCTCTCTCTCTCTCTCACACACACACACACACACACACACACATATCAATTTAAATTTTTTTTTATTTTAAGGAGGATCTCAAGGAATGTTCTCTAAGACATTTGGGGTCTTCAGCCCCCGGGGGCAAAGGTGACTCTTAATGCCCAGTCAACTTAAGAAGCTCTGTTAGAAAAACTCTGGTGTGACCTGGCTTTTCACATCCTCAGAGTTTTACCGTCACCGTGGCCTGTGAGGACAGCCTCCTTCCCTTAGACCTGGGCAACAGTGTTTGTGCCACAGAGAGTCACTGCCTCTCTTGCCTAAAGTCACTGTCCTCCAGGCCGGAGAAGAACCCCTGCGTTTCTCTGCCTCTCCCTGTGCCCTCTAGGAGGAGGTGCTAGTGACGGAGGATGCTGTACTGGATGCTTTTTCCCTGTTCCTGGTTAAGTGTAGAACAGAGGCCAATAGCTCAGCCTCTCTCTTCTGGGGCTAGTGGGGCAACCAGATTCATTTTGGTCTCTGGCCTAGTGAAATACTGAACCCTGCAGAAACCACGTTTGGTGAGCTCGCTCTGGTCAGACCCTGCTGGTGCTGTGGCTTAGCTTGGTCCCAATACTTGCAGAACTGCCTGTTACAGGAGGCCTCTCTTACTGCGGCGTGGGGATCATCTGATCCTCTGATATTCACAAGAGCAGATCTGATCTCTGCACAAATGTAGAGTGGGTCATGGCAGGGGGTTGACTATATTGGACATCAAAGTGACTAGGGCCATGGAAGCTGCATGATTGACTGCTTACCGTGGTCTGGGCAGGTGACCAAGTGTTTCATTTTTCCCAGAACTAATAGTTTCCTAGGGAATGGGACTTTGATCATAAAAATGGGAATAGTCCCAGACAGACCAGAAGTCGCGGTGGTAACTGGTCTGCTTTGTCCGTTTTGACAATGAACACATCCCTGTGTCTCACACTGGATCAAAAAGCCAGACATAACCAGCATCTTGCAGACCTTGGGTCCGCTCATGCTCATCCTCCCAGGGACCAACATCATCCCTTTATGCTGAAGCTAGTGGTCAGGTCTGTCTGTCCTCGGACGTCATGAAATGACCCAGAAGGGAGCAGCTGGCTTCTTTTACTCTAGCCATGAGAGCAATGCATACTGTCACATACAGCTGTGGGGGCTCACCACCTAAGCTGTGCAGCATGCCATTGTGTGAACATAATCCAGTGAATGACAGGGCCTTAGGTAGTGCCCATTGCGTAGCGTTACAACCTTCGGGCACACATGTTCTTAGAATAGCTGTGCATTTCCATTGGAAATGTAACCTGGAACTTGGAGTACCAGGTCAGAAGAACACTGTATTTTAAAATAAAAATCCTTTTAGATACTGCTACTGCAACCCCATTGTTTACTAGGTTGCCTCTAAAATGCAGACTAAGAAATAAAGAGGTTTTTTTTTTTTGTTGTTTTTGTTTTTTTTTTTTTTTTAATGGGGAAGACAACCTTGATGTATAGGAACTGGCCTGGTAATAGGAGTAAAGAAAGGGATGGGAAGCAGATAACAAGAAGTCTCAACCGCAGCTCGGTGTCCTGACAGCTGTACCCGGCTGTACCCGTGGCTGTGCCAGTTTTCTGAACTGCTCCTTAAGGGCTGGTCCAAATCTGGGAGTTCCTTTCAAGTGCTAGGGGGCTCTCGTAGAGTACGTGGTGGTAAAAACAAAAATTGGAGCCAGCCCAATGGCTTCCCTTAAGGCCCTGCTGTGCAGAACCAGGGCTGCACTGGAAGCAGAGGCTCTCGAGGGCCCTTGTGGCATCTTTTGCCCTGCCTCATCCCTCACTTTAGAGTGGGTTGTCTGTCTAACAGTTCCTACCTTGGCCTTTGTATAGAAAGTCCTCCTGACACCCTGTCTAGAACCAGTGAATGCTACTGGGTCTCACTGGCCAGATCATAGTGTGTTTTTATAATGTTCTACAGTGGTTGGGCAGTACCTCCTGAGCTAGCTCCATCACATCTGTGCAGGGGGATCCAGCTTCATTATGGGAATCTGAATTCCTCAAAAATTCAGCAGTTCCAGGGGAGGCCTCCTGCAGCAGCTGCAAGTATTGGGACTAAGCTAAGACATAGGGCCAGCAGGGTCTGACCACTTCGCAAAGCAGGGCAGTTCCTGTCCTTGCATGGAGACAGGGGCAGCACCCAGGAGATCCTGAAGAGCGAGGTTCCTTGCGTCTCCTTCTGAAGGTAGCTTGAGTGGACAGGAAGAGTGATTGGGAGCTCCAGGCCACACTCCCGGAAGGAAATCATAAACCAGCCTTCCTTCCAGAAACCTCCTTCCCGCCCGCCCACCTTCCCTCCCTGGTTCCTGAGCACTGGGTGTTTCCTTACACCTGGGGGAGCCCCTCTTTACTGAGCCCCGCCCCATCCCTATTCCACCATTTCTGCCCTTCTCTGTGCAATCCCAAGGGAAAGGAGGTCATTACCGGTTCCCTTTCCCTATTGCCTCATCCTCCCAACCCCGAAGAACCAGGGGCCATCCTCTAACACTGTATACATGTCAGGGAAATGCCTAGAAAAGAGTGTGTGGCTGTAGCCTCTGTCTGCCCTGCCTGGGATTGAGCTGCCCTCCCGTCTGCTGAGCCCAGGAATGCTTCCGATTCCTGCCTCTTTGCTCCCTTGCCAAGCCCAGCCACTACCTTCAAGTTTTGCCTCTCTGGCAAATATGACTAAACCCCCAGTTTAGCCCCCTGATTCTGCCATGTATCTGCCCAGCTGTTTCCGATTCTCCACTGGGGATTCCTAAGGCTTCTGAAAGCGGGATAAAGCGTAAGCCCTTCAGAAGCGTTGAGCAGTTCTGCCGGCAGGCATACGTGCGTTCCCATAACTAGCCACTCATTCAGTTAGAGCATGGCTGCGACTCCAGCGATGGCGCAAGGGTAGTCCAGAGGCATTCCCATGCTCTCTGCTCTCCTGACTTTCTACCCTGACTGCGAGAAGAACAGGTTCAAGCCTCAGATTTGATGGTGAAGTTCTGCTGTGTGTGTGTGTGTGTGTGTGTGTGTGGGTGGAGGGGGGAGGTGAAGTATTAAGCAAGGCCAGACATGGTGGCATTCATCCCAGCACATGGGCGGCAGAGGTCAGCCTGATCTTCAGAGCAAGCTCCAGAACAGCCAAGGCTACACAGAGAAACCTTGTTTTGAAAACTAAAAAGAAACAAGCAAAAATAATCAATTAGGGGACCAGAGCGTTGGTCTGGCAGTTAAAAGCACTTGCTGTTCTTGTAGAGGACCCAGGTTTGGTTCCCAGCACCTGCATGGCAGCTCGTAATTCTCTGGTAACTCCAGTTCCAGGGGATGTGACACTGTCTCCCAGCCTCCTCGGGCACAGGCCACACATGTAGGCACACAGACATACATGCAGGCACTCATATACATAATACAAATAAGAATTAAGCAATTATCACAGGGGCATAAGGCTATTCTAGCATGCTTTTGGCTTCGGTTTAATGTTCAGCATTGAAAGGATATTAAGAAAGTAGAACACCCTGAAGAGTCCATGGTCCAGATTTGAGAATGAATGTCAAGAATCCACATGATTGAAGAGAAAAGCGAAGCATCCAAGAACTTGCCCAGACAGATAGCAGTTTTATGAAAACTGGGTAAGTCCTTTGATTTGAAACTAGATAACACTGGGGGTAGGGTGTCATAATACAGCATTAGTGTATTTGCTAACTGGTTGGTAGGTTGTTTCTAAGATAAAAGGACACATGACCCTTTTTGTAAGTTCTAGCAATAAAATCCAAAACAGAAAAACAATTGCAATCCCAAACTAAGCATGGTTGTACACACCTTGAATCCCAGCACTTGGGAAGCAGAAGCAGGATAATCACGAATGCCAGGAAGCAGAAAGATAACCAGAAACACAAGCATTACTAAAATACCCCAAACTCTGCCTTGGTCATCATGCTCTGTGTACCAGTATTGTAAGTTTCTAATTCAGGAGGAACTCGGGCCAGCAGAGAGCCAGGCAGGACAGAGTGTCTCAGATGGGTGTGCTGCCAGGAAGAAGCTGTGCCAAGGCCGGAGGCTGGGGCTCCCCGTGCCTGCGACGTGGACAGCGATTAAGACCTATCGTTCGTTGCAGGATTCCAAGTCCTAATTAGGAAAGGAGGCATGCAGAAGGGGCCGTTTTGGCATTCCTCAGCAAGACTGTTTGCTTTCCCTGCTGTGCTCTGGGGCACTGCAGGACTTTCCCTCTTCTTGCTTCAAACAGAAAATGTAAGGGTGAAGAGAAGCAGGTGCCCGCAGGCGAAGACAGGCTGTATCTTGGTGGAGCTTTCTTAGGCCACACACATCACAGAGGTCGGAGAACTGAAAGGTCCCTAGGAAGCCCAGCCCAATCAGTATGGTGTCAAGATGGAGTAGCACATAGTAGTGTAAATTCAAAGACTGGCAGCCTTCTTTCTACCAGGCCCTCATGGGCACATGATCAAAACTGATTCAGATTGCCCTCGTGGATTTAAGTCAGCATCTTGCTTTAAGAAAAGCCGTCTGCCATGGTGTACTGTTACTCAAAAACACAAGTATGTTAACTAGAGTGAGAAAATAGACACTCACAAATGCTAAACTCTTTGTACTTGCGTTCAGCGGGGCCTCCTCCCATGAGCACCCTTCTCCCAGTGTTTAAGTGGGTGTTGTTCAAGCACAGTGTTCGGGTACAAGCAGATTTCGTACGCTGAGGCCTTTTGAATGCTGAACAGCTCCAGCAGCTGTCGGTGTGTTGCAGTTTATGGTGATGGATTAATAAGGATTTGGGAGCAGGATGCTCATAAAACCCTGACTTCAGGGGGCCCTGGGTGTATCTCACGGAATTTGGGCAGGGTCAGGAAGGGACCGAGCACACAGTTTTCAAACTGAATAGGTAGGGGCCATTTGTTGAAGCATCATCAACAATTTAAAGATGGTGGCAGTAGAGCACTGGTGTTATCTCGGGGAGACTCTGGGCAGCTGTGCAGGTCATATACCCAGAGTCAGCCCTTGGTTTGAAATGCAAGGTGAGGGGGCTGCTGGCCGAAGAAGTGTTCGGAGGTCACAAGTGATGATGGTGAGCTTAAGTCTGTTCTGTTGGACTTTGGGATCGCTGCCCTTCAAACTGTGGCTTAGGGTCCTGGGAGATAGTACAGGTTATCTGTAAGAACTGTGTGATATACATGGTGCCAGATGAACCCTGACTGCTCCGTGCACTAGCGCAATGCTTACAGCTTTCTTAATCTGCACAGAAATATGAGCACACGGCAGCAGTAAAGGGTCGGCCTGGGGGTTCAGGCTCCAATGTCTGGGACTCCGTTAGGTTACCTAACAAATTTGTACTTGGCTTCACTTGCCATCTCTATATAACGAAGAGGTGAAAGTTACCTGTGTTCCGGGGCGGTGTTAAGATGAAATGAGTTCATCTGTTTCCGATCTTTACACCGTGGGTGGTAAAGCATGCTCAGCGCCTGCTGCTGCTGAAGAGGGGACAGGACAGTTAAGGAGGAGACTGTTTTGGAGCACAAAGAGAAGGTGACACCAGAAGGTAGGGAAAGTACCCAAGGTCACTCAGCTGATGAGACTGTGCTCTGGTCCCTGCCATCCAGCCTGGAGATGGGTTTTCCAGAGGGACGTAAACGTCTCAGGCAGCCTGTGCCTCCTTGCTGGTTAAAAGCCCTCATGTTTATTGGGCTCACATTTGATGAGCCATCCCTATATGGTTCCTACACACACACACACACATCTGGAGGGATATAAAGAACTAGAAAGGAGAATACAGAAGAGAACATAAAAATTAGATGGGAAGGGCTGGAGAGATGGCTCAGAGGTTAAGAGCACTGACTGCTCTTCTAGAGGTCCTGAGTTCAATTCCCAGCAACCACATGATGGCTCACAGCCATCTATAATGAGATCTGGTGCCCTCTTCTGGCATGCAGGCAGACATGGAAGGAATGTTATATATATAATAAATAAATAAATCTTTAAAAAAAAAAAACTAGATGGGGGAAGGGACTCAGTGAAGGTTCTGAGGGCTGAGAGCCAGGCTGAGGTTGGGGATGGAAGAGGAGGATGGAATTGGGGAGGGTCTCGGCTCTGCTTTGTACATGGTGAAAGTCTGTAGATCAAGTCTTCCACCTCAGCCTCCCAGGTGGTTGATGGAAAGAGGCCGGGGATCCTAAGGGTGACTTAGGGAATGCAGTGAGTGGCTGAGAAGAGACACAGAAGCGGTATGGTTTCCTTCTTGGAGGTAGAGGAAGGGCAGGTACATGAGCCATATAGTGCGTGCTTCAGAGTGCAGGGTGAGCCCCCACCTTTGACCTCAGCCCTCACTTAGGGGAGTCATGCTCCCCCCATACCTCCCAGCTCAACTCCTCATCATTCTTGTTCTTCTGCTCTTCTCCCCCAGGGTCAGCGGACTGTCCCCTTTCATGGGTGACAATGATAATGAGACGTTAGCCAACGTCACCTCCGCCACCTGGGACTTTGATGACGAGGCGTTCGACGAGATCTCGGATGATGCCAAGGATTTCATCAGTAACTTGCTGAAGAAGGATATGAAGTAATAGGCTGGGGTGGCAGTCTTGTCAGTCTCCTGGCTTGTTTCCAAAGGCTGGGCCTTCCTCTATTCGTGAAGCTCCCTCTTCCTGGCTGCACATCAGTCCTGTGTTCCCCAAAGAGGAAAGAGTGGCCACTGAGGGACCCAGCTAGTAGTTGTGTAGAGTGGTCCCTGCTTCCAGGTGCCAGACACCCCACCCACTTTAGAAGCACAGAAACCCCATTGGAATGGTGGCCCCTTAGCAAGGGTCTCAAGGAGAGGACAGCTTCTCCTTTGTGATGATTGGCATTTATTGTCTGTTTGCCTGTGGCCCTCACAGTCCAGCAGACCCTGAAGGACCTTATCAAGGCTCACAAGGGGAGTGTCTGCTTAACTTACAAGCACAGATGACAGAGACAGCCAATAGCTCATTGGAGAGTCCTTTTTATATCCCCAGATTATTCTGGTTTGGTGTTTTATTCACATTGAAACTATTCCTTTGATACAGCCCAGTTCCTTCTAACACAGAGCAAACTGGTGACCAGTGGGTGCTGGGGTGTCCTTGCCCATGAAATCAAGCTGTGAAGAAAGATGAAACATGTGGTCTTTATCATAGTTGGAGTGGGCTAGGTAGAAGAGTTGGGCTGAGGTTACAAGCTTGTCGGTGTGTCTCTCCAGGTGAGTGGAGTCAGCTAAGTTACAGCCAGAAGGTAGAGGCTCTGCTTGGGAGGAGGTTCTGCTTGGGAGCCTCTGTGCTCCTCAGGAGCTTCTGGGACAGGGAGCTCTAGGCTAACAGGTGTCAGCCCAGAGGCAGAACCTGTTTCCAGTACCCCCGCTCCCCCCCCACCCGCTCCAAGTGGGACTTGGCAACAGGAGATAGTTGCGACCATGCCAAGAAGGGTGCAGTTGACATGGGTGATGTGACAGGAGCAGGAAGGAGGCAGCTGCCCCCAGGAGTAGGCGAGAGGTTCAGAACTGGCAGGTGATTTTGCAACCTGACCACCACCTAGCCACTTGGCCTGCGGCTCCCTGTGCTGTAGGTTGTCGCCTCCTGCCATAGGAATAGGAGAGAGCGGTTGCTATAGGTGACTGCTGGAGACCTTCTTAGATGGTTGTGCCTAACCTCCTAATGCCCACTGACCCCCGAATCCTCTTGAGCCTCCCACATTCAGACTCCCCGAGTGATATCCACTTCTCTGCACAACGTGAGGAACGCACAGTTGTGAATTACATTCACAATTTTTCCCAGCCTCTTAGTGGCCACAGTGGTTGTGTCAGAATTTAGCAACCCCAAAAGACTCTGGGAGTCATGGGAGTCTGGATTCCCTTTTAAGGTGAAGGTTCCTCCTCCCAAGATAGATAGCTTGCTTCTGATCATGCTGGCCCAAGCATGGATTTTACAAACTAAACTTTGTTCATAGAAGATGTGATAGATGAAGCATTGTGTGGATACCCCATTTTCTCATCTGCCCTTAGAATGATCTGGCAACAGGCTGTATTAGCCTCCTCTGTGCTTATAAAACGGACTTCCTAAAGAACAAGCTTCATTGTATAAAGAAAATCATTACTTTCTTTCAAATCCCTAGTCCAACACACCTTCCAAAATCCCTACCTATCAGTCACTGTTTTCTAAATGTCTGTGATGGAGTTATACATGCAGGATGCAGACATATGAAGACTGTAAGTCAACTTAAAGCATCATGGTCCCTTCATCTGAAGATCCCCACAAGGAGCTGTGCTTCTTTCTAGCCACTTTCCTTTTTTGTTGGCATGTGGTTCTTTGGACTTAGTCTTGTTCCCATTAAAGTGATAACCCTGAAATGTTTCTCAGTTCCAAAAGCTCTCAGGAAGATTAAATGAATTTCAGTGCAGTTCCTAGGATGCTGTAATTTTGAAGTTGTATGTAGGCCACAACCTCTTTAGACTGTGACAGGATAAACCTGATATTCAACCACACTATGAGACACGAAAATTCAGAGGTGCTCACAGGTTTTGTCTTAGTGTTCCATTCTCATTCCCTATTTGGAGAGGCAAAAGGATCAGGCCCCCGTGTGACCAGCAGAATGATAAAAACCTCCCTGGAATATGGTGTCAGGTGTAGATGCCTGTAACTCTAACCCCCTTGGACCCCAGAAGGTTGAGAATCTGCTGGTGGTTAAGCTGGGTCCAGTCAGTGCAATCCAGAGCAAGAGGAGAAGGGACCAAG